>NC_073724.1:65023447-65326716 GCF_023634155.1 Falco peregrinus | reverse complement strand
ATGAGTTCTGATGCATGTGGGATGTCTGTCATTGTATAATACTTCTTGTGTTAGTGTAAGGATAGTCATCTTGAGATGAACAAGAGCATGTCTGTGCTGCATCAGACGGCATAGTGTAGCCTAGTTAGATATGAAAATAGCAATAGCACTATGACTGTGGCAGCAGGGAACTCTGTGTAAAAGGATTTATCCTCCTCAGTAGAGAACGTCAGCCCACACCTCTGTGTTCCCAGTGGTACATTTCTTCTGGTACCCTAGTTAGCCAGGGTATTGTGTAGGCATTACATAGCCATATCTTTATCTTGAATTGGCAATGACTAAAGTAACTGAGTCCCAGTCATACAGGCAAATTAAAAGGCATTTCACTCCAGTGGTAAATTTACTGGTTGGTTCCTACAGTGTCCCTAATCCTGACAGTCAGTGTAGTTCCCACGAATTTAGTCCACATAATATGCTGCATTAACTTTTCTTACATTTCATGTGAACAGACTGCTGTTAGTCTCAAATGCTATGTGTAGTACTGGCAGTTCAGACTGAGAAGCTCTTTGCTCTTTTGGTAATGACATGGGATTGACTGCTCCCTCAGCAAGTTTGCCAACACCCAGCTGAGTGGTGCGGTCAACATGCTGGAGGGAAGGGATGCCATCCAGAGGGACCTTGACAGGCTTGAGAGGTGGGCCCATGCAAACCTCATGAAGTTCAACAAGGCCAGGTGCAAGGTCCTGTACCTGGGTCTGGGCAACCCCCAGTATCAATACAGGCTGGGCAGAGAATGGATGGAGAGAAGGTCTTGGGGGTGCTGGTGGATGAGAAGCTCAACATGGCCTGACAGTGTGCACTTGCATCCCAGAAAGTCAGCCGTATCCTGTGCTGCATCAAAAGAAGTGTGACCAGCAGGTCAAGGGAGGTGACTCTCCCCCTGTATTCTACCCTTGTGAGACCCCACCTGGAGCACTGCATTCAGTTCTGGGGCCCCCAACATAAGAAAGGACATGGACAGAGCTCTTGAAGCAAGTATAGAGGGCCACGAAGATGATCAGGGGGCTGGAGCACCTCTCCTATGAAGACAGGCTGAGAGAGTTGGGGCTGTTCAGCCTGGAGAAGAGAAGGCTCCAGGGAGACCTTATAGCACCTTCCAGTACCTAAAGAGGGCCTACCAAAAAGCTGGAGAGGGACTTTTTACACGGGCATGTAGCGATAGGTGGCTTTAAACTGGCAGAGGGTAGATTTAGATTAGACCTAAGGAAGAAATTCTTTACTGTGAGGGTGGTGAGGAACTGGAACAGTTGCCTCATCTGTTGCTCAACAGATGCTCCATCCCTGGCAGTGTTGAAGGCCAGGTTGGATGGCACTTTGAGCACCCTGGTCTAGTGGAAGGTGTCCCTGCCCACGGCAGGGGAGTTGGAACCAGACAATCTTTAAGGACCCTTCCAACCCAAACCATTCTGTGATTCTGTGATTAATGAATTTGGGTGTTGTCGGCTCATTCTCCATAAGGATTTTGACTACGTGAACTACTCATCTTGGTAATATGCTCCCCTGAAAAGCTAGCTTTCTGTGCAGTCCTCCTGATCTGTCTTGACCCTTCCTATGTGCAGCTTTGTACAGAGCATGGACAACACCTTTGCTCCTGCTAGGCTAGGGGAGGAAAACAGTACCCTGAACAAATAACATATCGAGGTCAGATGGTACTAAGAAAATGAAGCCAGTTTGTTTTCCAAAAGATAGTTGCCTAGATTTAAGGACCTAAACAGTAAAATGTATATAACTGCATGTCCTGGGTGTTCTTTCCCCAGCATCATTAAGTATCTGTAGCTCTCATTGCCTTCACTGACCATTGATTCTGATATTGCTCCAGTTTTATGAGTTTTGAATTCCAAACTAAGATACTTTCTTCAAAATTTTGTTTGAGTTGATCTGATTTTGCTGCATCCTCCCTGCTCTGCTTGCACCTTCTTTGTCGAAGGTATTTCTGCAAAACAGATGAACTTTCTATGCTGAAAATTGAGATTCTTTTTTCTCTGGTGCACTATTGAGATTTCCTTTTGCTCCCTGTTTTCTGTCCCTGCAACAATTGCAATGGAAGATACAGGCATTGTACTTTCCATTTTTACAAGCTTGCAGCAATGCCATTGCTTAGGGGCATGTTGAGAAAAGCTTAGCACATCCTTGTTCAGTGCTTGGAATTCTGCATTCCTACAGTGGAGAGACATTCACTCCAAGTGTAAGCTTGGGTCTGGAGTTTAAATATAGCACAAATATTCAGAAGGATTTTTCCCTTCTCATGCCCTCCTACCCTCAAGCAAATCTTTTGTATGGTGTTGCTTTCCAGATGTTCTTGTGAAAGCAGAGGGGATTCACTGAGATTTACACAATGGGATAAGTAGTGGGGGTTTTCCATTAGCTCTGCCAGGCAACCTGAAGTGCGAGATCCCAACAAGTTAGATTGGCTTCAAAACTGGGATGAAGGAGAGGGGACACGAGTAACAGAAATTCTTGATGTTGGTGCCTTGTTCTGTAAGTTTTTCTAGTTATTGCTGTCCTCCATGCAAACAATAACCACTGATGTAAAGGTGAAGTCTTTAAGGAATGAGAGATCTGTAGATTTTGCATAGGTCATTTCACATTCCAGGTTTGCATGTGCAGCTAAATAAAAATGTGAAGATTCAGTTATGCCAGTCCTGAGCCTCTAAGGCATGAATCCAAACCTAGCAGTTCAGTGGCAGGCTGCAGGCGTCACAAGTTGTTCTGCTGTCTCTGAGGTCTTTGAAGGAAGGAGTGGAATACTAACGATAGAAACAGGACAAATCACTTCAAAGTGTTATTGGGTTCCCTTTCTGGCAATTTCACTCTTTGAAAAGCTGGACTCTTTCCTTTTGGAATACATGACATACCCCGATTGTCAGCCAAAGTCTTCTAAAATGAACTCCTGCTCTCTGGTTTGTTCCTCCCTGCAGTTTGCAGAGGTTAAGGGAGAGCCTGCTGATCTGCACCATCCTGGCTCCTTCCTTTTGCTGTCTCATGAGCTTGTACAGAGACTGAATTGTTTTGCTAGTCTGGAATTTTTCTCTGACTGTACCTACTTGCTAAGTTCATTGAAGAAGTGGTGGTATTCCACAACATTGGAATCTCAGTTTATATACAGCACTGCAACACACTCATGGTTTTTGTTGCCTTCTATAGTGCAGAAAGGTGTGCTAAGCACCTCCCAAAACAGATAAGGCCATGTCAGATTTTGCAGTCTGATTTTAATGTTTATTAAAGTAGGTGAAGTGTAAAATATGTACTCAGAGCAGAGAGGAAGGGCCCTGACAATGGTGCAAATTTTTAGCTTATGAAGAAATTACAAATACATGTCTTTTACTCTCTTTTTGTAAGGGTACTGTGTTAAAAATGGTCATTCTGGAGACTTAGGCAAGGTGGGCACTAAGTGAAGAAAAATGAAAAGGGTAAAGCACAAATTTAGAGAAATAAGTTTTTGGATGTTGCACATGGAATTAATAATAGACCCATGTCAATAATAAGGTATGTAATTTATGTTTGACTTATAAGAGCTTCAGCATAGAATCTTCGTAGTTTCTAAAGAGCTTTCAAGATTTCCCTTGATTTCCACAAGACTTTGCTGTTTACAGCACCGTGTTGGAAATGTGGAGGAGCTTTTTTGTGGCACTTCAGGTTTCCAGAACGCCTTTCCTGAAAATGAGGAGTTCTGCAATGAATTTAGTATTGGTTTTCCTTCTGTCATTTCTGAGGTTTAAGTATTTTCCAAGTGAAGTGGTAACTTAAGTCAGATGAATGCTTCTTCCATTGGTTCTGACCCTGAAAGGTGTTGTGCACCATTCTTTTCCACTGACTCCAAATGGGAGCAGAGTGCACAGGATCTTGGCAATTCTGCCCTTTAAATTGCAAATGAATGTAGTGCTTTTGATGTTGAACACTGAGGGATACCCTTCTTTTTATAGAGTTACTAATGACTTGATTCATTAAAAGTATTACTGTGTTGCTGTGAATGCAGGTTAAATCTTCCTTTCAAACATACTGCTGAACTTCCCAAAAGCACAGTACCTGATGTCAAACACCTGCTTATTGTACACCCAACTCATGTGTCATGATCTGATGGTCTATGACCTAATGATCGGATGGTTTCGAAAAGGCTCTCCACCCTTCTATAAATTGTATTTGGCAAAACAGCTCTAACGCCACAGTATACATACATGACACACTGTAAAACAGCAATTCAGATTTATGAAGTTTCATGGAGTGGAATTGTTAGATATTGATAGATTTGGAAGATGATGGTGAAGCTCATCTTCCTTCTCTTCTGGTAGGTTTCTGATAAATTTGAAGCTTTACTCCCCTCTAGCTGTTGTTCTATCTCTGTTTCCTTATTGTTGAGGGAGCCAGCAGGACTTGGTAGTTTTCTTCTCACTTGCATGCTAGGTCCATCCCCCTGTAGCAGTGTATTGCCACCTACTGTGGCTGCTCTTACTTCCGTCACACTGACTACCAACTGGTTTGGTTTTGACCAAGTGGTCTGTCAACGTAGCAGCAGCTATGCTACTTGGTGTTCTAATAATTCTGTACTGTAGCTCCTTAACAAAACTTAACTAAGCCACAGAGCATTCAGTTTACAGAGTATTCAGTTTAACACAGACTTTGGAATATGGAAATGCACAGCTATATGCTTGGTTAAGTATCTGTGAAGGTATTTTTGCAGCCATGAGAAACCAAGAGAAATCCCGGGTTCTTGAGAAATGAGTGTATTAGGTCCCCGCACACAGCATGCAAAGCCTCTCACGTGTTCCTGATGAGCTAAATTCCCACGCACCTTGAGTGGTTTTTGTCAGAGCAATGCCAGCATTGATCTGCAACAATAAAAACTGATCATGCAAACACCGTTGAGCAGAAAATAACTGTGGTAGTACAGGTAATCTCACGTAGTTGGCATTTAGGTCATTGCTGCTCTGCTGAACATTTACAAGTGATTTTTACCGTCTCATGTTGTTTTAAGTGGAAGGCAGAACTTTCATTTGAGCTCAGCCACTGGATCAGTTCATACAGTTGGTCTGATTTATTTTCTGCTAGCTTAGCTGCTTACTTTTGTTTCTGTCAAAAATAAAATGTGCTTAAAGTCTCTTAAGGCTAAGATTACTCTATCAAAAAATAATATGTGGCTATAAGTTTACAACATAGAAGTAGGCTACACCTTGGTAATACTATGAAAGTTGCAGAGCAGTAAGCAAGCACATCAGAGTGGATCAAAATTTATCAAATGGTTTCTAGATTCCTCTGCTGCTAAAAGTTGTCCACAGATCTGATGAAGACTCCACAGATAATGTGTGAGTCTCTCTGTCACATAGTCATTAGGTGGAATACAATTCATATTGCTACCATCCCCTGGTGCAGTAGTTGCCTGGTAAGTTTAAAAAAATATTGAACAAATTTCTCTGGATTTGCACGCTTGGTGGAACATTCAGGACATGATATGCAAGCACCTCTAACTTTTCTCTCTCCAGCTCACATATTTTGTCCCTCTGGATTAATGGCAATGCAGCATGAGAAAATCTGCACTCTATCTCTCCTGTGCTGACATCTCACTGGGGTTTATGAAGGCTACCCCTGCTCTGTACTTGCTTAAAACCTACCAAAATGACCTTGCTGTTGCACAGCATCACAGCTGCACAGTTCTGACTTTGTCCCAGAGGTCAGGGTGGTTAAGTATGGCTGATAAACATTTTAAGTTTGAAAGCATCTTCCTCATTGCTGGTAGGGTGGATGATTAAGTTTGTGAGAACGATTTTTCAGCCTCACAGAGAGGTATGCTTGAGAAAACAGGCACCTGGGGAAGCTTGTGCACCCAGATCGCTGCCCGGGGGAGGAGGGAAGGGAGTCCATGTGACTCTGCTGCTGCGGGCCATGTGGGAATTTGCCGAACAGGTGAAAATACCTGCTGTTCTAGGGACTGGAAAAGCGGGCCCCGGGGACTGCACGGTTTCAGGCATGTGCCTCGGTTGGCCATGCTAGCTCTGACCTTGTGAGCCCAGAGGAAAGGTTGCTGGGACGTGCCAGGATCCCGCTCCCCAGGAGATCAGGAGCACAAATGAGCCCAGCTCCTTGCATGGCTAGTGGGTGAGTCATGCCTTGGAATAGCTGGCATTTTTAACACACTTGCAGCCCAGAGTTTCTAAAAGCTGAGGCTGAGGCGTGTAGTCCCAGGCAGAGTTTTGCAGGGCTTCAGTGCCTCTCGGCAGTGTGTAACCCTGGTACATCGTCCTATAGGCTGAACTGTTACATTAGAACAAACAACGTGCTTATGGTGGTCTGCAAAATGACCCTGTAAGAAGGGCTTTCTTTGTTTGAGATCTTAAGGAGGCCATGACTTGAGGGAACATTTGTTTTGTGCACTCATGAAAACTGAGTGAGGCCACAGTTCTGCTGCTATTTCCACCCCTCTCAGGCCTGCTGGCATGACTCCTGCTGCTGCTGCTCAGCCCCTGCTGCCGCAGCCACCCCACCAAGGGGGAAAGCCATGGCTTGCTCCCCCCTCATCCTCCCCATTTGTATCTCTTGGTCTAATAAAAAAGAAGCAAAACAGTCACCTCCTCTTCCTCCTACAGATCATGCCTCTGGATGGAAGCTGCCATAGAAATTTAAGCAACTGATGATTGCTTGCAACTTACACAGTGTTTGGCACTGCAGCCTGTTCCCTTCTGCTTTTTTTTTCCCCCTCTCCCTGTCATTTACACAGGCCAATTACCAGTGTGCTTATTCTGTAGATCGGTTGCTGTTCCTATCAATCAGAGAATTGATTGGGCTAAAACCTAATTCCTCCCTGGTTATCCTGCCTCTGAGGTCTCTTTAGTATGGGGACCATGGATGCATGTGCCAGCGGCAACCAGCGTGAGCCCTCTCCTTTCTGCGGGAGGTCAGGGTGGGCTCTATTTGTGGGACATGGCCTGGGGAGGATGGTGATGGGCCATGCAAGTATGTGAGGGGAGGGATTGATTTTTGTCACCAGGGGAAGCATATGGGTAACTACATTCAGAGTGGGCCAGATCACATGATTTTATATCCATAATGAAAGATTTCTTGTGTTGACCTCTACTGCTAATTAACATAGGAAAGTAAACTGAGGTGGCCCAACTGTTTTAGTACTTCACTGGCAATTGATGCTGCTGGTCAGAGAAAAATGTAAACGAAACCTTTATCAGTTTTAATTTATGTTTACCTGCAGCAGGTAAGTGTTTGCTGAACTGCCCAGAGCTTGTGAGAACAAGAATGGGATATGGAAAACATTCTTCTCATAGCACAACTGATTCAAATGGTTGTGGTAGAAGAAAAGAGCTGCCCTGCCTTTTGCAGAGGGCCTGGCATTTATCAGCAGGGTTTTTTTTCACCTTTTCCCAGCACTATGTACCTTGGTTTAATATTCCCTCACATACACACCCCTTTACTCCAGCTGCTTTTGTTTCTTTTGGAGAGAAGCAAAGAATCTCGCCACCTCTTCCACTTCTGTTTTGAAGTTGTTCCCTCTCCCTCCACTCACCACCTTCCAGCTCATGGTTTGTAAAGGAGTTTGTGTGTGTAGTTACTGTGGAACACTTTTTTGATGAGACGTTCTTGTTCTGTGTATTCAAACCGTGCAGAAGTAATTACTTAAATATACCTTGGTGACATAGTCTACAAATCATGTTTTACACCTAGAGATTTCCATTTGATCTCTCAGAGACCTCAGCTCTTGGATAAGAACCAAATTTCTGTGTTCTTTTTCACGGATGTTTTACTTGGTCCTTTGTAGACTCCCCGTTAGGAAAGAAAGTTGTAGAGTTGAGATAGGATGCTATTTGATACCTGGAGTTTGGTCTTCTTTTGGAATTGTGTTGCTTCGTATATTTAAACCCAGCTGCAGTGCTTGAAAGGCTGTCCTATGGCAGCTTCAGCACACATTACTAAAAATCACAAGTTTGTGTTCTTTTACGGTGCTTCTTATTTTTCTTAGTCAGTAGGGCTTGGTGAGTGAACTTTGATCTTCAAAGTGCTAAGCACTTTGCAGAGTCTACATAAATCTCAATTTTAAAAAAAATATTGTTATTACTGGCTGTGCTGGGCAGGGGGAAAAAAGAACCCTAATTTAAAGACTATACTGTTTTTCCTGGATCAGCAGCCAAAACACCTTCTTGGTTTATACACAGGGTAGATTGGATGTAAAAGATGTCAAGGAAGTGACGTGTATGGATTCCCACACCACCTCTCCCAGGAATGCTTTTTGGGTATTACTGAATTGTAAGCAAACAGTTGTTTCAGATGAGATGGTGGTAAGAATACCACCCATTTAAAATCATTGCTTCATCTGCCTCTCAGATTTTAGTTCCATTCTGCTTGCATTTCTGCCAGTACAACTGATCTTTCTCCTTTAATGACTCCTCCACATTCTCTCCTAGAAAAGTTCTGATTTGGGTGAGAAGAGAAATCACGAGCTCTTGGCTGATAACATATGGGGGAATTTAATTGATGCACTGTTCTCCTTCCTTCGCCCTTGATGCTAGGGAAGTTTACGTGTGGTGAACTGTTAAAGTAACCTGCTCTGCTTTTACAGAGTTTGTTTGCATTTGTTGTCACTATTGGACAACAAAACCTTCTATATTGTTAATAGTATTTATTTGGTTTTGGCAGGGTGCTCAGTTTGAATTGCCGCTTCAATTCAAGACAAAGGTGTTTTCAGTTTCCTGTTTTGACTTTTCCCATCTTTTTGTCTAAATCTGCAGGGGATCAGATCAACGTACTTCAATTTCATGTTTTGTACAGATTATCCTTGAACAGACACCTACTTTTCCAGTCGGGAGAAATCTGTATGACTCAGTGTTTGCTTGATGAGCCATGTAAATTTTTTTTTCATGCTGAGAGAAAAGACTTTTTGAAATATGATGATTTTATTCTCTGTTGATAAATTTACAGTATTATCTTTCTCACCTTAAAAATATTAATACTTGGCCAACTTGTAACTCACTTTTTTTATAGCACTTCTGTTCTAAACTATTTTCATTTACTTTCATTTCCATTACTTCAGCTTTATAGCCTTTATTTCGCGGCTTTTGCTGTGAAAGTGGACTACATGTCTTGTGAATGTCTTGAGTAATCACTTCCTCTGGAAATCGCTGGGTTGTAGTCTTTGGAGTTTTTTGGCACTGATGAGGTAATTACTGGCTAAATGACAGATGCCAGCCTTTGGCAGGGGGCTGCTGTTTGCCAGTGATATGGTTCTCCTAAGTCCAGGGGAAGAGGGAAATTTTGCTGCCTAAACTGCTGGTGTTTTCGGGCAACTGATTTTCAGTGGAAGTGGTGAGGTAGCAGAGTCCCTGTGATAAGCAGCTCTCTGACAGCTACCCAGTAGCTGATCTTGCCTGGGTGAATAGACCAAGAAATGGATCTGAGTCCAGGCCGCATCACTTGAGATGCCTCTGGTGGTGTGAGTGCCATTGTGTTCAGAAGTGAAGGTCATCTTGATCTGGTAATTCCCCGTTATCGTTTAAAGCTGTGGTGTACCACACACATGTATATGGATGTGTGGATCCAGATACATATCAGAAGAAACGATGGCCAGAAGTTTTTGATTGCTGTTGTTCTCTGGTTTCTGGATTCTTGGAAAATCCCCAATTCTCTCCTTAACGCCTGAGAAATAAGGACACGTCCCTTTTTCTCTTTCCATCCCCCAGCTTTTATGGATGGATGATTGTAATTACACATTGACTTACTGATAGCGAAATTCACCGCAAATGAGTACAGTTGAAGGCAAGTCACTCAGCTTTTCTTTCTGAGGAAATGTAGGCAGTGCTTTGAAGTTGGAGTTTGGAATGGGAGTCGGTATTTATTAACAGGAGTGTAGGTTGTTCTCCCTGTGAAAGTGCTCCCCTCCCCGTGAAGCCCTAGGCATGGTGAGGGCTGTAAGATGCTAGATCAGCTGTGACAGAGTGCTGCTAATCACATACTGCCCCAGGTAAGCGTGTATAGATTGCCGTTGTAAATCGCTCTCAGAAATCCTTTTAACTGGATGATGTGCCTTAATTTTGTTTTATGACATTTGTTCTGGCAGGTCAGTAACTGTTGATGGATTTGATGACATTTCTGCTGTTGCAGGTGTCCTAACAGGAATAAGGCTGTTCACTTAGTTGTCCTGAGAAGCCACGGGCATTTGGCAGAAAGCCCAAAGTGTTGTGTTTTGGGTTTTTTTTTCCCAATAGGGTTTTAACTGAATAGCTTCCCTTTGTGCCAGTCACTCTTTCTCAAATATGGAGGCAAGGAGCATCCCAATGGAGAGTAGCCAGCATGGGTGTTAAGTCAGGGCAGCAAATGAATGTTTTAAATTTAGTGAACAAATTCAGTGGATTTAATTGCCTTTACACTAAAACAAAATTTCAAGGTTTGTGAAAAAGAGGGAACTTCAGAATATTTGTTTGATTTTTATTTTTTTTTTTTGGGGGGGGGGGGGGGGGGGGGGGGGAGGTATCATTTCCACTTCCTGTAAATGGTAGTCAAAACTTATATCCCTTCTGGAGCACTTACCATACACAGTATCACATCGTAATCTCCACTTACATTGCAAGATGTATAAGTATGTGTCCAGAATAACCTGACATAGATCTTCCGTTCCCCTGAGGGTTTTAGATTTGGGAGGAAGGATTTTGATGATGGTTTTGTCCTGTTGGCAAGTTTTTCCATTTTAACATGCAAGTCATCAACCCTTACAGATTGACCGTTACAGTTCTTTTACTTGTACAGTAGTGCAAAACTTGCATTACAATCTTATGAATGTGCATTTCTTTCATGAGTTCTCTTTATGCTGTGGTACATAAAGAGTCCTGGAAGTCTTTTACAGCACTAAAATTATCTACTGCTCTGGGAGAAAAAAACTTGCATGAGTGATTTTAGAGAAAACTGCATTTTCAATGTGATGGGGTACTTCAACCACAATACTCTGAGATTTGAAGAGCATAGTAAACAGGATGATTATGTGCAACAGCTATAACTGATATAAACAGCTCTGTTGCATTGTTTTGTTTTCCCACCATCCTCTTTAAGAAATGGAAGAACATTACTGTGCTCTGTAAGAGTACTGGAGGTCACCAGGTATCTTAAACAAAAAAAACCCAAGAAAACACCATCAGGATTAAAGCCTAGGCACTTTACTGCAGGCAGTTAATCATGCTGGGTGTGGAGGGAATATACGGAAACAAGACATTTCTCTGAGTGAGAACATAAGCCATGCTTTTGATTGGAATAATCATGTGGTGAGCTTTTATATTTGTTACATGGTGTACCAGACTAAACCAGTGGTACCAAGTGCCTTTCTGCCAGGAGAGTTCATCCAGCCAGTGGCTTGCTTTCCTCTGCCCTCTTCTCACATTGGCTCAGAACTGTGCAGGGATGCAGCTGTGACTCTGTGGACTCCTGCAGTCTTGTCTCTGGGCTTTTTCCACCAGAAGCCCTGGAATGGCACTGTGTCTGCCACGGTGCACAGCAGGGATGCTTGCATGAATTAGATGATGTGTGATAGGGATGGCCATAGGCAGGTCAGGCAACAAGCATCTCTCTAGTCATACCGTAAAACCAGGCAGAAGCCACAGTGGCTCACCTGGCTCATCACAAGAAGTGGTTTCAGCTCTTTGCCATAGCTGTTGTCCCTGCTCTCTTTATTTTCCTGGTTGAGACAGACTGGTTTTCCCAGAAGAACTTTTGATATTTTTAACTTTTGTTGCTTGGATGAGCCCAGAGCTCAAGAGTGATGTTTAAAGCCCTGAATGGATCAATGCTGATCTTGGGGCATCTGATGAATTCTTATTTAGGTCAGGCCTCCTTGGGGCAACCTGTGGAGAGCAGTATGTTAGATCCTGTGGCAGCTCCCTGAATGGAATAAGCCAACCCTCATAACTGGCCTACTTTAAAGATATTTTTTTTTAAATAGACCTGAGAGCAGACAGCCAATTTTTTTTTTTTCTAACAGGTAGCTGTCATGCCAGATCCATGCTTTCCTCTTACTTAGTGAGATAAAGAGTACCCGTTGGACACAGTTGATCCTTTTGCTTGCTTGCAGGCACTGTAAGGACATTGGAAGAACAAGGCGTGCTTTGAAATGCAGCCTTATCTCTAAATGTGGTTCTGCCTCTTTTCCAGCCCGAGTACTGCAGAAACTGAGGAGGACCAGGGCAGATGAATGTAGCTAAAAGCATCTAACTGCAGCCTCTGTCATTGTACCTACTTGCTGCCCATTGTCCTGCTTCAGAGACTATGAATTTTCAAGACCTTAAGCCAGATTGCATAGACCCAAGCATCAGAGAGAAATACATTTGCTGTAAAAGGCAAGGGCACCCTCTTCCTGCCTGGAACAGCCTGAGCTGGTTATGAGCACAGAGCCACTATTGTTCTGCCCTGGGAGATAGTGCTAAAAGCTTTGAAGCAGCGTTTGCATGTAGGTGTCAGTTTTCTAAGCAGTGTGGGTTTCGGGTTTTTTTTTTTCTTTCTTTCCTTGTTAGGAAAAAAGAAAAGAAAATAAAAGAAAAAGAAAGAAAGAACCCTGCCACCCTCCCCTTGCGGCCTTTTCTTGGCAGTGGCTCTTTGACTTGGTAATTGTTGATTGTGTGATGTGTTGTTTAGGCTTTCCAGTTTTTATTTGGTCTGATTATTTAGCTTCTTTTCCTTACTGGATCAAAATCAGCATACACTCAAGTGAGTTAGTGCAGGAACTTTGCTGTTACAGGTGATGGAGATTCATAATGTTACATTATGCAGTATGTTTGTAGAGTATTAGAGGTGATATGTGATAAACTGTTGTGCATGTCCAGCACTTATATTTTAAAATTCCTTTTAAAAATCAAAATATTAATCAAATGACTCTGTTATACAATGTGGGCAGGAACTTAAGAACTGTAATACACAGTAGTGCTATTGTGTCTCAGCTGTGCTGCACAGCTCCTGGGCTGCTTGAACCTAGCTCATGTGAACAGGGTTCACCTACTAAGGTGTTACTCTGAAGGGTGTCATCTTGTTCTGTCTCTGCATAAATCTCCATCAGGTGCTAGAGGGCACAGTGAAACTGTTTTTAATCTAGAGACTCAATTCAGATTGAATTGTGTTGGAAAGTTTCAGGGCTGGCACAGTTAATGTAGGAAAACTAAAAATGTCCCTGCCTGTGTGACTTTTCGCAGTCTGCTGAGCTGCACCTGACTTGTATGGGGAACAGCAGTCAGGGGAAGTTCTAAAACATTTAGGTTCATCAGTGTTTGAGAAGGGCTAGGGAAGAAATTCTCTTCTGCTCCACGGTGATAGCTTCCTGTTCCTTCTTATTGAAATGCAAGCTCCTGCCCGACTTGCAGAGGCATCTGTTTACAGATGCAGAACATGAAAGTCAGTCGGTGTAGTGGGTAGTATAGAAAAGAGCCTGATATGTCATGCTTTATTACTCTTACCCTTTCAGAAGGCAAATCTAGAGTGAGTTAGAGCAAACGTGGAAAGAGTGACCTTTCTTTCTTCAGAGAGCCTGTGAGGAGCATGGGGCGATTGAGCACTGGTATAGAGAAACTGCTGAGCAGGTAAGTGCAAGTCATAGGTCATTCGGGTTGGAGTGTATGTATCAAATACATGATATTGCTATAATCAAACATCAGCTTTAAAAATGTAAGAAGTGGGAAAAGTAATTCCCCTTTTATCTGTGTTTTTTTGGAGATTTTTAGATATTGTATGGGTTGAGCTTTTAATCTTTCACATGGATTCTGTTCTTTTTCTGAATTAAATATCAATGTATTGGACACATGATTCTAGATACTGGTGTTTTAGAAAAATCACCAGGATTTGTGTTTAGAAGGATGAGAGTTGGCAGAGGGGATCCCCGTAGTGATTCCCTTAAGTGAGGGGGGAAGACTTGACTTCTTTCCTCTGTCACTCCCTTGAGTGGTGGATAAATATGAATTTACTCCCCTGTTTTTGTAGCTGTCCTGGTATTTTTCAAGCAGTGCAACATTGTGAGGAAGACTGTATCTGTTCCCATTTACCTAGGTGTGAGTGTATTGAGAAAAGTAAGGAGGAGAAAAGTGAAGATCACTGCCAGGAACGTTGTGGTGCCCTTGCAGAGGTTATACTGGCTTTCCTTAGAGCCCTTCTGACCTAGGCTGCCACTAGACCCTTGATTTTAGGGCTCCTTCAGGCAGCTGAAGAAGGCATCTGGAGGGCTGGGGCAGTGTTGGATGAGCTGGTGGTGGCCGAGCGGGTGGAGCCATTGTGAACCTAAGAGGTTTCACATGGAAAGGTCCATGAGAGCCGCATATGGATGTCTCAGGCAGTCAAGGATGTGCAGCTTCTCATGGCTTGCCTTTACTGCATCTTTCTGTTGCTGTATTAATGTCCTTGCTCAGAAGGTGCACTCTGTTAGTTGGCCTGGTTCTGCCTCATCCTTCAGCCCCAGTTTTCCCAAAACCTTCAGCCCATGCTTATCAGTGCTGCACTTTGCTACCTTCCCCTTCCTCCTTCAGATGCCCACACCATCTGGGAATGTGCACGGAGCTGCTTTTGAGAGAGGTAAACATCCTGCCTGGCAGCTGCCTGCTTTGTAGGAATAGCCATTAGGTTGCCAGCAGTATCTGCCTTTTGCTTCTCAACTGGTGCAAATGAATGAGGCTTGTGCCTGCCCAAGATGCGGGGAAGAGAGGAGACGTGAGGGGGTCTCTCCTGGTGGACCTGCACAGGGAACCCGCTTACAAGGCACACATGCAAAGGGGCAGAAACCACAGTGTAGGTAGGAGGGAGTGCACAGCCCATGGAAAAACAGGCAGCACCAGGAGGAAAGGAGTAACGCAAAGTACAAAACTATTCAGAAATACGGTACAGAAGCTAGAAAGAAGGTGTAGTAAAACCAGGAAGGAAAAAAAATTGCAAGGAAAATTTAAGAGATACTATGTTTTAACATTAAGTTGTAAGGAGTTTAATAAATTCCAAGAACTTTCAGGGTGGGAAGAGAAAGGGTAATAGTGGTACATACCTTTAATCTCCCATAGTAGGAATAATACTCAGCTGAGAAAGTGAAATCTGTGAAACGTAATTTTATGCTTAATAAATACATTTCTCTGAGATGCTGATTAGGGGTGTTGAATTAACAGCATTGGAAATGAGGCCATTTGCTACCTTCAAATGTACAGGATTTTTTTGTTCTGGAATAAATAATTCAGTAACTTCTTATGGGCTTTAGTGAGTAAGTGCTAGCGTGGTAAAATTAAGTTTTTATCATCTCTTTTGATCTCTGCTAACTTCTGTTGGGAGAAGTGTAACTTGTCCTTGAGCTGGAGCTGCTGCGTGCTGGTTGCAGCACTTAAGTGCAGAGTGTTTATTTAACTGGGACTTTGCTGCCTTTGCTCCAGCTCGCTGAGTGGGAGAGGAAAATTCTTAGGGTACACTTTGCCAAAGGCAGATTGCAAAGGTTTCAGCTGGGGCAGAAGATATGGTGCTTTGTCTCTGCAATTTCAGAAGAGCTGAAGGTGTTTAGGAGCTGAGGAAAATGCTGGTTTATGTGTTTCAAAAGAATAGTGCAGAACCCAGCAGAAAAAAACTCAAACAACTGGGTGCAAAGCCAGTGTATGGGTATGTTGTTTTGCCCATTCAGAAAGCAGATGTCCTCAGAGAGATGTGATATGGGAAATGGCAGTGCCTGCCCTCGGCTGGGGAGGTGGAACTGGGCTTCACAGCTGTCCCCCAATGGCCTGATTAAAGTGACAAGAAATGGTAGTTGCTAGGTGGCAAGGGAGGCCGGTAGACTGATGAAGGCACCGAGAAAGAAAGTGTTTTCAGCAGATGTAATGCATTTGCTTTCCTTTTTGTCCCTGGAATTTAACTGAGAAAGCTTTGTCTGCTTTAAATTGTGAAAAAATACATCTACAATTGCTAGAAATACTCTTTAAATTACACCTTCATTCTTACTTTAATCAGATTTTTATTGTGTAGGTTTCAAAACAAGCCCTTAAACAACCTTAAGCATGTTTAAGCCATAATAAAGAAGATTTTCATAGTGTTTGTGTCTCTCTTTCTAGACTCTACCAGGGAACCTGGGGGGAGGTTCCCTAATGAGCTGTGGTGAGACCAGGTGACAAGATAGGAAGGAGGAGAACCAGGGTGCCAACAGCAGAGGTGTTTGGCAATACAATCCTAAAATGAAGAAATACTGCATTTTGATGTTTTTTCTCCAAACAGCATGGAGAAAAAAATTGAGTAATCTAGGTATGTCTGAGCTCTGAATTTTGTATTAGATATAGCAGGATTCTTTTTTAAGGGGTAGATTACAAGGAAATAAAGTCAGGTGACTCTCTAGAACATGTTACATTTTCCTTTTTTGATAGCAAAGAGGAAAGTAAGATTTCAGTGTTCCTGATGTGCCATTCACAAAAATTATTTTAAATATTTATGCGTTTTAGTTTGCCATTCAGAGTACTGAATACTTTTAGGGGGAAGAAAAGTCCATCATAATCCAGGTTCAGAAATGTTCCCAGTCAATCTTCTTTATTTCTGCTTGTATAATATGGCATATTAGCTCATTTGCACCCTACCTGAGTGATCTTTACACATCGTAGTGAGGTATTTTATGGTAACTGTACTTTTATTTTCTTTTGACAGATGAGTGAGGAATAAGATGTTTATTTCATTCATCATGTTAAATTTATCGTTAGAAAAACTCATGTGATCCTGATTAAGATGAATATGAAATGTTTCTTCTTGAGCCTGATTCTGTCCTTGGCATGGTGGGACCCTATGAATGCTTGAAAGGGAAAGGAAGATAAACTCATAACTGCTTCTTTGGTGGCAGTTGTAAATACCACAAAGCTTGCTAGTTCTCACTTAAGGGCTTGCTACCCGAAGAATTATAAAATGTGGCTCTCTGCCAATTTCCCTCCTCCTGCAATTGTAGAATAGGGATGACAAAGCTGTTCGACACGGGAATTTTGTTTCTCGTGTGTGGTAGCATTCTTGGTGAATTAATAGAAGTGCAAGGAGATACTGTGCTGCTTGTGGTTGCTGTACAATAGGAAAAGAAGATGCAATCCTCAGAATAATTAGGAATTTATTTATTTATTTATTTTTAATGATAGGGAAGGGAGAAAAAATCCAGTTAAGAGTAGGGTCTTCATAGGAAAATATATATGCATTTTTGTGAAGAAGCATGTAATGCTTCAGAAATGTTGTAAATTTTCATGGCTGAATATGCAGTTGTATTTGTGTGCCAAAAATCGTGATGCTGTACTTCAGAAGCAGCGCTTCAAACATGGCTGAAGTATAAATGAATGCTAGTAATTATTTTTCTGGGCTCCATAGGGGTGTCTCTTCAAACTGATGAACTTGCCTAAAATACAGTTTGAGAGAAACCAGGTCAGAGAGTCACGTAGTAAGGCAGGGAGGGTGTCTGGCACACGAGAATCGCAGACGAGAAGCTCCACATGGCAGCAGAGAGTATGTTCTTCCAGTCAAGGCCTTGCCAAGGAGCCACAGCCCAAACGACAGCCATGCGGAACAGAAGGGGAATGGCAGTTTTGCTGGTGTGTAAAGAGCATGGCTTGGAGAGCTGCAGGAGGCCAACTGCAAGTTTCATGCTATGAATTGAGACTTAACAGGCCTATACCTTGCTTAGGCTTGAAAGTTTTGATGTATGAGAGATATGTATCTGTGTTTCCAACATATGAAAGGTACTACAGATTTCTGGATATTGTTCTTTGCGCCAAAAGGCAGGGGGAGTTTTATACATAAATCAGTCATATAACGCTGCATGTCACCACTATATATATTTAATTCCATGTACCAGCCTAAGAAAGAAAAGAAGAAGTCCCTTCTTGTCATCAGGTGAGAGCGACTGGGTGAGGGTTTACCTACCAGCTGGGGCCATTCCACCACAAGTCAGAAGGTTCAGCAGAAAGAAATCAGTATAACATGTTTAAAAGGGTGAACTCATTTCAAGAAATCTTGCTTTTTACAAGCAGTGCCCACATCCAGCAACCCCATTTGGGTGCACTAAGGATGGGCAGCATCCATGGAGGAGGCAGCCTGGAGCAGAAGCTTGGGAATGATGGTGGCCATGAATCCAGCTGGGTATTTTTTTGCAAAGTTGCCATCATCACTTGCTCTCAAAGAGATAGCAATGAACTGCATGCAGCAATGTTCATTTGCTTTGACAGAGTACGCTTGTCAAGTGCCAGTGTTTGAGATCTATTTCAGCACACAAAAAGGCTTCACCTTCAGATTTGGATGTCATCCTGCCAATGGGAGAGGAGCATTTTCCTCCTGACAGATTGCTTTTTCTTGGTTAAGCAGCAGGCAGACACTATCTTGTTCAGTTTACCTCTGAAGAAGTGACTAGACAGTTTAATCCTACTGAAAGAGCATTAACATTTCTACGGGTTTGTTGAGGTGGGATGTAATCTATGAGGAAAAGAACATTTTCATTAATATTCTTGCTGTCCTTCTGAGGGGAAGATCATTTGGGAAGATTTGAATGAAGGTGAACCCCCAGGAAGGCTCTTTTTATAAAATGTGCTGTCCCCTGGGTAGGGAAACCCCAGGACTTTGGGCTAGCATAGGAGCTGGCAGGGCCTGTGCCTTTAGAGCTGGGGGATACAGACAAAGGGAAAAAAACCTGGCTCTGATCTGCAGTACAGCTGAAGTTAATTTTGGTCTCTTGTTTGCATATTGCTAAAGAAATTATTGTCACTACATTCTCTCTGTGTTCAGATTGCGTAAGGAGGTTTTCAGCTCTCACCCTTCTCTGGTTTTAGGGGCAATTTCAGGGTGACTGTCTCACACAAAGATCTTCAGTTGTGATAGGTGTGGGGATATTCATGTGTCAGGTGTCCCAGCACAGCTCTCCTGGGCATTCGAGAGATGACATACCAACAAACTGCAGTCCCTGTTGGGAATTATTAATGCAAGCTTTTCTGTGATTGAGATGGCTTTTAATGGGACACAGCAGTGTAGTTGCGGGGAGAGAGAGCAAGCTTGGAATGAGGGGATCTCCTAGGGGATTTTGAACAATATTTCGGTCTGATTTTGTATGCTTGTCTGGGTATATGCAAATGACAGCTTCAAAATAATTTCAGTGTGTGCTCCTTTCTACTGCCAAAACATCTGATGCTGCAGAGATTCCACGGTCATAAAGCTAAACCCTACATCAGTTTCAGACTATAAGAAGCTGAATTCACTAAGTCCTTCCAGAAGACAATGTTGGAGTCAAAGGGAAAATGATCATATGATAATCGTTTTCACTCTGTTCACTGTCTTCAACTCTCAATCAATCTTTTGGATGTTTTCTGGTGGGAGGAGGTAGATGTGTGTTTGTGTTGATTCTTTTATTGTGAAGTGTTTTGGTTCATTGGGATGGAGCTTTCATAAAAGTGGGCTTTTTTACAATAAATCTGAAATAGTTGAATGAAAATGACTAAAAGAATGTTCCTGTTGTTAACTTAGGCCTTCACATACAAGCACATTGTAGGATTCAGGCTGCAGCCTTTTTCCAGGTTCTGATACATGTGTATTATGCCATAAATTAGACTTTCTCAAAACAGTATATGTTTTTCTGGAATGGTTCTGACCTTAGGCTTGACCCCCTTCTCAGAAGCATAATACCAATTGAACCTTTGCAAAGAAATACTTGCAAGACTGGTTAAGATGAGGAAATAGTGTGTAGTTACTTTTTCTTATTTTTAGTAGTTTGCCTAAATTACTGTGGCTGAAACTTTCCTAAGGAAATCTGCTTAGTGTGGAACATGACCTAGCAAACTTTTAAAATTAACTAAAAATGGTGTTTAATAATGGAAAATGCCTGACAAACCCAACTGTAGGTGGCACTGCCTACTTCTGTGGCATGTAGCATGTTTTTCATGTGCTGTCTATTGTCAAATAAGTTATCCAAATAAATGTAGGAGCATTTGGAGTCTTAATGGCTTGTATACCTGCCAGTTGTCCCTTTGCTTGCAAGCATCATTGCATCCAAACTGAATCCAGACTGAAGTGCTAACACTTGACCCTATTCATCTACCTCCAGTCTCCTTCAGTGGTAGTGCCTACCTAGAGTTGCCACCTTCAAATTCTTGTTGATGGAGTATTGGAAAGACTAAAAAAATATTCCTGCTGCTGACGATATCCAGTTGATTTTTCCAGTACTGATGGTTCAACAACAAGTGCTACAACAATGTTATTCCCTCTTCTTCTACTGGAATATAGAAGTGTGTCTTATCCTAGTGAGGAGGCTATAGTTTACTGGAATTTGAGTATCCCTCCGTAGCAGAGCTGAAGTGTATGCCCTGTCTTAAGTGCATGTGAGTCCTGTGCTCGGTGCTAGAACATTCTTGTAAGGTCTTTGAGTCCTGCAAACATTGGGAGTAAATCTGAGCGCCTTCATTAGAAACAGATTTAAATGGGGACAAAAAGATTATTGGCTGAAGAACTTTTGGGTTGCAGGGGGTTTACATATACAGGTAACCAGAGTTCAGGAGAAAGACAGTGAGGCTGAGGAAGAGTGATGGTTTCCTTATCAAAGCAACAGTTTCATGAACTGTAAGCACTAGTTGCAGAAAGAGTGGCCACCAGAGGTGAGTTGAATATTTTTTTGAAATGCACTTAACTGGTTGCTTTTTAAGTGTGACTACATCTTTTTTAAGTTAGTGGGCATAACTCAAAGTCATTGTATGTGTTTAAAAAGTCACAGCACATCAATGCATTGCTGGGTATTAGGTTTGGTGGAGAGAAATAAATGCACAGCATCTTCCAATGCCTGTGGTGGGTTGAGGAACACTAGCATGCAAACCATTATGATCATAGATAAGCAGCCAAAGTAAAATCAAAAGGTTAGAGATTGTAACTGTAACAGGTGGTACTTAATGATTTTTTCCTTAATTGTAAAGAAAAAATTAGCTCCCACCTTATGAAAAACAATGCTATTTATATTGCTGTTAAATGTAATGCTATTTCATTAATTTTTAAACTGTCTCCATACCAGCATAACTCAGAACTACTGTACCTTTAAAATATGAATGTGAGATGCAAGAATTACAGCCTTCAAAGGTTGTTGACATTAATTATAGATTAAGGACTTCTTGAAGATGTTAGCAGATTTTTCTTCTGCTAGCTGTATTGTAGTTTGCTTTTTGGATTGGAAGGAGGACAGACAGGGTTATGCTTGTGTAATTTTCTTCCAACTGTGCATTCAGAAACAATGTCTAAAAAAATCCCAAAACATGGAAAGGGATTGGAATTGCATGCAGTCTTCTGGATTGCAGGCACACCAGGCTAATGCAGCTGTAGAGATGTGCTCAAGTAAGAGAGTGTATGTTATGAAAAAGTTATTTCTGAGTAATCATAACAAAATCATGGCCCTTGGGATAATAAAACTATTACTCAGAGAACAGTTGTTTTGTTACCACTGAAATATTTAACCTTTTCCTGCAAATTCAAGGTCAGCAGCTCTTTCCAAGGTCCAGACAAGCAATTCTGTTACAGTAGCCACAGTGCTTGAGGGAAACAGATGGCTCAGACTGTATCCCAATGGCCACCTTTCACTAATGTACAAGCTGTAAGTAGCAAATACCAACTAACAAGACTTTTAAAAATAGTCTTCAGTTTTTGAAATTCTAAAATACAGAGGGGATCTGAAAGGTGAAAATAAATCTATAAATCTTTCAATTCATGGATGTTAACACGGTTCTTTAAGTAAACAACTTTGCATTACAGATTGATTGAGAAGGTTTGACTTTGCTCTTCTGGGCATTAGGCACCTGGAGAAGGATAAACACTCAGCCATCTGAAATGTTGACCAGCAAGAGCAGAAAAGTTACCTGTCATTCCTTGCACTGAGCGGTGGGCTCCTGAACCCAGCCAGCAGGAAGGGCGAAGACAATTTTAGATGCTCATCTGTGGTTTTGTGGCCTCAAGGAATGCTGGCTGAGGGGAGTTGGCTTTGGACCTTGCTGATGAAAATGCTTCAGTTGCAGTCAGGAGCTCACCTCCCTGTTCCAGAGGTCATGGATGTATTTTATCACTAAACTTGAATTTGATATGAAGGGTACTTGTTGTTGGGATGGAGAAGCCCAAAGCCCAGGTCTGTGTCTGGGTGGAATGTGTTTGTGAAGGGATTTAGAGGTTGATATTCATTACCTCCTGACTCATATTGCCCATTAACATAAGATAGGAATAAATTGGAAAAGGTGAAAGAGTTTGGGTATGACTTAGCAGCTTTATAAAGAAAACAAGTGTAGAATGAGCTTATTATTTTATTACTGACACACTGAAGTGTTATCTTCTATGTAGCCCATCTTTTAAAGGAATTTTCTAATGCCCCCTGTTTATCAAAACTGCCTGAAATATCTTCCCCAAATTTTCTTTTTGGAGTATATAAGAATGTATTGCCATGCTTGGTGTCAGTACCTGACCTGCTCTTTTAATTTAGACAAACATTCTCTTTGGACAGTAATAGGATGCTTGCTTACCCACTGCAATATGAGTCCAAAGTGCCTTCAAACTCATCAAATTAATTTGAGTGCAAAGCCTGCAGTGTGGCACTTATATTGCATGAAATACAAACCAAAATGGAACTGTCACAAGAGGTTTGGAGGTTTGATTTTCGCATCAAGACTGTGATCAACTGTTTAAGCACTTTTGCTCTGTAAATAATGCGGGACTTGCTGCTGTTAGTGTAGCACAGTGCATGGCTGTTTTTATTGGGGTTTCCTCACCACCACCTTGTAGCTGCACTTTGTTCAGGCTGTCAAGGTGGCTGGTTGTAAGGTCTTACTGTGTCCTGATGTTGTACCCTAGGAAGAGATTCCTGCTTCTCTGATGTGCTGTGTCAAAGGTAGCGGGTGGTGTAAAGAGACAGAGTAGTCAAAGCCAGAAAAATACTGGGGAAATGTGAAGGGGTGAGACCAAATAGCCACAGCAGCTGTGGAAGTACTGCGGGCAGGACAGCATATGGGGGAAAGGAGTTCTTCAGCGACCCACCATTTGTGCTTGAAACTTGTGTCTGCCCACATCTTGAAAAACAAATGAGAACTCTGTCATCCCCATTGCCTCTACCAAACACTTGTGTTTGATCCCGCCATAGAGGTTGAACAAATTGCTCCCAGGAGTCTGCTGGGAATAATAGAAATTAATTTTATAGTTGTAACAAATAATTATTTTTAATATTACTGCAGTACATTGGTGCCATTGAAGTCCAGATATACAGAGACAATGATTAGATGTTTGAAAGGTAAGTTGTCTTTTAGAAACCAAGATGAAGAAACAATCCTAAACCTGAAAAGTGCTGGAGTTTTTAAAATCAGCTGGAGTTTTATGAGTCTGTTAGTAACAGGAATGAGTCCGTGATTTGCCTCATACATCAGCATAATTTTAAAGGGTTTTTCTTAATGGGTCCATTGACTTTGCTTAGAAACAGCCAGCTTCTAGAGGAGGAGAACTGTGGCTGGCCATGAATCAAGACAAAACCAAGGGAGAAGACCTCAAAGCAGCTGAAAAACAAAAAACATTGTGGCCAGGACAACAAGCTGAGAGCACTCTTGAGTAACCAGAGTGCTGTGGTTAAAGCTTGTAGCTGCTTCCTGCTCAAAAGCAGCAGCAGCGAAGTTCAAGAAGTCTAATTTGTAAGTCGAATGTTTAAGTTAGGCATCTACACTCTTCCATTTTTAGGCATCCTAGTGCTTTTGTGTGCTAAGTTTTGGACTCCTTCACACTTTGCTTCTTTGAATTGTCAACCTAAGCATTTAGAAATCATGAATCAGCCTCCCTCTGCCCCCAGTGGCTTAGAAACCATGAGATGTTAAGAAGTAACAGATGTTTTGTTCTTTTTATTTGCCTTCTGGTTTTTGAGATTGCAGAGTTCATATTTTAAAAAGTGTTTCTCCTCGAACCCCAGGCTAACGCTTTATTTATTCATTCTTAAATTTAAAACAGATTGTCCCATCAGCCTCGGTAATGGGTGCTTAAAGAAGAAAAATTCCATGCTCATGACAAAATCATGAGTTGGCATTGCTTGGTTACTTTAGATTGTCTTTGGGAATATAGGATGGGACTTGATTTTCTGGGTTACTGAGGATGGTCCCCTCTTATTGCAAGCAGCTGTATTACATAATCCTGTCTAAAATTTATTTTGACTCCATCTTAAATGTACTTATGTTCACTGCCCTGCATATTCCTTGTGGAAGACTATTCCAGAACCTCACTAATCAACCAGTTATTAAATTTCTTCTATTTTCTAGTCTAAACATATTCATAGCCAGGCTGATACCCATTTGTTCTTGTGTTAACATAGGAGTGTATAGTGTTCCTTGAGTTTTGCTTCTGCTTTTGCTCTCTTTCCTGACACACAGTTTTTGTTGAGGTGTGGTCAACATCATCTTCATCACTGCAAACTATGAGAAAATATGCACTAAATCAGTATAGCTTCCAACTATCTCTTAAGCCTGTAAACCACCTCCAGTACACAGTGGCCTGTCTTTCATATCTTTGATTGAGCAAGTGTTAGGGATTTTAAACATTATGGATAATACTCATACGTTGACCATTCAGTTGCAGCAAAAGTAGCATAGTCTAGAACAAGATACAGTTATGCTGCCCCTGGGAAGCAGCATAATCATAAGTGTGCATAGCTTTTGATTAACAGTTCATCCTAAAGATTAAGTAGAAATTACTACGTAAAGTGATTTAATCGCAGTGTGAGAATAAAGCAGGGAGCGTATGCTGCTTACCTCCCAGGTGGTGTAGTCTAACCTAGCATGTAACTAGTTTAACTGGTGATATATGGAAAGTTGCAGTAGAAATTCTGTAAACATTCAGGCAGAATGGGCATTCTCTGGAGAGTGTCCTAGCGAATGATTGCAGAGTACATTACCTCACATTTCAGTCTCTGAGAACAATCTTTTCAAACTTGAATACTAAGAATAAGAAAATTGGGCTGACATTTGGGGGCTTTCAGTGTTGATTTGAGCTAAAGACCTGCACCTCAGTCGCCTAAAAGCTTTTGTTTGAAATTTGTCAGTCTCCTGGGCTCGTTTGATGCACTTAAAGCAGTGTCTGTGGACATATGGGACATCATGTCAGATCCTTTACAATTAGGTTTTGGGTAGCTTAGCTCTGTGAAAATTTCTGTCTCCATCTCAGACTTCCACCTGTGTGTCTTAAATTCAGTTTTGGTCAAGGAAGGTGAAAAGTGAGAGGCCTGAAAGTGAGACACCTTTCCCATGGCTTTGTTCTTTGTTAATAAACTGTCTTTTGATAATCTTGTTCCTAAAGGATCATGGTTGCTAGTAGCTGGCAGATAAGATGTCCACAGCAAAACATTTTCAAGACAGAAGTTTTAAATGTAAAAATCAAGAAAGGTCATAGAGTAGAATCATTTAGGTTGGAAAAGACTTATAAGATCATGGAGTCCAGATGGCCAGCTGCTGCTTGTGTAAGCAGTTTCCTAAATGGTAACTGCAAGGTTGTAAGGAGTCACCTCTTATGCAGATAATTTATCATTTAAATATAGAAATGAATGTTTTTCTGTGCTCACCAATCTGGTGTATTTCGACTATAACTAGGTTTAATTGCATGACGGGTCACAGTACCAGATTTTCTGGAATTGATTTGCCAAGTTTTTACTAAAAATTTTGAACTACAGTAATAGCAGGGGGTGTGAGGGTGTGTGTGTGTGTTTTGTTTTTCTGGATGATTACTATATGTAGGAACAGTAGTATGTTATCGGACATGCTGGATTTCACCTGCATTTGTGGAAGAACACTGCTGCCTTTCTCAAAAACATGTTCAAAACAAGTCAAAAACATTTGGATATCTTGGTCTCACTGGCTACCATATTTTGAATTATTTCTCTAAGAATTCGTTTTACTTTTAAGGGTATTGCTTCTGTTTTAAATTGCACATAAAGGATGGTAATATCAGTCTGGAAATTTTATTCCAAAAGGCATAAGGGTTTTTTCTAGGCATCAGTCTCTTTGAGAAAATACTCGCTACTTTGAAGATAAAGTGGCAAACTAAGGAATATTAAAATAAACTGTGCATGCTTGTTTTTATTTTGTTCTGCTTGCCTCCCACCCCAAATACAATTTGTTTGGTGTTCACCTCTTGGCTCTTGTTCAGCACAGGTGTTTGAAATGCACTTAAACTTCCTCCTCTCCCCTTCACCTTCAGTGAAGGAGTACCATGACTTTCACATGGCTGTTGTATGTACTAGATGTTGTAGGGAAAGGAGTTTTGGGTGCTTCTGCCATTGAGGCATGCCAGCCCCAGTGGGAAAGGATGGTAAGGTGACATCCACTTCAAACCCAGCAGCACCTGAAAAAATTTATCGTCTATGTAAGTCCCAGCACCTGGTATTAGTTAGAAAGCTGTGGCCACTCCTGTGGCAGGGTCTGCTTGTAGCCTTTGTCTTTTTTGTAAAATGAAAAAAATGAAGTAGCTCAGAAACTGGCTGCTTTAAATTAGCTTGCATTCCTCATCAGAGCTTCCACTTGGACTTCACCTTTTGGGGAATCTGCAGTAAGTTCTTTTTTGTTGTTGTTGCAGGCATTCAGACTTTTAAGGTGAAAACACCAGGCAAACTTGGCTTCAGCTCAGAGCAGCTGTTGCTTTAGCTGTTCTCTTTGCTATGATATTTGGCTAAAAGGTTGCGTTTTTCTGTTGTTTGTTTGAACCATTTAAACAAATGTCAAGAAAGCAAGAAGATATGCTTCCAAGGTTGAGGAAACATAGTATTTATCATTTCAGTCCTGACATAATGAGAGATTAATTTTATTCTACTGGGTGGGAACTTTTAATTGCAAATAGAGTGTTGGCAGGTGGGAGAAGCTGTTTCTGTATGATTTTGAAATGTGCTTGCCTGTGTGATTGCGTGTGCCTTTCTGTTAATTACACTGACTACAGGTAAAACACACGCATACACACATCAGAAATGAAGTATATAGTTTCCAAATGCATTTTTGGCCCTTTCCCCAGCCTTATGAGAGTGTAGGGGTAATTTCCCAAGAGAGGGCTGCCACCGCGCACTAGTGGGTTTTAGGAACCTTGCCCCCTCGCCTCCCCTGTGCTCGTTCTTGGTGTAAGGACACAAAGCAGTCTCCAGCTTGACTGGTGAGCACAAGTGCGTGCTGCCTCCTGGGTGCTGGGCTGCTGGAAGGGCAGTAGCTGGGGCTGCAAAGCTACCGTAGATTAGTCTTCCAGTTATGGGCAAAGTGATCTCTTGCCTTTGTGACCAGAAACCATGTGTTTAAAAACCAGCCATGGGGGTGACCAGCACGATCATTGCAAAATGAAACAAGAATGAAGAAAGGAAAAAAAAAAAAAAAAAGAGAGAGAAGAGCATGTTGCGGAGTGTGAGCAACCCACTGTTTGTTGAAAAAAGTACTCACAAAGTAAGAAAGCAAGTCAGACATAGTGATGTTCTTGAGTTAGGAGATGTTGTGAAGACATTAAGAGTTGCTTGTTCAAGGTGTGTGGTGGTAAGGGACTGATGTCTATACTTCTGGGGTTTTTTTAATATGAGAAGTAAAACTCCTTAGAAAAGTAAAGCAGAATAGTAAGGGTCGAAAGGTGAATTTGAGCACAAGATTTTGGTTGGAATTTTCTGTCATTGATTGCTCTAGCTGCGGGATCAAGTCTGTAGTTTGTGGTACCTACTGAAAACTTAGAGCAGGGGTCCTCAAACTACAGCCCGCGGACCAGATACAGCCCCCCAGGGTCCTCAATCCGGCCCCCGGTATTTACAGACCCCCTGCCCCCCCAGCTGGGGGTTGGGGGGAAACCAAGCAGCCGCAGATGACTGCCTGCCACTGCACCCACGCGCCGGCCCCCTGGTTAAAAAGTTTGAGGACCCCTGACTTAGTGAGTGATGCTTGTCTTTCCAAAACATGGTTCTTCATATCCTAGCATGCAACTGTGTTATTGCATTATTAAAGTGTTATTTCTATGAATATTTAGAGGTTAGAGATGCAGTTTTGTTAAAACCTGTTAAAGACTGCCATATCTGAATATTTAGGCTGGTTTTTATTGTTAACTTTGGGCAGCTTCAACATTGTCAACAAAGAAAGCGAAGCCTTGCTTTGTTTGCTTGATTTTATTTATTTATGTGTCTGGTGTATGGACTTCTGTGATTTACAGTGTAGCATTTCAAGCTTATTGTGTCCCTCCTGGCCAGCATAGGATACTTGGCTAATAGTGACTGCACAAATCATCTGAAATGTAATCACAAAACCAGATTTCACAGGCCACTTAGCAGCAATGTAAAAAGGTTAGTGTATGTTTTATGCTGGGTTTTGGTTGTTTCTTTTTTTTTCTTTTTTTTTTTTTTTTTTTTTTACACAAGACTGGCTGTTTAGCAAAGTATACTGTTGCTAGAAATAACAGTAAGCACATTTTTGCCTTTGGCAAATACAGTCATTAAAACAGGCATATAAAACACCCCTTGTATAACTACATGCATTGTATGTGCCATGGATACTTTTCAGTCTGTTACTTTAAGTGGTGAAGGGAAAAAACCATGCATCGGTGTATTTTCAATATAACTTTATATGTATATTGCTATGTAGTGCTTTTTAGAAGGTATATTTTTCCAAATCGCATACTGATCTCTCAGTGTGGAGATACTAGAATCAGTGGCTGCATATATCAGTTACTTAACTGTTTCTTTTAATTGATAATGCCAATTCTTGTAACTAGAAAAGTATGGCTGTTAGACATGTTCCATTATCTGGCATCTATTTTATGACCTTTAGCAGCAGCCTACATATAAAGCACTTCACATTGTTCCTATTTGAGTTTCTTCATTGCTTTTAAAGACTCTTGCTGAGCAATTTTCTGCTAGCAAAATTTTGCCCGTGGGGCCACGTGTGCTCTGGAAAATACTGTAAGCCATTCCAGCCGGCTGGCCTTGCAAGCTGCTCAATTCCGGAAGAGCATCGCCATGTAGCTGCAGGGCCAGGGGTCACTCGGCACAGATGCTCAGTAACCTGCGGGCTGGGTCTGCTAAGGCAAAGTTTGATCCTTGTGCAGTAGGCTACTGTTGGACTCTGGATCTTCTTAAAGCCATCACTTGCAAAAGTGGAAGTCCTTTTGATCAGGATAGTGCTACTGAATGTTGTGTTGTTGAGTCTGGAATTTCATCAATGCTCTAGATGTAGAAAACTGCTCAGTGTTTGTGTTTAGGTAACATTTACTGGAGCTCCTTTGCAATATAGGCCTCAACATGATACTGAATGAAATCGATTATTTTTACTGTGAGAAAACATGGGAGTTAAATTTTGCTTCTTGTTCTAGTTCATAAGTGTTGGGCAACCCGTTTAGAAAATGGAGGATTTTGCTGTTACTCATAGCCTGCACTGTAGTTCATCTCTCGGGACCTGTCCTTCTTGTAGTACATTCTCAATGCTACTCTTTATTTCTGCTTTGTACGTTGTTGTCTTCTTAAGCCTTTTCAAGACCATTATCTTGCTTAAAAAAAATACACAGCTTTGTAAGAATGTATGCATCTTGTATTCACTCCCCTTCCACCAAAAGAAAATGGCATGTGTATTGTATCTCGGGGATATGGAAAAATCGCAAGCAAGAAGTGTGCCAGACCATACAATCTCACCTGTGTTAAAGTTGTTAGAGTAAGATTGATCTCACCTGATTTTAGTTGTTTGAACATCAGATTAACAGGGAGTAGGAAAGGCTCCCCCAGTTGTCTGTCAGTAGGATGAGAGTTGCTCCCAGTGGGCAAATCACTCTGGGTGTGTGATACATCTGTCTCCAGATGGGATGAATTTTCTTTCATGGTACTTCTCTCTTCTGTGACCCAGACAATGAGCTTAGACTAAATATAATTTCTGGACAGGTGAAGCTGGGTGAGTTGAATTCCACCATGACCACCAGTGCAGCTGTGGGACCGTTCTTCATGAGCCCACCGCTCAGCCCACAGCTCAGCCCTGACAGAAATCTGTTGCTTTTAATGGACTGGTTGCTTTAGTTAAAAGCATATTTAGGAACATCTGGGGAACTAGCCAGCAATTGAGGGAAATGGATTTTAATAGTGTCCTCTCTTGATGGTAATTATCAGGAGTGGAAGAGAGTCAGTCATGCTTTTGTTGAAGTGCAGTTGATGGGGCAAGTTCACATCTCTGCTGCTTTCAGGATGGATAGCTTTTTGCACATCAGCAAACATGTGGTCTGTGGAATTTTTATGTTCAGTATTGGATCCACATGCCATGTCAGAGAAATGACCTCAACAGATCTTGTGATTTCTCAGGCCTTTAGAATTACTCAGTGTAATGCTAACCCTAATTATAAATCTCCCGCAAGGGCACATATCCAGATATATTCAGCATCACTCAAAAAGAAATCTAAGCCCTTCCATAAATATTTGATTTAATGTCAGGATATCCTGAAATAGCTGGTGGTGAGAGCTGCTTAATAGATATGAATAACGTTTTTTTATCGGGAAATGTTTGTCTTTAGTAGTTTGGACATTTGAATTCAGTTTCAGGAGACTTAAAAATATGCTGTTGATGTCAGCTAATATGCATAATATCTTTTGTGTAAGCACTTATCTGTTTCCTAACAGCACAGTAGACAAAACACCTCATGAATGTTAATGATAAAAAGGAATAAGCATACCACCATGTTAAAGATTGCATAATCCAGAGGGAGAAGCCAATGAGATGAAGACCATGTTCATCTGTTCAGTTTTGGCTGGCCTGGGTGTTTCTCTGGAAGTACCCTTTCGTTCCTTTTACTGTGAAGGAAGTCCAGGGCAACTGGATGCTTAACTGCAGTTAGAAGAGGGATGAATCTTAACCCAAGCAAGGCTCTGAGGATCACGAAGGGGGAAATATCCCTACTAGTAAATAACATGCAAACACGTCTCCTGGTTAGCATGTAACTAGACGTGGGGTACACCCTGTTTCAGTGCCAGGAAATCATGTTACCTTATACTTGAGAAGGAGGTGTGTGTCCTCGGAATGAATGGTTTCTGACAGTGGTGGTCATAACTCACGTTTTCCTGGCCTTCAATGTTCACAGTCTGCTTGCAGTTGTGATAGTGTTGGATGGAAGGATTATCTGGGAGGGGACTGAATTCTTGTTTTAGATCACATCTTTGTTTTCAGCCCTTTTTCCTTTCCCTGTAAGCTACAGAGAGAAAGGAGGGGCAGCTTGTGGCCGTAGGCACGTGCCAGCATATGGGAGCAACAGGAGGTACTGGCCGCTGGCATTTGCTGCTTTCTTAACGGCAAGCACTAGTCCTCTCCGAGGCAAAGGCAGTGTCCGGGTATGATGGTCCTGCAGGTGAGCGCCACACACTAAACCCATTGTTGGTCTTATTTCTCTATCATACTGTTACCGAGTAAGCCTTGCTTTGTTCTTGGAGCAAATCCATAATACTTACAGATTACTTTTTCAGATTTTTGGTACCAGCAAAAGTAATGAGATATAAGTTCCAGTGATGACAGAGCTCTGTATTTGCTGGTCTTGGTACTTGCTCAGCATGGTTTAGACCTGTTGTTTTACTACAAGCCTGAAGACTTTTTTTCTTGGTGTGCTCTCTGGATGGCTAGAAGCAGAACTGCTGCACCTTGTTTGGTCACCAGGGCTTAGGCCTACCTGGGGCATGTTGGCCAGCCTCCTCAGCTTCCCCAGTGTGTGCTCTGCAGGAGTCTCCTGCTGGGACTCAGAAGTCACTGCCTTCGTGCAGCGTGTATGAACCTGCTGAGGAGTGCTGATAAGCTGGTAAGAATTAAAAGCCAGCAGAATGCCAGTGACACGTGGCTCCACGTATCTTTCTCATCCTGCAAAGCCTGTGCTGTTCTTGTGGCCAAGACCTTGTTTGATGGTTGAGAGTAGACAGGTTATCTCAAGCTGTTCAGTACTAACAATATAAGAAATATTTAGTCTAAAAAAGCAAGAGCTGGTAATATTGGCTCCTTAATGCCAAATAAGGGTTATGGTTCTCCCTGTTTTAGTTGCATGATGGTGTTTGTCAAGCATTAGTAGACGTTGTGATTAGAAGTGAGTAAAAGGCCAGTACAAGAAGAATGCGGGCAGTAATCATGGTTCAGTGCCATTGTGGTCTTCTGTATGCAGAAGTTCTTTCCCTATGGAGATTTATTCTGAGTCTGACAGGGTAGTCTGACTTTCCTGAGTAAATTATGATGAAGAAAGATAATTTCTGGTAGCAAGACAGTATTTTGGTGGAGATGGCTAAAGTATGTGGGTATGCTGGCTCAGAACGTCACTTGAGGGCTGGTGAGAATGCAGATAACCTAAACATTTTATAAATAGGCAAAGATGAAGGATATTTACTAAGTCTTATAATAGGTAAAAAAGTATTTTTCAATTTGGAAAAAAACCCAAATCTGGAGTAACTTTCTGATGAGTTTATTAATATAATAGATGATCGGTAGTAAATTCTAAGCAACATTCTGCAGGCTTTTATCTCCAGATATTTGAGGTCTTTAAAACAATTAACATGTAACAGGAGTGGGTTTTGATACCTGAGCCTTATCATAAGGTTTCTATATTCTGTTAAAACTGTTCCTAGGAAAAAAATTATGTCATCCTTTTCAGTGCTTTGGCTAATCTGGTCGCACCACTGCAGTGCTGGGCAGGTGGGGCCTTGTTACTTTGCAGAAGCCCATTACCTTTTCTTTTGATGCACCTGGCCAGGAAAGGATAGTTGCTCTCAGCTAGGCAAGAGCTGATGGTGTTGGATTCTGGTTCTTAAGGTGCAGCCATCCTTCCACTGGCTCAGCCTCCATCTGGAGGCACCGTCAACAAGCGGTGTGCTCTTTGCATATGGATTTGCTTAGTTTTATCTCTCTTTGCTTTCTGTTGGGGAGTTTTGAAGCCCATCTAAGGAAAGTGTGAGAATGCTCTGCTTTTGTATTGGTCATTTTCTGAAATGTCTTCTTGTAGGAGCCAAATTTCTGTTTTAAATAAGCATGAAACTATTTTGTAAAGGTTCCTTAGTTGGGTTTTTTTTCCATTTTAAACTTAAATATTGTAAAGAATATATATTTAAGTAAAACTGTCTTTCAATAAGACATTTATGCCAGCTGTAGTTACTCTAGTTTATAAAAAAGTAGAGGAACAGGGGTCACCTCCCAGATGATTCAGATTGTAGGTTGACTGACAGGTAGTCTGAAAGTGCTTATTTCCCTTCTGTTCACCAGACAAGACTCTGGGAAAATTACTCTTCTGCCTGAGAAGCACTTTTTTAAGTGCTTAGTGTTGGATGGGATTAATTTATATTTATTTTTAAAATAAAAAGCAGAAGATTGAGAAGTTTGTTTCCAACAAGTTGCTCAAACCCTGACAGATAATCTGAAAGGAGGCTGTCGTGAGGTGGTTGTCAGACTCTTCTCCCAAGTAGCAAGCAATAGGATGAGAAGAAATGGCTTCAAGTTGTGCCAGGGGAGGTTTAGATTGTGTATGAGGAAAAATGTCTTTACCAAAAGGGTTGTCAAGCAGGGGAGCAGGCTGCCCAGGGAAGCTGTTGAGTCCCCATCCCTGGAGGTATTTAAGACACATGTAGATGTGGCACTTAGGGACATGGTTTAGTGGTGGCCTTGGCAGTGTTAGGGTAACAGTTGGACTTGCTGATCTTAAAGGTCTTTTCCAACCTAAATGATTCTATGATTCCGTAATAATTCTGTGGCAATCTTTGTTGATATACTCAAATGGCATCTTGGTAGTAATCACTTGTAGCATCCAATCATGTTATAAATAAAGGTACTGCTCTTGGATAGCCCAGTAATCTGGAAATTACCTGAATATTAACATTAAATAAAGTGTATTTGTAAATGTAAATTTAAAATGAGATGCATGCTATCTTTAAGTGCCTAAGGACTTGGCTTTCAGCACTAAGAAGAAAACACAAATTAGATAAAATCAAATCCTTTTCCAGTTACACACATTATCCTCAAGGTTAAATGAATTAAAACACTCCTTCTGGAGGAATTCAGCCTAAGACTGAAAATGTGGTCAAAAAGTCACATTGTGTCAGCCTGATGCTTGACTTTTGATAGGACATCCCCAAAGACTTCTCTTTGACACGACCTGAACCGGGAACGCTTGTTTCTCACGAAGCCTGTTGTTGCTGATAAAGCTCATCTATATCAAGGTGGTATCTAATATGGCACTGCTGTATTCTGGCCTTAAGAAAAAACAGTTCGGTTGCTCATTTGCCTTGGCAAATTTGCTGCTCCTAAAGATCTATTTTAACAAGTCTGTCCAAAACCCAGATCACAATAACCAAGTCTGTACAACACATGTTTTTAAACAGAGCATTAAAGAAAACAGTATTGCACGTTAAAAACAGAATAGAAGCCATAGAAGTTCTGTTTCAGAGACTATGTTAATGTAATTGTGATAATAACATGGTGTTGCTTTCCTTTGATATTTGAGGCCTCAGAGGAACAGAAAGCAGTTCTCTTGGGAATCTCCTTAGCTTGAACATTTTGTATGATTAAATGAGCAATGAAGCAGAAAGGTGTAAGCTATTTTCCTCTGAAGTATTGTATGTTAACTGCAGGCGCAGGCAATTCTGTGAGGTATGCACACATCTATCTGCACAGACACATGCACATGCAGCACACGCACATGCAGAAGAGGGGTTGGGAAATCAGGTTAAAGTTCAGTGTCCCAACTTCAGCACAGGTTAAGAGTAAAACCTTGCTCGTAGTCAGGAGGAAGCACTCTGAAGGTCAATGAGAGACTTTTTGCCCAGCTCAGACCACATGCTGTTAACAGACAACAGCATGTGCAGCTTAGGAGTCCTGCTGCACTTTCTTTCCCCTCCGCCTCCCCCTGCCCCCCCAGACAGAACCGATCCCTTCTTTTCCCTGGTTTGCCACAGATATATAAGCAGACCTCTGCTCTGTCTGCACTGCTTTGCTCTTTAGTGCTAGATTCAACGTCTGGGTCAGTCACAGCAGCTTTGGGTTTTGAAGTGGCTGGAGGCTAAGTCACTGTTTCTCCAGCGCACACCAGCACCACTCCTCTGTGCTCCCCCACGATTGCTACGGTTATGGGTTGTTTGCTAACATAATCGTTCATCAGGCTCCTACAATCCAGAGGCAGTTCCATCTTTGAGACCTGGGATGACTTACAGGTGGATTTTTCAAAAGCATCTGCTGTCTTAGAAGACACTGCAAGTTGCAGGCAGGCTGCAAAGAACAAGCAGAAAAGCTCCTGAGAATTTTTCTGAAAAACTGTAGCTGTATTAAAAAGGAAGGTGCTTATTTTTTATCTGTCCTTGAAACTGTGGCTTGACTACATAATTACAAGATGCCTCTGAAATCTGTTGGTGAAAGCAGCCATTATTGTAATACCCACTACACCAATTCCACATATTCTTCTTTCCACTCTGGTTTGTGTCCCACCAAAGGCTGCACTTTACAGTGATGCACAAAACACAAGCTTGTACCTTCCCTTACAAATACCATAAGTGTATAGACTTGTTCTCTTGCATCTTTCTTTGCATGTTTAAATGACAGTTCAGATTCCCAGTGCGTTCAGTCTTAATGTCTTTTGAGGCTACTTGGAGAAATGTTGAATACGTTGCCTACACATTCATTATATAAAGATCACCAAGCTGTTTTGAGTCTGTCAGGTTGGTGACAGATTTTACGTGACCAGACAAACTCTTGCATAGTGCGAACTTGACTGGCAAAAAGCAACCCAAAACTTCTGCCTTTCAGGTACTTAAAGGATGAAATAGCTTTTGAGACTTATGTATTGCACTTGGGGGTTTCATTTCCATGAAAACATTTTGTGCGTATGAATTTTACTGATTAGTAATGAACTTGGGACCATTTCTGTTTGTTTCACAAATAAAGTACAGGATTACTCCACATCCAATGTGGAGTAATTGTAGGATGCTGCAGCCAAACTTTTTCTTAGCGAGTCCACATTGGTTTTGCAAGACAGGCTGGTACCAAGCAGATCCTACAGAAACTCTTAATTCTGTAAATTTCGTGGGAGGTTGCCTTCCTTACCCTGCCTCACCTTGTGGCTGTAGGAGCACTAGATCCAGTTGGAGCAATGGCCTGGCCGAAGGCAAGATTTAGGGTGTAATATGGGTACGTTATAGGTTAGCAGCAGCCACAGCCTGGAGACTTCATTTAAGGGTGTCCTTTCAAGTCAGCAATCTGGTCTTGAGAAGTTCTGTATCCTATTGTTAAAATGTGCTTTCCTTCCCCTAGTAAAGCAGGAAGTAGAATACATACAATCCTGGATGGTGTCAGCTCTTGCTCAGATTAATAGTCATGTTGAGACTGATGCAGGGCTGAACTGGGATTATCAGTTTTTCCCTGTTACATTTGACTTTGCTTTAGATTAAGGATTTAGTATTTTGCCTGAACATCTCTTTTTCTTCTTTTTTTTTTTTTTAATTGTCAGGTCTCAAGTTCTTGCATTTAAATTATTTCTTTTCTTCAAAGAGTTTTACTAGAATTATGGCTAAACTAAAATGTATCCAAATAAAAATAGTAAATAACCACTTTGCATCTCAATCTGGTTTCATAGTTAAGAACTCCCATATACTCATAACACTTCATATTCTCATGTTTCCAGTCTGCATATAAGGGTTCTGTTTTCACATTTGATGACTTTAGAATTGCCTGCTCCTTCATTCTAGTAAAGTGTTTGCTTATGGCTAAAGAAAATGAGGAAAAATGAGCAGGCAAAGAAAAAAGACGAGAGAAGAAGGTGGTCTGAATAACAGAATTATTTTATTTTCTTCTCAAGCACTACTTAATGTTAAAAAAAGAAACCCAGAGAAGGTGGTTAGACAATTTTTGCCTTGAAACAGAGAGGAGTGGTGAAGTGGGAGGCAAGGGGTGGGGGGTGTCACAGAGATTGGGGTTTCCATCCCCAATTACACACTGGCTGCTATGCTGCTGAATTGCACTGAATGGTGCCATTATATTCCTTTTCAAAAGTTGTGGGCTATGAAATTCAATCTGAGGTATTTTTAATGAGTGTTCTGAACCTCAGTTGCAGCTCTTCCCAAGAAACAAGGAGCACAGTGTGCTGCTAAATAGCCCTGACACCAGGGGTTAAACTCATTCAGTTTTTTGCTCACAGGGAGGGAAAGTAATATCAACATTTATTTGACAGGTATACACTTGCTTCCAGAGTTGAGCTTCAGTAAAACAGCTTTCCATAAAGAAAAGATTCTGAAAAATGAGGTTTTATCAGCTTCATGTCAAACTCCCATCTAGTTTCTGAAAAGGAATCTTGTGGTGGGTTTTCCAAAGCCGGTGTCCACAGTGCACACAGTGGATTTGTGCTCTTGGCATCCCTGCACTGGAGGATGCTGTGCCTGTAGGCACATGGGCAGAGGCTCATGGTAGAGGAGCAGCTCATGCCAGATGGGGACATCTGCCCAGTTACACCCCCTGTCTGTCAATTAAACATAGATAATTCAGAGGTAACTGTGTCTCCACTTAGGGTTTTGGTGTCATAATTGTAATGGCTTTAGGGTGAATCCCTCCCTTCCCACAGCTCTCAGTGAGACACAGCTTTTCAGGGAAGCATTTTTAGTGTGCACCTGGTTTTAAAAAAGCCATGTAGCACAAAAGTATTGTTGCCTTCCATTTTTCTTAATGTGCTGATTTGCAAAATAGTTTTGTTTCAGGTTGTGAGGAAAAGCACTGTTTAATGCATCTGCCTTGCAACTTACTCTAAGGTCTGAAATTGATGGTGGGCTGGCTCTGGTTCTTGCAAGTCAATCACCATTCAGTGTCTGGGCACTGAAGCTGGAATATGTCACGCCGATGATACCCTTCAGAAAGGAAGATAGTCTCTTCCAGAAGTGAATGTTTGTCTTGCTAATGGGATAAAGAACAGCCACCAACCACTTCTTAGTTTTGCTAGTAAAATTAAGCAGAGATGACTCAGCATTTGCAGGAGCTGATTTAGGGAGTAAGATGACATATTGTTAGTAAGTTTTGTCATTGTTCTTCTAATGCCTCATTTTTCTTGCCCGCACTGTGCATTTGAAATGATGTTCAAAGAAGATAGTTTTGTTTTAGTAACAGTGGCTCTGGCAAGAGCCTCCTGCTCGAAGTGTCAAGAACTGAATGGTTGTATGTGAAATTTTGCAGCTTTAAACAGAAGACTCGCTATGCCACTACTGATTTCCCACAAATATTTTACACCAATCTGAAGGATGTTAGCAGTAATGGTTGTACTACAAGAAACAAGGTTTGGGTTTTTTCAGGAGGACGAATTAGTTTGTGCAGAGAGGTGGTGTTGCAATGTGATGGTTTTTGGGAGTTACTGAGATCAGCATTTGCATTTTGTGTGAAGGCATGCATTGTCCCCATTGGGACAATTTCTTAGAGCATTGTTAGGCCGACAACAATGAAGTTTTTCAGCTGAATTCATTAGCAGAGGGGATCAGAACATCCCTTTTAAGTTGATAAAGTGATTTTTAGGTGCATATATGTCAAATGTAATTTGACGAATTTAGTTGTTTTTTGGGTTTTTTTTAAATCGGTACAGAAAAGGTAAGATGAGGTCACAGCTCAAGGAACCGGTGAACCATGAAACTGATCATGAAGTGTTTTTTTAATGCTTTTCACCATTAATAACAGTTTGTAATATACAGATGTGTGCTTAGACTACAGTGACCAAAGGCTGAATGTTTTTTGGTCTGTAGGGTTTGTGGTGGTTGGCTGATGAGAAGTTCCAGATTTCCTGTGGCACTGATGACAGTGGGATGGATATGTGAAATAAATTCTCGTGTGGGATTTTGTCCCAACAGTTACCCAAGGAGGAAGGTCTGGGCTACAAGAATCTGCCTCTTTCTTCTTTACAAAGGGCTCCACTGGCTTTGTGGTGGTTGCTGCCTCGTCTGCAGTAGCAAAGTCCTTGTCAACTAGAAATTAGAGTAATTTAAAGATGGGAAATAAAATCAGTATTAATACCAGTTTGCATTTATAAGAACTGCAGAACAATCAAGTGATTGGATTGTTACACCTTAAGATGGCAGGTTGGTCTGTGGTATGAAAGACTCCGTTCTGAAGGTTCACAGCACATCTTTTTTTATTTCCTCACTTGCACATTGAAATGGCATATATAATACAGTGTAGGTGGGATTTGCCCATTAAGTTATAAAGCTATGATTTTATGAGCCAGGTGAATAGAGACCAAGTAGAAACTCCAGTTCCAGTAGCTTTACTGTACTGTAATTATGGAGCTGTACAGTTACCTGAGAATTTACTGTAGCTGAATGTTGTATTAGACTGACTCTGCTTTAAGAAAAAATCTAACCAAGAACTACTGAAGACAGCCTCATTATAAAACTTTACATTAGCTTTCTTAGATAATCCTTTTCTTTTTTCCTTCTACATTATTTAACTATTAGAGAAGATTGTTTAGTTATTTATTGTCCTGATAAATATTTAATTTTCACCTGAATTTTACTGTTGGCTACTTCTAGTAAAGTTGATTTGGGGCATTGGAAGAAGAGTTTAAAGTCTAGTTAGAGCAATCTTTCTGCTTTTGCCTATTTTAGAAAATATGTTTACATAAGCCAGTTTGTCATCATCAGAAATCTGCGTGTGTTCAAATCTAGGAAATTGCAAGTTTCTTTTGGAGACTGTGCTAGAAATGCAAGCAAATGAGGTGGTTATTACAATCCTTTTCTTTGTATTTTTGCCTTGATGATTGTTTGCTGTGTTGTTTTTTGATTAGCAATCACATACCTAAAATAGTAATTTTTTAAGTCTTCTTGTTTGTCATAGCTGATAGATGGGGGGGGAAAGTGTAACTTTACTACTGTTTTTTGGGTTTTTTGTTGGGTTTTTGTTTGTTTGTTTGTTTTCTTAATTAAGGGCAGGTATTTGGAGTAAAACACACCCGAAGTAAAAAGCACCATATCTTATTATCACACTGTTTAAAAAGTATGACACCACCAAAAAAATCAACTGAAGGGTAAACTGTACCTCAAGGGTAAATTGTACTATAGAAGGCAAGCACTGGTGTCAAAGGAAATAGAGCTTACGTGGTGAGTGTAAAGTAGGAAAGCAGTCCACTAAAATCTTGAAAGAAAGAAACACTAAATAGTCTTATTGTACACACACAACAGATGATCAGTCGCCTGTTTTTAAGGCAGTATAAGAAACTTATTCTGTTACTGCATTTGGCCTCGATCCTGCCTTTGATGGTACGTGCACAGCCTGTGCAAAAGCATGTGGGATACGTGCCAGGAGTGGAGCACTCAGTCAACTACATTCAAATGGAAAATATCTTAAAAGGAATGAAGTGCCCTTAGGTTATCATGAAAATTTGCCGTCTCTCTACCCTCCCTCCAAATGGGGTGGATGCCTGGTGGCTGTAGGTACAGAGTGGGGACCTGCATACTTAAAAGTAGTGGTGGGAGTGTGTGGCTTCTCTATTTAAATGTGTCTCTTCTCTTTGCTTTGGCCTGGTATGTAGGGGTGATGAATCGCGCTTCTTCCAACACTTCCTAACTATCCAGTCTAAGCTGAAAGGCAAAGGAAAAGCTAGTAAGCCCAGGTGTAAGAGCTATCTTTATGGTCTAAAGCTATTTTTATAGTAATCTAATCCTTCCTATAGGATTAGCACCTACACTTTGAAAGGGAGGAGAGGAGAAAAAGGGCAGAGGATCTCCAAGTGTCTTGGTAGTGTTAGGTCCAGAGCAACAACACTCAGACCGGTGCTTCTTGCTTTTAACCCTACCCTTCGAGCAACAGAGTTTTGCTAAATATGACTTATGCATTTCATTTTATGCCAGAAAGGAGAACTGCTTAAAATATGAGATTTGTCTTCAGATGCTGACAGCATTGCTCTCCTGTGAGTAGTTTTCAAGCCTCCTTTGAAGTATAAATTTCTGGCAGGGTTATTTGTTTAAGAACATTGTTGCTCAGTCTCATCTTTGAGGTTATTTTTATACTATTTGCTTATTGCGAACACTTGTTCATTGATTTTTCTTTCCTTTCAGAGCTTTAGATACATACATAATTTTTAACAGCTTTAAATAACTGAGAAAATTTATGCTGTTAAGAATGTGGAGGTGTTACTTTTAGTATTGATTATGACTATGTATGCCTTCAGAAATAGTTCAGAGACACTGGATGAAATTTTCACTATTATTTCAATGCAATTGTTAAACGGGAGTATAAAAATAATTTGGTAATCATACTGATCTGAAGTACAAGGGATTTTCTGGGTGATTACCCACAAAAGAACAAATGGAATTTTAAACTTTGTGTTTTAACTTTGTACAAGGTAACATTTGAGTATTTGTAACATATTTAGCATGACCAAATTGTCACATTTCATTTTCGAGCCCCCAAAATGTGACAGAAACAAGGCATTAACGGAAGAAATGTCTGGGCAGAGAAGCAGTTATGAATGATGAATGTACCTTCTTTTTTTTTTGATTAATATAAAGAATTATTTTCTCTCCTTATCAGCTGTTAATAATGCAAAAGCAAGTGTAATTAAAAAAAACCAACAAACAAACCTTTTTCAGATGCATTTGCAGCAGTTTTGAGGAAGAAGAGAATGAAAACAGAGTAGCCCATGCTTCCACACTAAGCTGTCTCTGACTGAAACCTGATGGGACTTAGATTTTTCAGATATTCTGAAGAAAGTGCTTGTTTTATTTGGTGTTTTTTTCAGCTGGTATTGCTTCTCAGTAATGTAAAAACAAGCAAATGAACAAAAACCTTTCAATCAAAGATCTGTTCAGTCTGGGATCTGCAATTAGTTGGCTGGACAGAAAAATGGTCAAATTGCTATTTGATCCTAAACAGACACTTTTTTTTTTTTTTTTTTTTTTTGTAGATGGTTAGTGAAATAATTGCTAAGTTAACTGGGAGGTGAGGGAATGTGTCCAAACCCACTTCTTTTGTAGTCTTGGATATCTTTCACATATAGCTAAGCACTTTCTTTTTTAAAAAAATCTGTATTGCAGTCTGTGCCAAAGAATGGTCTAAACAAGTATGTAGAGGGAGATTGTTTTAAAAATGATTGGCGATTGCTAGAACATGAAAGAATTGTTGAACCTATTAAAATATTCACCAGTGGAAGATCATAAGCAACAATACTGTTTGGGATTTTGGTGGGAGTAGAGGGAGGGTGAACTGAGTAGGACTGAAATAATGAGCAGACAGCAAATGTTGAATGCATAACGTGTAAAGCAGGCTACTTTGAGTGGGTATCTTCACAGCTTGCAGCTAAATGTGGTGATGCACATTATTCATAATTCAGAACTTAGTGACCTGGCGTTCGCTGAAAATGGAAAGTGACTTTTAAAATGTGATTTCACAGATCTAAATGAAAGGCCAGTTCAAAATGCATTAAGCAATAAGGATGTGTACCTGGAAATCAGGGGGCTTCTTTTCACTGCAATAAATTTATACTGTTATTTTGGTGTAACTAAATACCATCTCAAGAGAATAATAGTAATTCCCTGCTGTCAGTACAGCAGGGATTCATCTAATCTAAAACGAACCCTATAACACAGGTGTCTGGGCTCCTCATCATCAAAAGTAAAAGAGTACAACTGTATTGCTGAGGAAAAGTTCGTTGCCAGTGTGCTCAGGCGGGGTAGGAAGAATTGCCCTCTGGAGCTGCAGTATTTCTTCACTGATGATACAAGAATCTGGCTGTTAACAGAAGCGAGAGCAGGGGACTGCTACCTGCTGCAGCAGCTTCCCACCCCTGGGTGTTAACATGTGACCTTCCACCAGCATACCGTACCCTCCTGTTCACTTTCCCTCACTACCTTACAGTGTGGCATCTGCGGTGGGGAATGGTCTGGAGGTACAGTCTTGCCACCAACATCCATTGTGGCAGCTTCCACGTCAATATCCCACTTGCATACCTCCTCCTTCTCCTTTGATCTTCACCTTTGGGTCAGTTCTTCCTTTCCCTAGTGCAAGCTGTCATCTGATGATGCTCAGGGAGAGCAGGATATAGCTCTCCTGGCTCTCCTTTCCCACGTCCTCCATGTCTGGCTGCATTGAAGACCTTCCCTCATGCCAGTGTATGAGATTTTGCATGACGGTCATGTAATGGGCCTGTGCTATCTCACTGTAGCAGGGAAAGGCCCTCTTATAGTGTAGGCTGTAGCGCAGCCTTTCCCTACCCTGCCACCTTGCACGCATGCATAGCTATTTTGTTGGGGTACTTACGGGCCCCCATGGGTCAGACCACTGCTGGCATGGAGTGGGGAAGGGGTCCACGCTCTGGCTCATGGGACATGGGTGCAGCCACAGGACTGTGGGACGGGAGCTGATGAAGCTTGCCAAGTACTTGTTGTCTGAGGTGTGGCAGCAGGGCCACACTTGATGGTTGGAAAACGCCTTCCAAGTTCCGTGGGAAAGGTTGTCCCACAGGCCTTGTAACCACAACCAAGTCAGGCACGACCTTTGGCTACAGATGATGTCACTGGTGTGGCACACTCACTCTGAATGCTTCCTCTGTCAGATCGTGTTTGCTGTGCCCTGAGAGACTGCGGGTTTCCTTCCATACTTCAGCAGACTGAGATTTTAATTTACTGTGTTTGAATTTTTTAGTAGGGATGTCATGGAACTGCACTGAATCAACGTCTCTGTGAGACCTGAGAGTTCCTGCTTTTGTGTATGTTGTACTTGTCCTCTGGTCCTGCAAGACTCAAGTGTCATCAGGCTTTATGTCTCAGCAGATTTTATATACACAGTGTTTTGCTTGAATAATCTGTCAGATTTTGTTTTGAGGTAGACTGATCAAAGCTAAAACGTTTAGAATAATAATCTTATTTACAAATACTTGAGTAAGAAGCATTTCATGTTACCGAGGCACATTCTGGAGGAAATGCCAAGTGACATAAATGCTACGAGACTGCCATTCCATTGTCTAAATGCCTGTAAGAAAAAAACCCAAAACAAACAAAACCTTCATGAAAGCGCTCAGTAGGTTTTAATCAGATACTCTTACTCATGGTCTGAGATCAGACAGGCTTGTTGTCCTCAGGTAACCTTGGGTGGTGTGGTGACACAGGTGGGCTCTCTGCCTTTTTTTCCTGTTGGTCAAAAATCTCCACACTCCCAGAGACACCTTTTTTTTTTCTGGGAGCAACAGTAAAGTTTGGTTGTTGTCAGACAGGAATCCATCAGGTACTATGGTAAGACATATGCATACATATGCACAAGCACATTTCCATTTTTCTGGTTTTGCATGAGGACAAAAGCAAGTATCCTCCACCTCTAGCTGCGAGGGTGGCTAATAAACACATCCTTCCACTCTTTCGGGGCCCCAGCCAAACTGTGGAGGCCTGAGACTAATCTGTGAGCAGGAACATTTGCCTGAAGTTTCTAAATCATTTATAGGTGTATTTTCAGAGCAATAAACTAATATCATTATTACGCTCAATCTGATATTTTTTTAGTATTATTCTGTTGCTTCCAACAAAATGTACTTACTGGGATGCTTTTTCATTATGAGACGATGTGTGTTTGGAAGTGCCTGTGTATAGCAATAGCTGGAGTGGAAAACATGGGGCGCTTTCTTTTAGGACTGGCACACAAGACACGGTGGCTGGCACAGGTGGGGTGGTGGTCATTGGCGATGCTTTTGGTTTGATGAAGCTGGAGAACATGGAGTGAGTGTATTCAAATATATTTGCTCTTGAGACTTATTTTGGATGGCAGTATGTCAGATCAAAAGTCCTCTGTCTAGAAAAACAGATGTCTATTTTCTTCACCTTCTGTATCCTCTTATTTGGCCTTTTGGTATGAATTGTTTTAGTTACTGCACGGTTGGTTATGATGAATGCTTAAAAAAAACCAACACAGTACTTCTATCTGCAAGTTTTCTTGATGTGTTTTCTGACAGTATTCATGAGGCTAATGTTTGCTACAGCTAACATTAACAAACAGTTAATAAAATAATCTAAGTGAACGTGCTTCCTGGTGGCATAGGTCTGTTAGCATTGGGAGTATGTTGGGCAAAAACCTGCTCAGCAGGTTCCTGGGGAGGTGCACTTGGCTTTTCCCTTCTGACTTTCAAAACCAGCCAGCACTGAAGGGTTTGGTGATCAGGTCCTGCATCACAGGGTGATGGCGCTGCTGTGGTGGCATATACATCCTGTGCTTTCCCTAGAAAAACATCCTCTTGGTTTCTCTGGTGCAAGCTTCGCTACTGGATGTTTACTTTTACTTTTCACAATTCCTATTAGACAATGTTAGATAAATTGCCTTTGGAAAGATGCTTTGAACTTTGGGCTGTGGCTGAAAACCAAGTGTTACCCCAGGCGGAAAAAACCTGGAGATTTATTTTTGGTTATCCCAGTGAAACAGAGACCAAAATGCATGGTGACACATCAGGGAGGAGGTGGGAGCAGCTGCCCACTTGCAAGTAGCCTCTTGGTATGGGCACTGCCTGGAGATGCCAGGACCTGCGCTCAGGCTCAGATTTGAGCCAGGTCAGCCAAACTGCCCACCTCTAACGGTTTTCTGTTCTTCACTGTGTTACTGCTGCATTATTTTGCTCTAGTAATTATTTACTGGGCAGAAAGGGAAAGGGACGATCTATTGGTTGAGTGCAAGGGCACTTGTCCAGGGTGCAACAGGTTTCTTGTAGCACGAGTTTGTGCAGCTTTCATGGGTTATTATTTGTTCTGAAGTGAGCAGAGATCTGTGTTTCAGGGCCTCTTGATTTAAAATAGGTACATTTGTCCAAGGAACAAAAATATTTGATTTCAGTGATTGGCCTTTTTATGCAGAAACTGTGTTTTTTGCTGAAGACTTGCTGTGAGCTGTAATTTACAGTATTTGCTGCAGGTGTGGATTTAACTGATGTGCTGATAAGAAGAATCCTTACAATTGGCAAAGCGGCAGCTCTGGGAGCTAATATTGGGCTAGAACATCTGGTCTTTATAGAGGCAATGCTTGCAGTGTGTGGAAGGAAGTGCTTGCTCTTGGCTCCTCTAAATTGCTTGACAACTCTGTTAGGGTAGCATGGATGGGCCTCGACCAGCCTCAATGCCTCACAGCAGGAGACTCAAGATAAGCCCATATGAAGTCAGAACCCAGGACCTGAGCCTGTTGTGTATCAAGTGGCATCCAGCAAACCCTCAGACCCTTGAGTTTTGTGTGACTGGTCTGTCAGTGAATGTTTTTGTTTCAGTATGTTGTGCACAGACATGCACAGCACCACCTGATGTGGCTTGAAGGGCCATGGGTTGAAGTAGCTATCTTGTGAAACTCACACTAGAAATTAGTCTTGGCTGACATAAGAAAACTATATCCTACATCCCCCTCATTTACCTCTTCTATTTTTTCCTTAAAAAAAAAAAAAGTGCTAAGGATGGATTCTGAGCTGCGATTCAGGAGTGGAGGGATATTTTCTGTAGCTTTAAAACCAGTGTAATTATTGTCAACTACCCTGTGGGTATAGTTGGAATATCCACTGATCTTGTAAACTGTTTTGACAGTGGTGTTTGCTGGACAATTTCTTAGCATAATAATTTTTCTGCCACTAATTAAAAGCATCTTTGTAACCTTAGGCTTTGTTCTCTTGTTACAGCAAAGAGCTCCGGGGAAAGTTTTGCATGATGCTGTTTGCAACCACCTGAATCTTGTTGAAGGAGACTATTTTGGCCTTGAATTTCCAGATCATAAAAAGATGATGGTATGTAAAAGGATTAATTTTCAGCTGGTTTTCATCTACATACATACTGTATTCTGTCCTTCCGCTGCTTGCTTATAAGATATATTTAATCCACTATCTCCAAAAAAAAAACCCCAGTTGTTTTTTTAAAAAATGTTCTTGCCTGCTGGAGTTGAAGAAATGTTTTTAAAACCCAATTACTCCTGTCAGATTTCATCTGTGTTGAAAGTAACAGCCAATTTAGACACAAGTTGGAAAAACATTTTATCTTTATCAGTTGCAGTAGAGAAGTCAAAAGGATGGACTGTTGCAGATTCTCAACTCTGATTTTACAGTCCTGCTTAATTTGGAGTGCAGAAATAATCTTTTTCTGCAGACAGAGAAGTTGCGATGATTGTGACACAGTTCCAAGAAAAGCATCATGGAACAAGACAATTGATAGATGAAATATCAAAAGATTAATAAAAAGGAGCTCAAAACCAAAAAACCCAAATAAATTGACGAAAGTCCTGTCTGTGGAGCTGTGTGGCACAGGCAGGTGTCCTAGTCCTGACACTTTGGACTCTGAGAAAAGCTGCTGGCAACATTTGGGCAGTGCACTAATACTTCTAGGGTGGAAACAGTATCATATAGCAGAGAAGGTCAAAGGCTAATGATTTCTCAGCCTCTAAGGTCTTTTTCTGAAGTTTGTTTTACTTCAGACTTACTGTGTTGACCTACTGGCATGTGTGCTAGTTATCTGGATTGTTTGACCAGTACATTCTAGTGTATACTGGATTTCTTGCCTGTTCAGTGAATTCTGCACCTGTAGCCTGGCTGACATAAAGGAGATGACGTTAGGCAATTAGAAAAAAAACGAACTATTTTCTGTCCATCTATATAAAATTTCTCTAAGGATCAATATCTCTTAACAAAAGAGCATTTATCTGCTGCTGCAGTCATCTGTTGTCATACCTTAGTGCAGGCTTACATAGACAATAAAACTGAATGGTAGTGGCCATAATGTTTTAGGCTAACTATAATTAAAGAGGAAATTTTAAAAAATTGACATCGATCTTTAGAAGTGATCTGCTTCACAGTTTGCTCCTGGATTTACATGAAACAGAGTTTACTAGAAAGTTTGGTATTCTGCCAGATATCCTTGGCTAGTGCTTTAGGTAACTGGAGAGCTTAACGTAACTCTTCAAAGCAGTGCAACTGTACAGTACTGTTACGGCAGAGGGTCCATGTAGCTATGTTAATAATGACATACTGATATTTCTGATGGATGGATGGATGTAAAGCTGAAACAAATCCTAACGTCTTTTGCATATACAGTTGCTTTTTAATTTTCTAGGAAATAGAGATGGTCATTTGATCAACCTTCCCTACTTCACAGGTCACTAAGTTTCAAATAGATGACCCTCTGCGTTTTGCTCAGAGACCTGAAGTAAACTATGGTTTTCAGTCTTGTGAAAACAAAATGGTTTATTTGCTTGAGGCAGAACACAGGAGAGATTGAGGTGCTGCCAGTGCCTGAGGCCCTCACAATGACAGGAATTGACTGGCTGGAAACATGTTCAGATGATCACAGTGGGGAAACCAGGGCTCTGATGAAGAGGAGGATGGAGAAAATCCCCTAAGGGTATTGCCAGTTTGACCTGAAGGAAAATGTATCTGTGCATCAGGCATGGTAACTCACCTGGCCCCTGCTCTTGCAAAAGGAGATGCTAGCCAACTATCTGAGAGCATTGGTCCGTGTTCCTGCTAGTTGTTCCAATCTTTTGCTTCTGAAAAAGGGGGAGATCCACTAATCGTGCCCATATCTGGTAAGCTGTGCTCCAAGATTGGTGACATTCGATGGAAGTAATGCCTTTGACCACCTAAAAGCAACTTGCAGAAACTCTGAAGCAGGAGGTTTGATTATGAATCGTTGTTTCAATGTGGAGCAGCGCTCTGAGAGTAACATTTACACTTAAATTTTAGTAACTAGTTTATATGATGCAGCTGAGGTGAATTTTCTTGTGGGATTTAAAACTTTCCAAGCTTCATAACGGCCATAATGTAGAATGCAAGCATTGTGCAAATAAAAAAATTGTGGTTAATGGTGTGTCTGAGAAATAAAACACAGACATGTATTTTGCATTCATGTCACCTCAAGAGAATGAGTTGCTTTTCCAACACAGAGTGCAATATAAAGGAAAAATAAATATTTAGAACATATTTATTTGGATGTAATCACATATACGTGAAGTCATACATCCACAGTTCAGCTGTGTTTGTTTCAAAATGCAAGGCTCCAAACCTCATGTGTAACATTGATAGTTGTATGTCAAGATGCCTGACAGCTGTATACATTCAAGCATGCCATGCTTATAGCAGACAAGATCTGCATGGGAGATGAATGTGGAGGGTCTGAGGGCTGCACTTCCTGCTGGGACAAGGAGAAGCGAGGCACTGTTGCAAAGCCTGGGGTTTCACAGTGGTTCATCACACTTGATGTCTGCCCCAGTTCTCCAGCTGCTGAAATGGGGTTACTACTGCAGAATGCCAGACTTCGTTTAAAAAATAAATTATCTAGCCTTTGTAGTTCCAGAGAAAATTGAAAACATGAATCTTAATTGAATCCTCACATTATTTTTCATTTTCAGGTTATAAACCAGTCTCAGATTGGCTGTGTTTAGATACAGTGTGGGAGTTGCATGATGCAAAAGATTTGATTGCTTGGGTTTGGTGGTAGTGGTAAGGTCTTTGTTTTGCCCCACCTTTCTCCCTACGCATGTTCAATACACACATTTCTTAGTATCGAGTGGTCTGGTCAAGGATGTTGCAACTTGCCTGTAGGATGATTGGGAAAGTGGAAAAAGGAATGACACACTTGTGTCCTTCTGTACCATAAACTCCCTCTGGAGAGACAGAGAAGTTGGGTGTGGTTTTTTTTTGGGGGGTGGGGCAGGTTTAGTTTTTTGTGTTTTGTTTTGTGTCAAGTAAAATACATTACTCCCATGTCCTTGTAAACTGGCTGTTTCATATTCAAGATTTTTTTTTTTGTTGTTTTTGCCACTAAACTTGGCAAAGTCCCTGACCTTTGTTGCAGATTAGGTACATGCCAACTTTCTGAAACAAAACAGTTTTAAGTTCCTGAAAAGCCAAAAAGTGTCAGAACCCGTTTAACATGTGATAAACACTGTGTTCCTATTCTTGGATAATCAAGTTTATTTAGCCCTTCCAGAAAAAGAAAAAAAAAAAAGAAAAAATACTTCCATAGACTTAAGAAACACGAATAGAATTCCATTGAAAAACATTAGTGGGTGTGAAAGGGCAGGAACGTGAGGTCTTTGCTAATTGGAAGCACTCACATTAGTAATGATGAAAATGGCAAACAGCATCAGGCCTGTTCCTGTTTGGCTTCTTGGGTGATTTTCTAAAATGGGTATTTTGAGTGTGTTTCGGTCGCTGCATAATCTAAAATTATTAAAGGTCAAAGAAGTTTCCATTTCAATATATATTCTTTTTCTAGAGGAAGACTCAGTTAATTTGTTTTTTAATGGCTTTAACCTTTGTGATGGTTGTAGGATGTTCCTCCACAAATTCCAGGTGTCTCCAAGGGATGCTCTGTGCAATTTACTGAGACAACAAAATACAAATCTTGAGCATAGGTAATTACCGGCTGAGGACTGTCAGCTGTTGCACTTCTCCGGGCTCTGCAGGTCACCTGGCTTCTACCTTCTGTGTGATTGTCCCTTGGCTTTCCATAACATTTTGCCCAGGCCCTTCTGACTGAGACTGCAGAACAGGGGTTCTGAAAACTGTATTTCCACCTACTGCTTGTTTTATGAAAGCTGGAGGAAAGACCAATGCACTGTCCTGAAAACCAGGCTGTTAAAAAACAGATTAAAGTGAACCATGTGCAGAAGTTACACTGCTCCCAATTAAGAAAGCCTGGGCAGGTTAAGAAAGCTTCCCAGGTTTATAGAAAAGAGAAAATGTTACACAGCTTGGAAGGAAGCTTCCATCCACCCACGGTCTGCGCTGTTGTCTGCCTTGCACCCTTGGCCTGAGGGGACATTCCTCCCCCAGGCCGTGGTGGTGGTGGTGGTGAAACTCCTCCATGGGACCAAGCAAGGCAGCTCCACATTTATGCCCAGGCATCACAGTAGGACTCCTGTTGGGTCCCCAAAACTGGGAAGTTGTCACCTTCTCATTTCTCTTTTTGCCCAGTGTTCCCCGCTCAAAGGCATGCACCAGCCCCTTTCACCTGCCTTTCTCAAGATTAATTAGGGTGAGGACCACAATGATAGCAGAGGACTGTCTTTTGTTGAACTCCTTGTTTCAGTTCTTTCAGAAAATGAATGGCTTCTGAACAAATATGCTCTAATTGATTGTTGGTATCTGAGACAAGTGAGGGGGAGATTTCCTCACTGCTCCCTAGCTCTGAATCTGTACTGCTTCAAAAGCTGTGCCACAGGGACAGCCCCATTAACAGTGACGTTTCCTGAGCATCTTCCAGAGTCTCGGGGAGAAAGCATGCTAGGTATAATTGGGAAGAGCATGATGACCACAGTGGAAAAAATAAAATAAGTAACTGATAATCTAAGTAGTGCAATGAAAATGCTCCTCTGCAGGTGGTAGTTTGTTCAAGAAATGGTAACACTACCTTCTTTTGCTTCCAGGTGTGGCTTGATCTTTTGAAGCCTATTATGAAGCAGATAAGAAGTAAGTACTTACTTGCTGTTATTTATTTTGTCGCTCTGAGAGCACCGAAGTAAGTTAGGGCTCTGTCAGTCAGGATCTTTATCTTTTCAACTTTGTTGAATTTTGTTTGCATTATTTTTAATTTCTGGTCTATGCTTGAAAGATGTACTGTGCATTCCGTGGAATTATCATCACGTGAACATATGAAGGGGAAGCCTCAGTAGGAGGCTGAGGTTTAGTCAGTCACTGGAAGAGGCAGTGGTGGCAATGGAGGAACATTTTTTTAGAGGAGAAAAAGAGTGCGGTAAAAGAAGGACTAAAGGAAGCATACATTGCCAACAGGTAGCGGTAATCAGGATAAAAGAAAATGAGCGGGAAGACGTTATTACTGGGAAGGAGCCAGCAAATATATTACAGCTGTATGGGCCATTGATGCAGTACTTGGAACTGTCTGAGACCAAGAGGAGGAAACAGTCGGGTTAAGGCCGTCAGGGAAAGTTGTGGCGGGAAAGACAGGAAACTGTAAATAGCCGTCAGCTTTGGGAAAAGTAGAATTGAACAGGAAAGGTTTTGGCAATTTGTTTCTCTGTCAAATATCAGCAAAGTTCTTCACTTACTGAGCTTTGCTGTTGAGCTTAAGTTTTCCTAGGTGCCTCTCTGGTCATTAGTCTGAGTGTATGCTCTAGCAAGTATCCCTTACAAAAGAGGTGCATTGGTCCTTTTGTTACTGGTTGTACTTGTGAGGGTCAGAACAAATGTGCTGCTGTTAAAACAGAAATAGTAATTTGCTAGTGGACTTGAAAAATAGAGTGTATTTTAGTTCCCTCCTGTCCTGAAGCAAGGAAAATAAACAGACATAACACATTTTATTGGATCAACTGATGTAATTACTAAAAACAGACTCAATTTTGGCAGAGTATCCCTTGACCAGTTCCTTTTCTTTTTTACTGTGTGTAAATTTTATTGTGCAATCTCTAAGTAACCTGAATACTAACAAAGGACAGGTTAGCATGTATGTACGCACTGTGGGTTCCGTGAATCATCTGTACATCATTCTGTGTAATAAAATTTGGCCAGCATGTTACTGATGTTCACTAACTTCCTTTGACATTTCCCCTAGGACCGAAGCATGTTGTTGTAAAATTTGTAGTAAAATTCTTCCCACCTGACCACGCTCAGCTGCAGGAGGAACTGACAAGGTTAGTAGCTGCATGTCTGTGTTTTCTTATTAAATCTCTGGTGGACAGAGGGGAGAACATGGAATTTGAGATGATAGGGTGAGGATTAATGGCTGCCTCTTAGTATTAAGGGGCAATGGGCACAAACTGAGACACAGGAAGTTCCACCTGAATATGAGGAAAAAACTCTTTACCTCAAGGATGACAGAGCACTGGCACAGGCTGCCCGAGGAGGCTGTGGGGTCTCCTTCTCTGGAGGTGTTCAAAACCTGCCTGGACGTGACTCTGTGCAACCTGCTTTAGGAGAACCTGCTTTAGCAGGGGGTTGGACAAGATGGTCTCCAAAGGTCCCTTCCAACCCCAACCATTCTGTGATTCTGTGACTAAAGCATGTGTTGGTACTTTGGGGAGCTCCTCTGCTGAGGAACATGTACAACTCTGCACCCTCATTTGGGAGAGAATTGTTTTGCCTGAACTGCTGAGTTGCAGCAGTGTTGGACTCTGTTATTATACCTAACTCAAATGCCAAAGGTTTGCACAAAGGTGGAAGTGTGACTTTAGAGATGGAGAAACGGAGAGGGAATAACATGAAAAGTAAGAGGAAGGTAGGGAAAGGTACACATATATGCAGAAAGAGTACCTTAAAGGTGCTTTTATTTTTAGCACATTTCAAAAAGTTCATTTGAGGTCTGAATTTCACGCTGCATTGGCATAAAAAGTCATATTTCTCTGTGAGTAAACATGTATATCAGGGACTTACTAAGGTTCTTCCTTATTAAAAGGTCCTTCCTCTATTGTCAGAAATGTTTTCTTCCGGTATTTCTTCACTGCAACTTTTCAACTCTTTCTGATCTACAATATTACTATTATTTCTTCATTTTTCCATTCTGATTTGATATTTTCATGATTAGTTTTTATTTTCGGTCTTCCCACAAGATGAAGGTCTCTTTTACAAAGAGTTCTTGTGTCCTTATGACCTGCTTTATAAAGAACAAGTCCACCTTTGTGATATTCTGTCTTCTTTTATTTTGGAAATAGAGCAATGGAATGGAAAAAAAGAAATTATTGATATCTCTTGCTGGCCTGGACAGAGAAAAGTAGAAAAGTTGGGTAGGAAGAAGGAATATTTACTTGAAAGACTGAGTAAAAACAGTAAAGGGCTGAATGAAAACTCATGATGTGATGTTACTAATGAAACATTTCTGTTTCCAAATAGATATTCTGCAGATCAGTTGTTTAGTATGTAAACTGTAAACTGATTTTTGGTGATCTCTCTTTGCACCTTGAGACGTGTTCCTGAATCCTAATGACTTTTTCAGTTAGATTTTAAATGTGTATGCTAGGGAACTTGAATATATGCACACAGCAGAGTGTAGGATGTGAAAGCAAATCCACAGGGAACAGCTTTATCACTTCAAGAAGCAGAGAATACCACACTTTTGTGCTATGTTTTTCTACTAGGGTGAATTTTGTATGGGTAGGCAGGTGTCTGCAGGTTTCAAAAGGGCATTGTTTAGATCTGCTGTATTATTTCATGTGCTGTGTATGTTTCCATACCCTTCAAATCAACTTGTGCTTTTCATTTAATTTATCTACCTCTCCTCATTCAGAAACTCACTGTTCAAATGAGAGCTTTTCACTGAACCTCTTAAAATCTAGTCTTATTAAAAACTATTAAGATCCTAGTGTGGGTTCTCCAGAGTAGCTGCAGTCTTTGGAAGGCTTGTTAAGGTTCAGGTTCATACCAGCTGTAAGAGAAATGGCTACTACTAGCTCATTTTTTTTTCTAGGGAAATATTTAATGCTGTGTGGAACTAAGCAATTTCAATTCCTGTTGAAACTAGAAGAAATTTAAGTGTTGAAATAATGTCATGTACTTATGTTGTCTCTACACTTAAACCGTCAGTGTAAATTGCCCTCCATGGCTGAGAAGGTTTGGAGGCAACGCTAAAAGTGGCTGGTGCACAGGCAGTGCAGGTAATGGGGCCACAGAAGTGTCAACTAGCTAGATTTGCTTGATCATGGTCTTGGCACTCACCTAGAAATGAGGAGCAAGGTGGAAATTTAGAGTTCTCCTTGTATCCTACAAACGCTAACTGATAACTAAATCCCTGGTTTATCTGTCATGTCTTTGTAGTTACAGGCAGCTCCACTGAATAGTGCTGCTTGCTGTGCAGTTGCTGAGCTCTTAATAGCTGTCACATTTGTTTCCACTGTCATACGTCATTGCTCTGGTTCAGAGGGAGGGAAGGGTGGGGGCAGAGAGAGATCTTGGTTCTGAAAGCAGCCACCATGTAAGACTAATGGCTGTAATACAGTATCTTTCATGTTTTATTTAGGTTCTAAACTTACAAAATTCAAATCAACTCTATAGATTCCAAAAAGTGAAAGGAACATGCAGTGAAAATCAGAGTTGGCTTTCAAATACCTTTCCCTCTTTGCCTCATGTTCTGTGTAACTCTGTTCACTTTTGTTTTGCAGGTACCTATTTGCGTTGCAAGTGAAGCAGGACCTGGCACAGGGAAGATTAACATGTAATGATACCAGCACTGCCCTCTTAATCTCACACATAGTACAGTGTAAGTTCCCTTTTTAGTTCTTTCCAGGAGGATAAAGAGATTGATTAATTGGACATGCTTTGCAGGGTTACCTGTTAGTACCTGCCATAGGGAAAGGTTTAAGCCATATGGACAATTTACTGTATTTCTGCATAATGTCATTCAAATACAGGTAATTTACTCTTTCAAATAAAGAGCTCCTGGGCACTGGATTTGCATTTTTAAAGCACTGCATTTAGTCTGCCCAGGATCACCTAAACGATAGACTTTGCATGCAGTGGCAAACAGGTTGAATTCTTCTGAATTCCTGTTTTATTATACTTTGTATCATGTCAGCAGAGCATTCAGATTCCTGGAGATCTGTATGCTGTCTAGAGAATGTAGTAAATAAACATGCTTAGCATGCCAGAATAAATCACAGTCCCAAGATGAAACTGATAGGGAATTAAAAAGCAACAGATTTTAATTTATTTATTTATTTTAAATTGCAAAGTATGCACAATAACATTGTTTAGTAGAATAATGCATTAACTTTGTTCATCACATTAAAGATTCTTTTAACTTCCAGATCACTTGAAAGGCAGTGTATATTTCCATTTTAAGACTTTATGGATACTGATCTTAGGAATAACATTAGGGAAAAACCACTTAGTAGCATGTATAATGGTCATAATAGACCATTGTTTTTGAATGGTCATTGTACAGTTCAGTATTGCATATTTCCACTGAAATGATGTTCTATGGAAATTACAGTCAACAAAGACATTCAGAAGCTCTTTAGTGATGAATAGATAAATCTCATGATCTTTTGTCATAGTCTGAGTGTTAGGGCAGTTTCTCATCGATTGCTGCTCTGCTTTATGTTCCATAGAACATCATTTCAGTGGAAATATGCAATACTGAACTGTACAATGACCATTCAAAAACAATGGTCTATTATGACCATTATACATGCTACTAAGTGGTTTTTCCCTACTTTCTATTTGCCATGGTCATCATTTCCCAGTGTGACTGAGTAGCAATAAGAAGCTGTACAGCAGCCTCTGTGAAACCTGTAGTCCTCATACCATATTAAAACTGAGTATTTTTGCGGCACAGGCTTAAAAAAAATAAAATCCTTGGCTAGCAAAATTTTTGTGTTTTTTAGTTTTTTCCACTATGGTGTCCGGCATGCCAACTGTAGTTCTTCCCTCACTTAAGCTAGTTTCTGTGTTAAGAATCTGTAGCTGTATCTTACCCACACAGCTGCTTTTTGTATTTATTTTCTCTCTAATTTATTATTCAGTAGCAAAAAAAAAAAAATAAAATTAGGTATTTGTCTGCAACAGAAAAAAAACCCCACCTAGACAGCTGATGAGTAATGATAGCAAAGTGGAAAGATTGAGAATGCAGGTTAGGTATCGTATGTCTTATCGATGCTGTGCCTACGAGCAGTTTCCATCGGGGATATCTGATTCCAACAGGCCCTTACATTATGTATGTAAGCTTATGTCAGTGTTATAGATTGTTATTTATATGAAATCACAATATGACAGCAAATGGGTTTCTGTTAAAGTAGCATGTATATTACAGAATTACATTTATATTTGAAAGATTCTATTTAAAAATACCTTAAAAGCATTATAGAAACTGTTAGAAGTGAGAGGACACATTGATACTGCAAATGATGCAGTAAAGTGAGTGTGTGAAGTAAGAAGATGGACTGATTAAAGAAAAGAGCTGAAATACAAAGCATTACGTATCAGAAGTGCTAATGCAGACAAAATACAGCATGGTGTAATGCACTTGCAAGATAAGAGAAAAGGGAGCACCAGTGGAAATCAATCTTGGATAAAAGACGAGAAGATTTTAGAGAAGAGTTATATGTGAGGCTGACAATATTCAAAATATAACTCCCTCTCATTCTAGAGGGAGTGCTACTAGAAAGGCATTTAGGGTAGAAAAGGAGGGCTAAGGAGAGAAGTAAAAGCTGTTGAGTATGAGGTCAGAGAGCAAATTCAGAAGTAACTTGAAAGCCAGGAGGACAATTTTGATAATGGATTTGCAGTTGACAAATGCAGAGAACATTATAGAAATCATGCAGAGGTTAAATAAAAGTCGTCTATACTCTTTGCTCTAAAGAAAGCCCTGCAGAAGGTGGTTTAAGTCCATCCATGTGCAAGGACATACAGGGTATGAACTGCATTTTAATGAATCAAGGGCCATGTTATTTGAGGTGTTGCAAGCGTAGGTGGGCTTATGGCTTCATTAATGAAGAGGATCTTGCCTTTCATTGAGTTAGGGTTAAAAATGGACCCTAAAGATTGTGATGCTGGGGTGAGTAGAACTGGAGTGAGGGAGCTCTTTTTGAGACAGGGACAAAAGGGACATTTTACAAAGGAGAATTCTCAAAGATTCTGTAGTATTTCTGCTGTCTCAAAGAATGATTCAGAGCAGACTGGGTGAGAGAGAGGGTGGAAATCAGACAGTCTCGGTTATCAACTTGTTTCTATCTCTGACCTCCAAAGCATAAAAGTCAAGTTGTGGCTGTAGGCAATTTGGGTTGAAAGGTTGCTCTCTGTCATTCATAGATGCTTTGGTTCTTATCTTCTCTACCTACGCAAGGTTATTCCTCCCCCTCCACATCTGCAGGTACATCTGATCCCAGGCAAACTTCTGTCAGAAATCACCTGCAGTGTTGTAAACATCATGTGAAATCTTTCTTTTTTCTAAACCACCTTATTTTGGATAGAACTGGATTAAGGGTTCATTTACATGAGCAGAACTGAGGTGAGGCTGAGGCAAGTATCTGACCCAATCTGTGATATCCTAGGTCAGCTGTGCAACGATGTGTCTGACTGCAACCTGGATTTAATTTGAAGGCACTGCATTTTAATTTCACTGGCATTATTAAGGTAGCAGCCTTTATGGTAGTGATGCTGCTATTATTCCAGCAGGTTTGCAGGAAGAAGCTGCTACGCTGTTCAGTGAAAAAGCTAATAGCAAGATTTTCAGAGGCATTCCAAGAACAGCAGGCAACAAGATAGTACTCTGGTACCCACACATAGATTGCCTACCCTCTCCCCCCACCAAAAACGGAAATCTCACTGAATGGGCTGCAAAATGGGAGGTGGGTGTGACATACTGTTGCACACATGGTATTGAATAACTGCAGCAGATGGGAGCTACTTTGAGGAGGTGGGAGACAGAATGCATCTCAAACTGCTGCAAAATTAGAGGAAGATGAATGTTTCATAACCCCATGAGGTGGAATGTATGCCTGCGCTCAAACAAGCAAACAAAACTATCTTTCAGATTTTACCCCAATGATTACAGTGTTGGGACACGGAGCAGGGGAGGAAGGCTGTGCCTAGCGGCTCCAGGGAAACGCACCTGAGCACAATGATGCGTGTGAGAGAGATGGATGAGCTCTGCTGAATTAGTGCTGTCCACCCTGTCACCCCCACCCTTATCCCTCACATAAGTCAAGGCAGCCCTCTCATGGCTTCATTTGTTCAATTGACATCCAACAGCTTCTTACTTGGTTGTGGTGGATGGAAGGGATCCTTAAGCTTCTTCTCACATTATCAGATTCTAACACAGAGGAGAAGAATGCGTGAAAGATAACATAGTGGGAATCTGAATCTTAAACCGTCACAGCTTGCAAGAAACTGTTTCTCTGCCCTTTTCCCAGCTGTCTGCACCTTTTGGATTGCCTGAATAATTCAGTTTTAATATAGTGTTTTAATAGGCTTTTCTTAAAATTTTCCGTAGCTGAGATTGGGGATTTTGATGAAACCATAGATCGTGAACACTTAGCGAAGAACAAGTACATACCTCAGCAAGAAGCACTAGAAGACAAAATCATGGAATTTCACCGTAGCCACATGTAAGGCTTTTTTGTTCTTGTTATTTGGCTCCTTTTCCATTAGAGTAGTTCTAACTTAAATATATGCTAGATCATAAGTACAAAAGAGGTTTGGACCTCTGAGTTTCTCAAAGGTTACTTCTCAAAAAATGTTCAAGCCTATAAATTTCTTGAAGGTTACTCCTGCCTTCCTTCTGTCATCATAACAAGATGTTTAAGGAGCAATTGATTTTGATACTCATTCAAGCATGCCATTATTTTACAGTCTTTATTTCATACAAAATGCTTCACTGCTGATTTTGTGCATACAAGTGTGATTGCAAATGATGACTGATCAGTTGGGCACTTCTGACAGCAGTCTTTTTGATTTCAAGGACATTGAATGTTGACTTTTCACCTTTCCATGGTGTATTTAGAGATGGGTGAAGAAGGGTTTTGGTGATAGTTCTAGGAAAAGCAGAGAGTTCATGCAGAACTAGGGATTTGGGGGAATAGGATTATCTGAAGAAAAGACTAGTAGTAAGAAGATGGTTAAAAGAATCACAAAGCATTTAAAGGTATCTTTTTTGCTGTTGAGAATGCTTCAAGATTTGAACGGTTTCATTTTGAGCTAGATTGAATTAAGTATGACTGGTAGGGAGTTCTGTAGCAGTAATAATCAAAACTTTTGCACAATTTCATCATGATTACTTTAGTGCTTATGGGTTCTCAGCATTTATGTTAAGGTTTTTGTCTTCCATTTTACTTTGCTTTGGTATTGTGTTCACTTTTACAGTGAACAACATCCTGACACACTTATAATTTATTTTTTTGTTAGGAATACAGCATGGAAAATACAAAGAGAGATAGTGAATTCTGTTAAAAGTTAATGGTTCAAAATCTTGCTGTGTCAGGTGTCTCGGAATCGGAGCAATCAAAATTTATAGTAGACTGTGAAATCTGTAGATTCTTTGGTATTGGTTTAGACTAAGGAAAAGTTGTTGTTGTAGCTGATAAAAATCTGGAGACATGGAAAAACCATATAGATATTATACCTCTGAAAGGTTTTGGTCTCTGATGAAATGTCTCTGTTCTCTGGAGGACCTATTAATCTCTGTCAAAAGGTGTGATGAATTTTGTGTCTTCTCTGTTTTCTTTCTCAAGGGGACAAACACCAGCAGAGTCTGACTTCCAGCTTTTGGAGATTGCCCGTCGGCTGGAGATGTATGGAATACGCTTGCATCCAGCCAAGGACAGGGAAGGGACAAAAATCAACCTGGCTGTTGCCAACACAGGCATTCTGGTGTTTCAGGTTAGAGCTGCTTAGGACATGACTTTGTCCTTTATAAAGGAGGGAGATTTTTTACAGTGATAAGAATTCAGGACCTCAGCCATGTCTTCCAGGTTTTTTTTTTTTCTAACAATGATCTTAAACCTTTTATAGCTGCATTAGGTGCTTCATTTGCAGGGACTTTTACTTAATTTGCATATACAGGGTAGAACTCCATCTGCAGCAACAATGTGCTGTTCAAGATGCAAACTGATCCACAGCTCACAATTTGTAAGTTGGTCGTGCTGACACCTCGTACGTATAGGATTGGGTAGGTCTTGCAGGCATGGTGCATACTAAGTGGGTGTGAAGCAGGGACAAATAAAACAACAGACAACTGGAGTACATGGAGAAGGATGTAGGTAGTGAATATAACCTCTTTGTAGCACTACTTTGTCAGAGTTTTTACAATTTTCTTGACCAGCCTTGGCCATTCTACCTTTTTTGAATCCACAAATACTACTTCTTTCCCTAAAAGATCTAAAGTGTTTTCTTTAGATTTCTTTCCTCTCCTACCCCAGTCAGCCTAGTAAATGTTCATGAGGCATCATTAGTAAATTTATCCAATTCTTGTTCTGCCGTTCCCCTTAGGTAAATAACAAATTGGGCTTTTACAGTTGTGAAGGTACAGGTAGTCAGCTGGTATAAACTAGTTTCATTTCAGATAGCATCCAAAATGCTACTTACCTCACTCTGTGTTAAAAACAGTAAGCTGTTCTTTAAATTATCCATTGTTACAATTGTCAACAAATGCTATTCATTTTAACTGTTGACTATAGCTAAAATACTAGTGCTCCAACCTTATGAAGTACTTTGAGTCCTTTTATGAACAACAGCAACAAACCAACCCAGAAATATGTCTGACCCAAATGCTGCTTTGAGATGTAAATTTAAAAAAAAACAACAAAATCATTAGGAAAAAACCCTGATAGTCTAAATGGGTTGCTAGTAAAACCCCCAAATTGAAGCATAGTTTAAAAGTGAGAATACCAGGATGTTATTAGAAATGCACATAACTCAAATAATGGTATGTTCAGGCCCTTCCCCTGCTCCCCCACAGTATTTTCATCAGCTGAATTAATGAATTGCAATGCCTTGTAAATTAAGGCTGTCTTACAACTAAAAGTATGTGTCCCCACAAAACAGCATGGCATTCACTGAGTCCCAGCAGACAGCTGGGATCTCTCTGTGAAGATGCAGCTGCTGGTTCAAGGCCCAAGGCCTGATTTTGTAAAGCTCCAAAACTTAGTGATGTCTTCTTCTTGCCCTAGTGTGTTTGGGCCTTCCAAAACAGGGCTTTTTGGAACTTTCAGAAAATCTTGGAAATTTTGCTGGATCAAGCCCCAAGAGTGCATGCTGAAGAAGGAGTCAGGCTCAGACCTGCCGGAGTCTGCCCAGCACTTGGTGTCTGGCAGTAGGCTTAGGGCTTCCTTCAAGCACTTCATAGGGCAAGAGCCTTAAGTTCATCCTTCTATTTCGTATATAACTGATAGAAATTGAAATATGAAGACATCGAGGGAAATACAGGTTCACTCAGAAATGGCATAAGCAGTAGTCAGACTTTTAAAGCCTGCCATTTGATTAGAAATCAGCGTCAGTGCTGCTGAATATTTTAAGGGAGATTAATTATGTGATTCTTAGACAGCAGGTAGACTTGGCAGAGATTATCACACTGTCATTACTCCTACATCCATCTGGTGATGGCACCCAAATCAGTGTGGGTTTCTGCATTTAGCAATCCTGTAGTAGCTCTCTGAAGCTTCTGTACTGTGCTGTAGGCATGTTATATTGAAGTCTTTACTGAATAAATGGCTGTAATGAATGCTTTAAAATAATACCTCCAATACATTCTAACGTAAATTAAGAATGAGACTTCTGGGGTATAGGGGCTTATGATGCGGTGGCTGGGAATTGTAGTATTTTGAAGATAATTTCTCTCCAGCTTGCTCTTTGCTTCTGGTTTTTGGTTGCCTTTTTTTGGGAAAAGCATTTTGTGACTTTTCAGACAAGTAATTTATTTAAGTTCCTTTTACTTCTGTTGTTCCCTTTAAAAGGTCAGAATACTCCCAGTATTCTGTACTTCCAATACAAAACTTTCAGTTGCTGTTTTTTTTCCCCAGTGAAGTAATATATAAAGGGGTGTTTATTTTGCCCTGTAGACAGACAAAAGGGAAGGCAATCTACCCTGTCACAGTGAGGTGACATATTATGTGTCTGGATTCCCTGCGTTCTGTGTAGCTGGTGGAAAGAGGAGGCAGCACCTCTGGGAGGTGACTTAGTCCACTGAAAATCTGAGTCCGCATAGCGAAGCAAGATAACATCATCTGGGCAAAAGCTGGGCCGCCCTGTTTTTTGCAGTGATACTGGGTCGGATACTTTCACATCACCTCGGTATACCTAGGCCTGTGTGCAGGAGTTTAACTACAAGTACCAGATGCTTATGGTTTGCATTATCAGAGGATGAATGGTAAGAAGTACCATAATTTCAAGTGAATTCAGTAGATGATTAATTTATGACAAGCTTTCTTTAGTGGTTTAGATTTCTCCATTCAGATCTGGAATGCTTAAACTCTGCTGGCTTTGTTCTCTGTAGGGTCACACCAAGATCAATGCCTTCAACTGGGCTAAAGTTCGAAAGCTGAGCTTCAAGAGGAAACGTTTTCTTATCAAACTACGCCCTGATGTGAATGTAAGTCCTTGTCAAGAGCTGATGAAGTTGACAAAAGGTTATTTAGTAAATTTCTGCTCACAGATCAAACGTAAGTTTTTATCGCCTCAAGATTTTCTTTTACTTTTTTTAATTAATTGCTTATGTTCACTGTTGTTACTGCACACATCAACCTGGCATCTCAGGTGAGCAGTTCTAGCAAAGGAAATGTAAACTGAATGTCACATATTCGTCTTCTGGCTGTGACTCTGGTACTATATCATCAATTCTTAGGTTATAACATGTAAACCTCCTCTTCTCGTTAATGTTAAGACCACTGCTTTATATTTGTCAACGAAAGGAAGTTGGAGCAATAGCTGTGATACTGTCAGGCAGATCAGCGATGTCTCAGAGGGAAGGGCCACTTAAGCCTGAAAGCCAGTGAGCTGGGGGAAAAGCTTTTTATTGTAGCATAGCACCTGCTTTGGCAATGCATCTCTGTAATGTATGTTGCTTGCTTACATTGCAAATACTGTTTCAATTTTCAGAGTTCATTCCAGGACACCCTGGAATTCCTTATGGCCAGTCGAGATTTTTGCAAGTCTTTCTGGAAAATCTGCGTGGAGCATCATGCCTTTTTCAGGCTTTTTGAGGAACCTAAGCCAAAGCCTAAACCTGTTCTTTTTTCTAGAGGGTCATCATTTAGGTTCAGGTAAGACCTGCATTTTTCTTTCCACCTTTGTTGCCTCCCCAGCTCAAAATCATATCCATAATGATCTAGGATTAAACCCATTATTTTCAGCTCCCCCTTTTTACATTGTAGTTTGTTCCTGTGTATTTTCTATTGCATCTTGTCAGCCAGAACAGTGCAAAGAACACCGTAGGGAAAAAGCTTGCATTAATTTTGTAGTAGCTGTTGCAAAGTAGCTTTCTGGAGGTAAGGTATGAAGTGTATAGTTTCCAGGTGGTTTCATGTAAGAAAATCCACCTGTGTCCTAAGCAACGGTAGCTAGTGATATTTTGGCACTCTTTGGATCCTGTGATTCTGGTATGGGTTCCTTCCTACGTATCAGAGCAGGGATTTCCATTTTTGTTGCATGTTTCTGTAGTTAAACCTATTTCTATGCAGTTAAAAGCAATGGCTTGCCTTTATGCTGAGACCTTTACGCTTGCAAAGGATTTATGTGACATGACCACCTATGCTAAGACCAAGTCTACCTGCAGTATTGTTAGAGCTGTAGAAAAGTTTTTAATAGTTGGATTATTGGCTTTTTTTCTTACACTGGCAGAAGCCTCATTGTAGATATTGCATTGTGTATGCTGGGGGGAAATCCTTTTATTCATAGAGTTTATTTTGTTTGCAAAGCTGATAGAAGCTGAACAGCCAGAAACCCTCTTCACTGAGATAAACGGTACGCTGTGGTTGCCTTGCATAACAACATAGTAGATATGGCCATTCTAACTCTCTTCCTACTTCATTTCCTGCCTGCACCGTAAATTAAGATGGAAGGACCTATGTTAGGGTAAACAAGATATAACTTGTTACATTTCTGCCTAAGTATAAGACTGTAGGTGCATTCAGCTTGCCTCCTGGTTTGGAGAGTGGGTTTTGGCCACATCCTCTGCTCACTGTGATCTGTGCTACATGCATTCAGTAACTTTTTCCAGGCCTGTGGTTATTTGCTTAGTTGAAAGGCTCTATATGAATGGGAAGGATTTGGTTCTCTGTTGAGCATTCTTGAGGTGTAGGTTTCCTTTAAACTCCAAAGGGAACCGAGAGCAGTAAACTTCGCACAGAAGGAAGCGCTGGGCTTTCTCACTATTTCATGGCCTGTAGAGAAGGAGAGAAAGGGATTTACAGCCTAAATCTCTGCAGAAAATGTGTATATGCTTAGTTGATGTGTTCAGTAGCAGCAACTGAGTCATGAAATGCAGTTTTTATCTTGGTTCCAGGGTTTACTGATACTGGACAAGGCTGGTATTTGACTCAAAAGGATTAAAGAATACTTCTTGTTCCTGAGAGGAAAATTTAAGCCCTTCTTCACTTTCTATTGTGATGACTTCCTAGTAACGTAGTACACTATGAAGGGCACACAACTGAATTTAATCATTTTTGAAATGGCATCAAAAAGTAGCTCCATAGCGCGCGCACACACACAAAAGAGAGGCAAGTAACATGCAACATGATAAAAATTTGTGTGTATCTGGCCAAGACCCCTTCCTTATGATCTTACATGAGTTTCTGCTGATAGTGACAAATATTTTTCTGATTGCTTTGACTTCATAGGCAGGCCACATGCAAGATTATGATGACCAGGTGGTATATTGTGTTAAATATTTTAACTGTGGTTTCCTTCCAGTGGTCGGACTCAGAAGCAAGTTCTTGACTATGTTAAAGAAGGAGGGCACAAAAAAGTGCAGTTTGAAAGGTGAGAGGAAATAAATTAACTATTCCAATATGTTTTAATCAAAGAAAAGTAATGATTTCCAATTAGTTATATTATAAAATCTTGGCACCAGTCTAAGTAAAAAGTTCCTTCTTTGCTGGTTTGACAGTTTATTGCTTGTATAATATGCCCTTGGCCCTGAATGTTTTGGCAGAAGTTGGCATAACCTATAGTTTACTTAAAATGAATAGTTTTCAATCTGTTTTTCAGCAGTGAGTGTCCTACCATCACAGGTAACTTCCTCCCATACTGATTTGCATCCTCTTTGGTGGTATGTTATTAATATATATAAAACAGGCATATTCAGCTCATAATAAAACTGAAAGTTAACAGGAATAGATAATAGCCAACCTCAAGGGGAGAGGTCTCCAGAGAAAGCTTCCAACTTGCTAAAGCCAGTTCTGTCTGAACTCATTTTGCTCATGGTAAACTGGAAGTAATGGCCAAAATGCCCCAAAGACCATGGGAACAATTAATTATTTACAACTCGTGTTCACATGACAGACCATTTTTGCTTCAGTGCCTTTCCCTTTTCTTATAATGGTATGTTTGCAACACATAGCACATTTAAATTTTATGGAAAGGAGGAATGTTAATCTGTTCTGGAGCAAAATTTTATGAAAGCTATTGTTCAAAGGTTTTCTTTGAAGAGGCACGTCTCTTGATTCCTTTTTGTAGAAAAAACTGAAATGGCTTCTTACTGTGATTTTCCTTTTATCTCCAGGAAACACAGCAAGATTCATTCCATCAGGAGTCTGACTGCACAGCCTTCAGAACAGCATACAGAGGTGCCAAAACAAGTCAGTGATGTTGATGAAACCCTGGATCATGCCTTTTAAACATTTCTTATTAGATTACCCTTCATTGATTGCTATTTTAAAACTCTAGGATCATAGTTTTCTGCTCACTTACCATTTAACTGGGAGCTGAGGAGCCCTGGGTGCCATTAAGTTTTAGGTTCTGCAAGTGGAACAGGTTCATTTCCATTGTGGAACAGCATTGCTTCCAGACAACCAGACAAATATAAATAGTGAGCTTGTCTGAGCTGTGCTAGTGACCATCTGAAAAATTGCAATCCACAGAGTTACTGCTGGTGTCCTAGGTTGTAGCTGGTTATTGCATCTGGGAAAAAATTAGTTCTTTTCTTTCACTTGGGAATTTTGGTTGCCCGTGACAAGGCGTTTTGTTGTATTAACCAAGGAGGAGAAGAATTACTTCCTCAGAAAAATTACAGCTTTGGACTCCTAAGCCATTATCTGTGGTAGATAACTAATGTAATTATCTTGCATAAGTAGCTGTTATGAGGTAGGAGTTTGCAAAGTAGTGGCAAAGTTGCTGCAGCTGTATGTTCCCATGTCCAGCTAGTAGTAAGGCTAAGCAAGTATTCACTACAGGCGCCCGGATAAATACACATGTACACACAGCCAGCCACACGGCTAAACACAAGCAGAAAACAGCACTCCCACAAACACAAACAGTGCCAGTGGCCTCACCCTGTTCCGCTCTTTGGCTGATCAGGATGAAAGTTCATTGGTGGAAAATACGCCTACATAGGATGTGGATCCCTCCTGCAACTGGTCTTAGACACTCAGTCTATCCAGTAGCAAGCTCCTGGATCCCCAGATCTCCCAGTGGCTGGTATCTGGAGATGCAAGCCCCTGAAATGATTGCTGGTACTCAGATTTACAGACACACACATGCACACACACACACTATGGGTTCCTCCAGTAATTCATACAGCCTATGCAGTAACTGACACTCATATCCTCTGGTTCCTGGTTACCTTACACAGAGGTACAGACTTAGGACGTTGCCAGTAATTGGCACCCAGGCCTCACGGTCTTTCCAGTAATTGGCCTGACTTATGGCTGCTCCAGTACTTGGCTCCCAACTCTCTTACCCTACTCGTCAACTAGTCCAGTTTAATGTTTTCTAGCAATTACACATTGACCTACCCACCCACCCAAAATGCATATGCTCTGGTCTCTCCAGTTGCTGGCATCCCAGACACACCCAGACCATGGGCTGATGGCTCTCCTGGGACAAGCCCCAGAGGAGCCAGGTCAGGGAGCTGCATTTTCCTGGCTAGATTATTGGGGTTCCTACACCTGCCAGTGTACCCCTCTGTTTGTGGAGGCAAACCTTTGATCACATAACCTTAGGTTAGGTAGAGCTTAAATGGCAGGAGCAAGGTACTAGATTAATATATTTAAGAACGCCACCCAAACCTTCGCCTTCCTTGCACTGTTTCCTTTTGATATTCACAGGCTCTCATTTCTGCAAATCTAAGAACTTCAGAGAATTCTGTTATAAATGCAGCCCATTTCAAATATCTTTTAGCATATTTATATTGTTAAGAAGAGCTCAGGTAGATGGAGTACAGCTACCAGGCAGATTAAACATATTTATGTGTGCAGAAAAGTCAGTCTATGAACTAGTGGCAGGTATGCTCCAAGGATTGAATGTGGGGTGCTCGAAAGCCCACACGTAGCTTTTTTTTTTTATTATTGTATACGAGTAGGCTGGGCAGAATTTGTCTTACGTGTTTCTTTTCCTCCAGTTTCTCAGAGTAGCGTGAACACGCTGTTGTTCTTAGAGTGTTGATGGCTGCCTTAGTGCATGGAAACACCTCAAATACCCATTTTTACGTATCGCCACATTCTGTCTGCTTTCTCTTCCCTTGCTTAGCTTATATACGTTTCTGTTCTTCAAGATCAGAGACCTCTTTTTTTAAAAATTCTAATTCGTTTTGAAGCTTGGGTTACCTCTTCTGCTTTCAAGAGGCTCCTATGTTGCTGCAAATGCAGTGCAAAATTCTGGTGCGTAATTACAAGTAGCCTTTTCACTCTGACTCCCTTCCTTCCCAAACCTCCCACCCCTTCACTCTTCCCTCCCCCTTTGTCTCCCCCTTGCCTTCCCTCTTTTATCTTTCCAGAGCTCTAGCTTTGCCTATGGAGATGACAATGATGCTGCAGCAGTGCAGAGCTGCCGGCAAGGAAAGGAATTGAAAGCTTCAGCAGAAGACACTGGACAGCACAAGAGCCCTTCCTTGAAGAAGAGTCCAAAGGAAAGCAGAAAGGTGGATGGAGCAGTGGTGTCAACAGTGGAGGAAGAAGAGGAGGCTGCTAAGGACAGGGTGCAGCAGAACAGACCTCAATCACAGCAACCAAGCACAGGTCCAGCTTCCAGGGCTGCTCATGGCAGTAGCACCTCCATTCCTTTCATTGACTGCAGTGACGTAGATAGCGAGTATGATCTCCTCAGAGGACAAATAACCCGGTCATATTCCCAAACAAATGACAATTATGAGGGTGATTTGACCAGTGGTGCCTATATTCACTACAGAGATGAAAATCGCAATAGAACTAGGCATAGGGATTCCTCAGCCTCTATAAAGTCTTCCCAGTATCTCTCTGAAGAGTACCTTGATGATAACCCAGCTAATCTCTCCTTCTACACTGGGGGAAGCCCCAGGATGCCAAGGCACAGCTCACTGGTTGACGAAATGTTTAGAGGGCCAGGGAGCCGTAGTCCGCTGGCCACTCCATTGCCTCCCAGTAGCAAAGGGTCAAGCCCTAACATGAGCCTGAGTAGAACTGGCTCTCAAGGTTATGTCTCAGAAAATGGGCATGACTGCAGGGTGAGGACTGGGGAGGAGGATAGCCGTGCCAGCAGCTGCCATGGGTATTGCAGATATTCTCCAGATTCTCAACCACCTCACACACAGAAAATCCCAAATCTCTGCAACAAATCGGTTACAGATCCGTTTATCCTAAGCCAGATATCCTCAACCCCTGGGCAGGAGTATAGATCAGAGCGATATTATAAAGGAGGCAGGGTGTCTAAGATGTCTTCTCCAGAGGGCAAGATGATAGCCAACGGTGTGCCAGCTGGGGCACAGTCAAAGCAGAGCCCAGTCATGCAGTCGCTGCATGCCAGTGGCATGATGGATCACATGGCTGCAATCCAGATGATGGAGGGCTCCACCAGCAGTGGGACAGAATCTAGTGATTCCGACTCAGAAATCATTAACCCCTTCACTCACCCCCTGGTGTTTGGAAATCCCGTTGTGCTGAGTTCCTCTCCCATGCCTAGAAATAAGTACTCCTTTGGAAGCCTTCAGCTTGATGAGGAGGTAGAGGAGGATATGTCTGTTGGCCTCAGTGATGAAGATGGTATGCAGGTCTTCAGCTGCTAGGGACCGGTGCGTATGAGACCAGTGGATACTGTGATTGCTCATTAGAGTGGTTGTATCTTCTGGGGCGTGTGAAGAGTGGCTGGTAGTAATTTCAGCATGTGGGCTATTTCAGATGTTATCATTATCATTGTACTGACCAGCCAGAGGGAAGGGATGCTAGAAATACACTAATAAGGATAAGTCTCAGTGAAGCTTAACAGTAGTGCATCTCCTCTGAAAGGCAGGAGGAGAGGGAAATTATTACTGATTTAGGTATCTTTGTAAGACTTTATACACTCACCTGTTCTTTGTATGAAGTCATATTTTAGGTATATATTGTAGCTTCTTTAACACTTGACTAGTTATTTTGACAAAACAAAAATGAAATTAAGTAGGTACATTGTGCTCTTTTGTATGTCAATTACAGGTTTTTTTCCTCTCCGATATAAGGAGAGCTTATGAGTGCCTCAACAGAGACGGGGGGGGGCGGGAATTAAACTTCCAGCCAAATGCAGGCAGCTTGATATTCAAGACCAAGACTTGTTGAAATCTTGAAATATGCTGGAAAATTTTTTCATAGCAAGAATGTATTTGGTCTACCTATCTTCATAACTCATTTTATAATCTTAACTGAGGAGCTGAGGATACAAAATTAGTTATATATGCAGGAACAATGACAATATTGGCTTTTTCTTCAGTAGGTTCAACAGGCTGATTTGGTGATGGAGATTTTGAAACTCCAAACTCTTCCTTGGGCAAGAAAGAGGATGAATTGAAAAATATAATTGAAGTGAAAAAAGCTTAGATTGAAACAGCTCTAATGAAGACTGGTATGAGTATTACTTGCAAGGCAATCCTTTCTATCCTTTATCAGTGTGGTATAAAGATTAATTACAAGAGATTTTTTTTTCTCCTTATTCTTTTAGTAGAATTATTATGGAGACATCAAAGTTCTGTTGTGGGTGATCTTTGGTGTGGGGCTTGAGATGGTGGCTGTTTAATTTCATTTTTCACTTTGATCATGAAGAATCTTTATCTGTACAGGATCCAATTAGTCTATCATAGGCTATTTTTCCTCAGTGCCACCTCATAAAATTTTCATCCTCTGACTCAGAGAATGATGCGACTAACTGTGGTCCAGGCTGATTGTCTTCTGTGCTGTACATAGAGTAGCGAGATTTTGGCACATGTGCAGAAGGACAGAGATACTAATTCTTTGTAAACTTCCTTTTCACAGACTAAAAGTATTGAGAATTAAGGCTGCATCCTATTAAAACCCGATTCTAGTTTCTCAGAGTTAATTAAGAAAATCCAGATGAAAGATCTCCTACAGTTATTAGAGCTGGGAGACAAGATGTGCTCTTTAATGCTGGCCTTAATTTTAACTTTTATGTATTTTTCTTGTGGGGGAAGGAAACTAAATCTGAGAATTTTAGGTGGTGAACAGCAGCACTGATTGAACTGCAGGTCACTTGCAGTGATGTGCATCACGCAGCATATACATGCAGCAGTGATGAATCCACCCACATAAGTACTGATGAACATGTTACAAGACTTTGTAAATCTAGACAATATAAAATGTTCAAGATTGTTTTTACAAAGTAATGAAGGAAGAAGTTTTTTTAATTTTTCTAATGCCTTGGTCTATGCACACTTGACCAGAGTTTAATCTGAGTGAAGGTTATTTAGAAAGATACCTACAGTAGTTAGGCATGTCTTGTTATATATGTTACTTTTTTGCAGTAAAATATATCTTCGTGTAAATATAAATTTTAACCCACTCATCTCCTTCAGTGTGTTGGTTTTCGTAAAGATTAGATACATCATTTCTGAACAGGAATGGCTTAAAGCATCTCTTTAGACAGTGATATTTTGGTGACAGGGAATGCTCTCATTTGCTCCTGTAGCTTAAAGCATGAATCTAGAAACGGTGAGATTGATAATTAGGGAAAAGCTTGCTTATATATTATTCTAAAAGAAGGCGTTTTGTGTTTTCGATTTAGAATAGCTGTAAAATAATTGCCTTGAACGTCTCGGTATTTAAGATGATATATCAAGTAGTTGAAGCCTGCATTAGCAGAATAGCGTGAGCACAGGGAGTTGGGTGCATGAGTCTCCTTTTCTATTGTTTGGGTTTTTCTGCTGCTTGTGCAGCAAAAGTACAAGTAGTTACATTGTACAGTAAGGTGATAGCAGTCTGGACAGATGAATTAATTGCTTGTTAGACAGTAAAATTAGAGTTCAAGTAATGGATTTTCAACAAAAGGATTTGCAGTTGTTTCTGCTACTTAAGAAAAGTGAATAGATTTCATATTGTTTGGATTTCAGTGAATATAAAATTTGGTAAGTGGTGTTTACTATCTTGCATCCTTTCAGATACTGTTTTCAGGCCTGATTTCTTCTCTCATATGCCTACAAAGATAATGGATTTATAATTTCATAGGAACAGACCTGCTGGTAGCTGGAGTTAGCCTAGTTGCTAATAAAGTATCTCAACAGCTTTTCTTTTCCCTTTTGAATATTATCCTTGAAACTGAAATATTGAGGATATTTCTCTGACTATTTTCTGTCAACTGGCATTTTTTCTACTTTAAATGTTTAAGTGATTGTCGTTTTAATGCATCGGGAGTTCTTCCAGTTTGAAGAAAGAAAGTTGGTAAATTACATAGGAAATAATTTCATTTAGGATGAACCATTTTTGCAGCATACTTATGCCACTGAAGTTCCATTTAATATCAGCAGACAAGCATTTAATTAAAAACAGTCTGTGGGCCAAATTCCTCTGCCAGACACGTGGTTCATATCTGAGTGCTTGCCAAGAATGGTAAGTGAGAGAGCAATTTTAAATTGATGTTTTCACATAGGATCAGGTCCCATAGAATTCATCTGGGAGCTTGTTTCTGTGAGACAGATACAGAAAGGCCTTGCAGGGAAGAAACCTTTGGGGCAAGAGTGCGGATAAGGTGAGATGAGGGAATTCTTCTTCTGGTTCACAAAGCACGTGTGGGAAGAGGAGCCTGTCAGTTCAAGTGAGTCATTGCAAGTGTTGATTGAGCCGCCTACACTGGTCAATAGCGCTAGTCTAAGCATACCTGTGTCTTGGGTCTAACAGAGGTAGTTATAGGCTAAGTAAAAGATTTGATTCTCTGACCAATTCCAGTAGACTTTGGAGTGTGGCTGATGGTATTTTTATTCACTGTTCTAAATTTTTTTATTCTCAATAATTTACTCCCATACTCATCAAGTGACCAGATATCCCTAGGCAGTTGCTACAAATGAAGGAGCTGAATCCCAGGAAGATTGAGCAGCAGCATCTACTCTGAATGAGTAGTCCTGAGCCACCCATCTCCTGTTTTTCCAGAGGATGTGGACGAAACCTCTTGCTGGGCTGTCCATACGGCTTGTCACTGTGCTGAACTAACTCTGTCCATGTAGTTGGATGAGTATGGAGACGAGTTTCAAATCAGTTTAGGGGTTTGTCTGGAAATAATATGCAGATGTAGTTAGTCTGTAGATAAAAAGCACTCTGATTCTTTCTTTGTTATTCCAGCTACTTGACCACATTCAGTCATCTTCTACAATGACAGCAGAAAAGTCATGTCAGACAATTTTAAGTTTTCTCCAGCCCAGCAGCAGCTCAGACTTGTTATGTCCTGTTGAAATCTTCTCCTGGAGATTTTTTTTTTCATATCAGCCTCTCCTAGAATCTAGTTTTCCTCAGTGACCTGGAATATAACATTTGGGAATAAATTTGTCTAGATGAAGGAAGCATGGGTAGTGGCAAGTTGATGTAGGAGCCAGGACCTACATAGGATATTGCAGGTATGGAGTTTTGAATAATTGATATCTGAATAGCCTAGACCGCACTGTTTTCAGTTTGTCCATATCCCCTAGTAAACATATTCCTTGTGCATGGCAGAGAGGGTGTTCTCTGAAGATGATTTGCACCTGATGCTGCCATCATCTCAAATCACGCATGGCTCATAAGGCCTGCCTAACAAGTACCATCCCATTAACCATTGTAGTGCACACTAAATACAGAATTATCAACTTAAAACTGGAAAAGAAATTTCTGTAGCTGGAAAATGTCAACAAGTAACTGAAAGTTCTTAGGTTTGCTGTATTTGCACGTACATCATGTGAGCTATGCGGAGCTGAGATCACTTATAAAGTAGATGGATGAGCATAATGAAAGAGTTGTGTGTTAGTAATTTGAAAAACTAAATTGATTTACCAGTTTGCTTCAAGATTAATGGGCATGCAAAATTAAACAGAATTTTCTCAACCGAGCAGCATTGGCAATGCTGAATGTAATCATTAGAACCCAGCAATGGGTGAAAAAACAGTGGTTTGTGAATTAGTTCGCTAACTGATGCTGGTATTATTAGAAAATACCACTTCAGGACCTGTGTTTCCCCCCTTGAATATTTCTAGGTCAGGTTTCTGTTTGCACAGATGTTTGCGGAGCAGCTTTTATTAGTTGACGCAGCTGTACTCGTTCTGAAGCAGTAGCGTTCATGCCAGAAGTTCCTGTCTGGCCTCTCTATCTGTCCATGCATTTACTTTGTGGTGACCAGAGAAGGTCAAATGGAAAATGGGTTAGACAGATCTGCAACCTGCTTATAGCTCCTACTTTTCTTCACTAAGAAGCAGAGATGTTTTAAATTCTGTCTTCTTCGGTCCCACAGTAAATGCACACGCCTGCAGAGTCTTTAATCAACTAGAAGTGTGTTCTGGGGGGGAGCTCCAGGGTTGGGAAGACAAAGGAAAGGAGAATAATAGGAAATATCTTAAGCAGACTAAAAATGTTTAGCCTTATTTATTTACAGTTTCCTTTGGCATAGTGTGCTTTCCACTCTTTTCCTGAGAGTTTAAAGCCCCAGTAGTTTCTTAGGATACTTGGAGAGCAAGAATTGTGTTGAACTGGTTAGTTGAGAGAACTGATGAAACAGACCTGATTTTGAATATTGAAACCCAGTGATTCAGATCTCGTCAGCATGATTTATATGCAATTAGCGTGAATTGTGGCTATTTCTGGAACAGTTCTTCAACAGAGGAAAGGACATCTGACCTACAAATTCTGTCAAATACCATGTTTGTTTAACTAGTCTCATTTGTCATAATGAGGCATTAGACTGCTGTCAGAGGTGACTTCAGAATGAAATTTCAATTGCTGCAGTCTAGCTTCTAATGATGAAAAATTAACAATCCAAGTTTTTCCTGACCTTCCACATGCGGGAAGGAGTTGGGTGTCACTTACCTTTGTGCACCAGGATATGGACCACTGGAGATGGACCTCATTTACCAGCATGGTTGTTACCAACTGGAAAGGGCAGTGGGTGTGAAGGAAAGAGGTTCTCTGTGCAGGCATATATAAAGTGAGGGAAGCCAAAGTCCTCTTTAGTCTTCCAATAACACTTCTCTCTCTCAACAATGTAGTTTCTTAAGGCAGCTTCTGTACATTTTAGCACATCTCTTTCCTCTTCATTTAGGGGATCAGTCCTCTTCTCCATACCAAGTAAGAGAGACACTAAATATATGAGGGAAATTGAATCTTCTGGAACAATTTTTAATATATACACCTTTTCTTAGATGCTGTCAGGCACAAGTGGTAGAACAGTCCTTTTTGTCAGAAACCCAGGTGCATATTGGTGCCTCCTACTTGATGCTAATGGTTTTGGGGTTTTAGATTGTAAGTGGCTGATACACAGTATTGACATCAGGAGATTCCAAAGATTAGACTGATGTGTAAGTTTTCTCAAATGTGTGGGTAGCCGCAGACTCTGGTTTGTCAAGCTATATTAGGAAAAATTGTTGCCCATGCTGTCAGGTTCTAGAAAAGAAGGAAATTTAAATCCTAGGAAATTAACAAAATCTTTCTTCTTTCTATAGTTGCTGAAACATGCCTAGACAAGGGCACATATCTTATTTACTTATTTATAAGGCAAATAATTCTTGTGCAACATGTGGATCCTGAGCAAAGGCATCTTCTGCATTCCTCTCTGTGGTTAGGCTGTGTGGTGCCTTTGATATTTTAAAATACAGATTTTCTACTTAAAAATCGAAGGCATCATATGAATAAAAAGCCTAGCTTGGGTGACATGTAGCAGTTCTTTAGAGTATCTAGTCTTCTGTTCTAATTCTGTGGTCTATAAAGAGCGTGTAGAATAAGCTTATTTTATGTTGTTTGTTATTAAAAGCAGTGAGCACTTTCTTTTAAATGCTATGAGATCTGGAAAGCCTGTGTGCCTGGCTGAACTGTGTATTCACAGGCATGTTTTTGATGAGTGTAAATAATGGCGGTGTTATTACAGTAAAGGGGGTAAAGACCTTAGGATCATAAATCTGCATGACATGATGGTAAATACTTAGTTTGCTCTAGAATGATAAGAGTTTTAAGATGTGATTTCTATTGATTTTTTTTTGTAAAGTTGTGGCCCCTGAGAATCATAAAAATCCACAGTTCCTGCTGATAAAAATTAGCTCTAAAGACAGCAATGATACAGCTGTCACTGATTGAACATGGAAGGCTGAAGGAAAATGAATGCTTTCTGATTCAAGAGCTTTCAAGCTTGTTAAAATTAGATTAGATACTTTCTTTAAAATGCTGCAAATCCTGTTTTTAGAAGAAAAGGGGTTTGCCTTTGATGGTTTACAGCAAGATCAGAGGTAGGTCTTTCTGTTTAGTTCAGTGAATGTTAGAGCTCATGCCTGTTGCTTTTCCACGAGGCAGTTAAAAACCTTTGATTAGCTGAATCCTTATTTTTCCCTTTCCTGCTAAAAAACTCACCTGGACCCACTAACAAAAGTTCATAAGCTTGGCAGTGTTTCACTTATCCAGCCCTTTCCTGATTTCTGTGTGTACACATGCATAGATTTTTTTTAATAAATCTCAATAGTCAAAATTAATTTTTAAAATTGAAAATGCTGGGGACTTCATTCTCATTTTTGTCATTTGTTTAATACCGTTTAATGAGAAACATTTTTTGTTTCATTGTATGCACTGTTTTGTCAGCATGTACCTCTCTGGGAGAAAAAGCCTTTTCAACGTTCTGTCTATCCTCAAAGCATGGTGTATCTTCTGTTCCTTGCATTGTTTGGAAGCACTGTCTCAATGTCCTTTTACTGCAGAAATACCTATTTGTATTGGGAGTACCTAATTCCTCTTGTTACAGTGATCCTGTCTCATAGAGCGCTCCTCAGAACTGGAGAAAGCCCCCCACCAGGTCGTGAGTCTCAGGTTGAGAAACTATCGTGTTGAGGAGATAAGGAGTGGAGGGAGGGGGGAAGGAGGTCTGCTTTCCAGGGCCTGTGGGCTCCATTGAGCACAACTGGACTGCCCTTCGTTCCCTAATGAAGGCTGCACCCAGCGATGGTCAAGTCTGTCTGCCGTAGCTCATCAGCAGGATCACTGCAGGCTTGGGGAGATGTCTTGTTGAAATGGACAGTATCTGTGGCATAAGCTTACATGGGGGCTGAACCTTTGCAGTTCTGTTGTAGCACCGCGTGGTGTTGGTCTGAAGACAAACAAAAGCAAGCTAACCCTAACCCTGGATACAGCAGGAAATCCTCCTATCAGTTGCTCTGTTTCTGTGTGGAGAGATAAAGGACTGATGCCCAGTGACCTTTTATTCTTCCCGGGCTGTAATGTTCACTCTTTGTTCTTAAGATGCGAGTGTACCCTGATGTAGGCCAACAGCAGTTACTGTCTGATTTCACACTCACCGCTGTCTAATACTTCAGTATACCAATAAAGCATGGACCTTTACCAGCTGGAGACATTGCTGGCTACTAAACCAACACCAAGCTTGATGAGACTATAAGCATGTCAAGCCATTTGACTGTGTATGCATGGAATTAGTTTCTTTTTTTTTTTTTTAATTATTTTTAGTTTTACCTGTACTGAAGGCTTTTACTCATTCTAACTGGTATTTTGCTGTAAAACTGTCATTGGTTTAATTGTTCTGTCCATTTGCTGGCTGATGCTTTGTCCTAAATATGAGGAAATTGGTTGATTGAGAAGGTGCACCATTCTCCCAGATCCTTGCCACTCCTGCCATGGGTATGCATTTTGAAGCTGTGAAGTCCGAGTGAACCTTTCTCCCTGTCATGTTCCTCTTCAAGCCAGGCAGTTACTGGTTATGTGTGATATGGGATCCCTTCCTGAGTTGTTTTTAACTCCTATTCCTCCTCAAATTGTTTGGTACTTTATTCAGGGATGTTTGTACGCAAATTTATGGCTGATTTCTAACTACTTTTCAAAATCTTTAACAAACTGTATCCAGCACTCCAGCTTGCTTTATTTAATGGGGAAGAGATGTGCAGCTTGATGAACTGGTCTCCCTCAAGCTTTCGTGGAAGTCGGTGGGGTTTTGTTCTTGCATTGAGGGAGAGCAGAACAGCATGTCCATCCCGTAACTCTGTTAGTTCAGCAGCATGGCTGTGCCTGGTTCACAGCTGAGGAGAGAAGGGATGGACACACTTATTAAACTCTTCTCCAGTCTAAGGTACTTTAGTCGTTGGTGAAAGCGTCTGAGAACTCCTGCCGCTTCATCTGGTGCTATCTGTCGCCGTGTCATTTTGTACTATGCATCTTTCTCTGACCAAAACTTTCAGGTAGAAGTTAGAGGTATGCAACCACTGTGACCATGGAAAAATTAAGCTAGACCTAACTGCGTGGCCACAGCAGTGGCAGCTCTGCCAGATACTCTCTTACTAAAGAGCCTTTGTAAGTGGTATGTTCAGTAATGCAGAGGACAAAGGGGCAACAACTGGGGTTTCATCTACCAGACTGGAGTTTAGAAAACACTAATGGGCCATTAAAGCAGGGTAACTGGTATCTGCCCCCTGACTGCAGAGCAGGCTGTGGAACAGGCCTAAGAGACAATAAGCCCTGCAGCATTCCAGGTATTGAGAAAGGTACTTTTCTGGCTCTTAACATGTTTTAATTTCTAATAATAAACCTATACATCTTGAGAACATTCTAACCCTTAACAATTGGGTTATGAGCACTGTAGCTGTACACGAGGTTTTCCAGCAGAATTTCCATCACCTTCAGTAATGGTTGATGTCTCCACTCAGTTTCCGTAATTGAGTCATTCTCACTTCTTGACACTCCTCAGAGGAGGAACATACCCAGAAGCATCTTAACACTGCTGTACTCTTCTTGCTGTCAAAACACAGTGTGTAGGGATGAGAACTGTTTCTTTTGAAGCAGATGCAGAACACTAAATGGCCTGAGTTTGTTATTCAGCAGTTTCAGGAGAAAAGGAATAGAGGAGGAGTATCTTCAGGGTACATTGAGGCCCATTTGTCTTCCTCACAAAGAGGGGAGCCCTCCCATGTTAGGTTAGTCTCTAACCAGGGCTTTCAGACAGTCTGATGCCATCTATGCAGTGAACAAAGAAAGAGGCAGCAGGCAGTTCAGCTCACCTATGACTTGATTTGACCTCTGGGAGAGACTTTCTTCTTCAGCTGAAAAGTATGGATTTGAACTGGTTTTTTTCCCCGGTACTAGCCATGTTCTAAAGCAGTGTAGCTCAGCCAGCCCAAGGCTCTGTGGGCTCCAGCCTCAGCATCAGTCCCCATGCGTGTGACGGGAGCCTAGAGTAGAGCAGGTGCTGCCAGTGGGATGGACCACGGCTGGCCACCCACAGCTTGCCAGCACTCCCATGCATTCCCAGCCCAAACCGCAGCAGGCAACTGTGATGTGTGTTTTGACAGAGGTATGGCTATTAATCGGTTTTAGCCACTGGCTTCATTTTACTTATCATGTGGAACATGTATGTGGATGGGGAGTGATTTGAGACGCGTGTACAGCTACGACGATTAACCCATGGTTTCATGTTCTGTGGCTGTATAAATGCCTCTGTCGTTTTGTAGATTGTTTTTGAGTTAGATTTCAATCGAGGTTTATTTTTTCTGTCACCTTCCCTACTGCAGTACCTTTTCTCAATGTCTGGAGAATAAACTAGTTCAGTGAAACTAAGAACCACAGCAGGTATTTTGCTATCGATGGGCTAATCTGGCATACTGTGGTAAAAGTGCATTCTCATTATTTGCCACTGTCACCAACCAGTGTTTGTTTCTCTTCGTAAACCCAAGTTCAGAAAGGAGTTGAAGCACACCTTAATTCCAGCCCATCCACCAAGGATATAATTTTAATATGTGCTTAAGCAATCCTTAGATAAACGTGCTTTTGTACTTGTCTCTTGGTTTACGTATATATAGCTGGCTCAATTATATTTGAAAGATGGCCCAAGTCTGAATCTAAATAAAAATCATTTGGAGTACAAGCAAAGACAATTCCACATTACCAGCTGCAAACCTTCTAGGCCTCCAATGCTCTGTGCAGTACCACTTGATAGCTGGCACTGACATGCTAATAATAGCCTGTCAATCAGTGAATCCTTTAGGGTAAAATGTGAGGAATTTCAGTACCTTGTAAATAAGATTGGTCTTCTCCCTTCTGCCTCTGTTTATATTCTGCAGTATGTAGCTGATGATTAAGTCCTGTATGAATACACTCTTCTGTGGCAGAAGGTCAGGTGAAACACAAAGAAAAGACCGTTTGGTTAATGCAGGTTATTTGTTCCTCACCTCAATGAAAAGAGAAAGTCACTTTGCAGCGTTGCTGTGACCCATCAGCACAACACATGTCCTGATTGATTGGCAGTGGGGGAGAGAAGACCTTCCATTTTCATTTTTTTCGTGACATACTGACTTTTTCACAGAAGAACGAGTTTGTTTTCCACCTTTACCAGGACAGCATCCAATGTGTTGATCTTTATGGCTGCATTGGTTGTAATTAGGCCCCAGAACACGCTAATGTAACAGCATTTTGAGACCTTTTTGTCATATAGCCGCTGTCTTGTACCTAGCTTCAATTTTCACTGGTTCAGCATATTGGATGGAGTCTAGCTGAGCTGTTGCTTGTAGGTGGATTTGGTCACTGTTTGTGACACTGATGTAGCCTGGATTTGGTCACTGCTTATGTCCACGTTGATACCAAAAAGGAGGATGTAGCATTTCAACTTGCGGCAGAGTACCTTTGAGAATTTCAGTGATGTATTGATGTGCAAGTCTTCAATCAATGGACTGTATACTCAATGCTGTGAGCCACCAGGCACCTTTTTTGGTGATACTTTCCATAATACTTTTCCTAAGTCGTGTCTTCCAAGTGTAGGTTAGGAAGTCTTTTTAATTCGTTGTCCATTTGGTACTTTATAGTTTGAAACACTTGAGTTGTACTGATAAAACTAACTTCTGTACATCAGAAGTTAGACCTGGGATTATAAATAGGTAGGTAGATATGTCAATATATCTATACCATTCTATCACAGATAGGTGCTATTTAACTTCTAGACTGTAATGCCTGTGAACTTCTCACAGAGGTGCAAATCATTTATTCGCTGTCGTACGACAGGCATAGTGCCAGAATTTCTTTGTTTCCACGTTTGAGGTGATACCACTTTTCTTATGTCTTTTGTAATGTAGTTACGTACTTTTAACCTTATAACCTTGCTATTAATCTGTTTCACTATTTCTCAATGACGAATTCCATTTCTTTTGAAAACACTGTATACAGTTGTGTGCTAGTGTCAATAAAATTGACATTTGTGTAACAAGCTGCGGCATTTTCTCAAATTTCACTGAACATTGATTTAGTGTGAAACTGTTGGTAAATCCTTCCTTGGTAGCTGTAACAATACAGACCTTTATTTCAGACAAATACTGCTTTGAATTTGATTTATAATAGGCTACATAACTGTCATGATTACGTAAACTGATAACTGCATTGTTTTTTTCCTTCTCTTGTCAAAAGAATGACATACAAACATGAACTGGTTTGGAATTGGAAAACATTCATATTCTAGTAATAAATCTTGAGTTCTTCCAGAAAATAAATAGGTTTTACTACTGGCTTAATTGCATTTATTGGTGCATTTGTTTACTGGAGTATCTCAGCTGTGTTGTAGCAACAGGAACACTTACCTATCATAATCTAGGGAGGACATAAACATGGTAGTAAAATGTATTTGACGTTAATTATATATGGCAATGTATGTATTTTACATTTAATCCTAGACAGCCTGTTAGCTGTGGTAATCAAGAGCTCATCACGTTTTTTGGTTGGATTTTAATGTATGATGCCAAAACGGTACAGACTGTAAATGTTCTTCCACGTGACAGATCCATCTCCTAAAACAGGTTTAGATTTTTAGAGGTTTGGAGGAGGGGATAGCTGGGAGAACACTGGGCATTTTTGGCAGACTCTTTCCTTTGTGCAGAGAGTAGTCTGGCTGCCTCCCAGAAGACAAAATGCTAATTTCAGTAATATTTATTTAATGTAGTGTATGTGAATTCATGGAAGTGTAATTAATTGTCTCATTCTTTTAACATTTTAATCCAAAATTAAACGGGGCTTTATATCTGTGATAATCTAAAGTTGTTATGCTTTGTGCATTAAAAGTATTGCTTTTCTTATGTAAATGTAATGCTAGCATTTCCATCCCAAAACAATCAGAGGAGCATGGAAAGACCTACAAGGTATAATATACATACTTGTGTTGTGTGTAGAAATTGGGGAACTAGTAGTTTTCTTCCTTCATGTTAGATCTGACTGGTCTTAGCAGCAACACTGCTGTAGAGAGTCATAGTTTCTTTTTCTTTAGACTTCTACTAGATGAATTTGTTCTAACTTGTGTACTGTAGCTCCCTATGAAGTCTTTGAAATTCTGTTTTGCTAGAAAGCATGGCACTCGTAGGGTAACCCACTTATTGTTGTATTTATTCTCTTTCATAGAGTGGATTACAATGGTGAAAAAATTTATATTAATTTGATGTAGCAGTAAATATTGCAGCTCAGTCATGTATGCCTTGATCCCTTCCCTACAGAGACTCTCATTTTAGCCAGTGCATCAGCTAAAGGAACGCTCCAGTCCCTTGGCTGATGCAAGTGGATGCAGTTCCTCTGGCTCCGAGTCCATTTGGACTAGTTTGAGGACCCTGATGGCTGCTTCTTGTAGTGTAATTTCACATGCTGCAACTTAAGGTTGTAACTCCTTTTGGTACTTTCTAGAGAGAATCCGTCCTAACTGATTTCTCTTTTACCATTTTTTAGCAGGTTCTCTGACTGGCAGCCCTCACCTTTCAGAGCTTTCCATCAATTCCCAAGGAGGACCATCAGTGGCAAATATGTCTTTATCTCCAAACTTGAGCCCTGATGCCAAGCAGTCATCTCCCTTGATCAGCCCTTTGCTGAATGACCCATCGTGCATCAGGACTGATGATGAGGAGGAGGTCAAAAGAAAGGTAAGGCAGAGGCAGTTGGCCTTTGCTCTCTTCTCCGTGTTGTGCTGTGACTACTGCTGTTTGTCAAAGCGGCTAATATCTAGACCCCCGTAGATCCACACAGATAACTTGAGTTGGGTCACTTGGTATCTGCTGTCCTTAGCCACACAGCATGTCCAAGAGCATCCCTGTGCTCCTGAGGCCAAACTCACGGTTTGGAGCTGATATCAGGCCAGAACCACAGAACTGAGGGCTGTAACTGAGGGCTCCGTGCCCTGGATTCATTGCCCTTAACAGAGGTTCAGAAGTTAGGGGCCCCAGCTCCTCTTTCAGCAGTGGGGAAAAGATAGTTAGCTTTGTGTCCCTAAGGTTAATGTGGGATAAAGCTGGGCTGCAAACTTAAAAGTTTTTTTGGACAGGGTCTCCTATAAATCTGGCTTGGTTCTAAGGAGTGCAGTTGGGTAAGTTTGTTGTAACAGAAGGAAAAGGAAGAGCATTGAGTGTGTTCAGGAGTGTCCAGCACAGACTCTCCAGTCTGCTGGGAGCACCACTGGGAGCATTTGGTTGTGGGAGCACAAAGTGCTGTCTTCAAGCCACAGCCTGCAGCGTTCAGCTGGGAGTGTTTGGCTCAGCCCCATCGTTGCAGCAGAGCCATAAGGGAACATCACATCCAAAAGTGCCTTTTGAAGATAAAGGGATTGTGTCTGAGCCAGGGTGTTCTAGGTGCCTGCTGGCTTGTCCCTCCTGTGCTGCAGGGCGAGAGGGGGTTGCCTTTGTCCTTCTGTCACCTACTTTCTCCCCTGAGCTTGGAGCATCTCAGGAGGAAGGAGGTAGGAACTCAGATGGCTTTGCTGGGAAGTGGGAGCATGTGTAAGGAAGATCCCTTTTCCCAGTGTGCACAGTTAGCAAGATATTTGAGAAAAAGAAAAGGCAGGAATCAGTTAATAAACTCAGGATTCCCTGGTGTCAGTCCAAGTTGCAGCAGCCAGTGACTGCTGTGTATGCCAGCGGGTGATGGTTCCTACGGGGTTGTCTACTGACTAGGAAATGCCTGCGCAGTCTCCCCTTGCATCCCTTTCTAGTGCATCCTCTGCATCATTGATCTTCAGGGAGGAAATATAGAAGCAAAAGATCTATGGATGTTTTGCTCTTCCTTTTTGCTTCCTGGGCAACACAGAGCAAGATCAATTGGGATCTTTTGGCTGTTCAGAATTAAGAGGTCAAAACCACTTTTGCCTCTTGGATGACACAGGAGGATTTGGCCTGAAATTTGAAAACTGTAGCTTACCCTAAAATCATTCTGTTGTCCCCCTGTTAGGTTGCCTACCTGCTCTGGAAAAATCTTACAGATTTGATTTTTTTAAGAATATTTTTACTGTGGATTCTTACCCTGGTGATGAAACTTAAAACAATCAAATGCTAATTTTTGTCATTTTGTCATTTTTGACAATTGTCAAATTTGATTCAAATGGTTATCTAGCCTGGAAAGGATTTCTTTGTGAACTTCAGAATATGTCCTGCTCCAGATGTGTAGAATAAGCTGAAAGGAACATCGGCACCCCAAAGCTGTAGAAATCACCATGGCTGAAAAGTGTCTCTCGGGAACCATTGAAAGTGCTTGTTCTCCTGTGTTTACAAGGAAGGATTGTTTTCAGGGCTTCAGGGCTTAGAAACATTCAAGCATGAGTCACAGTAACCACAAGCAAAGGTCACTAGTTTGTAATTCTCCTGGTGATTGTTGTCTGCAGTTTTTTCCTATAGAAAGCAGTTCCATAAAAGCAGATGAAAACTTAATATGTTTGCAATTTACAGAGATTCCCAACTGAGAAAGCTTACTTCATTGCTAAAGAAGTAGCGACCACAGAACGAACATACCTGAAGGACCTTGAAGTCATCACATCGGTATGTTTACTTCAGCATTACTCATGAAACATGTGAAGCTCTAGTCAGCAGTAGTATTTCATCTGCTCCATTTAACATCTTCGCTGTTCCATGCTTCTTTTATATTCTGTACTGTAGGTATTCTCTGCAGTGCCCAGGAGTATGGCTCTAGGGAGGAAATCACACAAAAAGCAGAAAGTAGAGATTTGCACTGTGGTTAGTAACACATGCTACGTAACTGTATCAGGTTGAGGAACTTGGGACACAGTTCAGTTATTTTTTTTCATGCTCTCATACTTTGTGGTTGTAATTACTAAAAATGCCTGTGGGTTCTCAATGACCTCTTAAAACTGAAGTAGCTCCCTAGGGGGACATATAAATGTTTTCTCCTGGATTAAATGCCCTCCATTTAACATGAAATATTGTGCAGTACCTATTTGAATTATTCTGATTTTTCAGTAAGTGAAACTGTCTGTTCATTGCTCTGTAGCATCAGATCAGAGTGTGATTGTAGAACCACCAAGGCAGATACGTGCCTTCTTTGCACACACACCAACATTTGTTTAACTTCCAAGAGTAACGTGCACAAGGTCTGGCCTTAAATAACACTTGTCTGTAAAAGAGCACTGGATCCAAAACCCCTCATAGTATTTCAGCAGGGCCTCCAGCTCCAGACTTTCCAGGTCTTTAATCACCCCGTGTGTGAAGCTCTGTGAGGTGCGTTGCCCCCTCCTGTGTTGATGTTGTGGTAAGGAGGATGTGCTACATGGAAGAGTCTGTTGGTGCCAGGTGGGAACCAGGGAGAGACGCCTTCTCCCCAGCTTCTCAGCTATTCCAGGAGTCCATGTGGCAGATGCAGCTGATCTAACACCAACTTAAACGTAGCCGCTGTAGGCTGGGATAGCATGGCTGTTCCAGGCAGCAAGGTAGCTGTGGCTCCACTGCCTACTTACCCTGGCTTTCTGGGAAGCCAGGCCAACAAGGGAAGAGGCCAGATTCTGTTGGACGGTGGTCATTGCTGCAGTCTCAACAGTAGATATGGTGCTTTCATCTTCTATTTCACTCAGTGGCTGCAGAAAAAGAAAGTTTAGCTCTTTAGAGCTAAACTCCATTTTTCAGCCTAGTCGTTATTCTTTTGGTAGGCAAATTCGAACTTGGTGTGCCACCAAAAGGTGTACAACTGGCTTTAAGCTAATCATCAGGCCCATCAGGAGGCCACTAAGAGTGAACAAGTAGCCAGTGTCATTGGAAAAGGTAGAAGGAACAAGTGTTACACATTAATTTTGAGACTTGGTTGGTGTGCAGTTCTTCAGCCTTAGCTGTGCTCAGTGCAGAGAGAAAGCAGGGGAGAGGGAGGGGGCTCTCTTTATCGCAGGTCTGGGTCAGCTCCAGCTGATGCAGCTCCAGTCAGGGCTGCTGTAACAGTCTCCTGTGGTCCCAGTAGCCTTCTAGGTTTCCTGCTAGGAAGTTGGAAGTTCCATAGGTAGTTGGCACCCCGCAGTGCAGTGAGGATAGAGTAACATTATCATGTTACATACACAGATAATAATCTGTGCCACCTTGGCAAGCCCCCTAGTCCTATGGCTTTACATCACCCATAGGTCTATTAGCCTGAAATAAAGAGAATATGGAGCAAAACTGAGCAGGAGCCTGTTGCAGTCTTAGCAGCGTTTGGCACTGACCCTCCTCTATTTTCTGCTACTAGTGCCTTGTCTTGGAAGTGCCGTCCCTCTACTTGTTTAGTTCGCAAACTGCATGATGTTCTCTGTCTGCACACAGCAGCGTGGTCTTGAGTGCTTACTGTACCAGCTCCTGTCAAAGGAATTTCAAGCAGAACTTGGCAAAAGAAAGTGCAGAGCATGTACTATTTTTTTTTACTGGAATGTCTGCAAGTATTGCGATACTCTTTCTCTTGCACCTACAGCATCTGTAAATTCAGTTTGTATTGACAAACCAGTTTGGGCTTGAAAAGAATTTTCAAGATTTGATCAGTAATGGCAAAGGGGAAGGGAGTTTCTTTTTTAACTATGCAGGGCCTGACTGCTGATAAGAGCCCCAGTTCAGCATGTAGGAGTGTCAGGGGTAGCCTGGGTGGTATTCCTAGTGCCAGCTAAATAAGGTCCTTACTGGGTTAGGTGTATAAAAACAGCAAATGATCATACCTGCTGCATTCTATCTACCCCACAATAATTTTGCTTCTTTTTTCTTTGTAGTGGTTTCAGAGTGCAGTGAGTAAAGAGGATTGCATGCCCGAAACACTGAAAAATCTCATTTTCTCCAACTTCGAACCTTTGCACAAATTTCATACTGGTTTTCTCAAGGAAATTGAGCAGAGACTTGCTCTGTGGTAAGATTGTTTGTTATTTAGCTGTGTTATTTCATACGGTTTAGCATCTATGCATTCCCTTTTTGTAACTCTGTGATCTACTGTCATGGTTTATTTGTGAAAGTCACAGGTGTTGGTCATTAACAGGCTGGGTATATTGAATCATGCTTTGTGTTTGCTCGACAAACCTGTTTGGATATCTCAGTCAGGTACAGATGTATGCAAATGAGATCATAATTCTGAATGAAGCTTTCTCTTGCCAAGTGTCAGTGTTTCTATATGGCAGCTCTTCTGAAAAACGTGTTGCAAGCAAGACTTATCAGTAATAAAGAGGGAGCGGTGAAGGACCAAGTCCTGTTGCTGTCAAATAGGTGTAGGCTGCGGTGGGGTTCAGAGTCCGGCTTCCCATTCCGCAGCACCACAGCTTTGGCAGTCTCAGGGTCTACAGTGCACTCTACAAATTGACAGTGTCGGAAGAGGACACTGGGCTCAAAAATTATCTATCCTTAGCATAATAGTGACAGTAGAACATGGCATTTTTATGAAATAGCTATCAAGTGAGTAATTCTTCCCTGGCAGGACTCGTAACACAGTTCATTTGACCACTGATGTCTGAGCAAAGGCAGCACGCAGAAGCCCTCTCCTTGGTCTCATTAGACCTGTCTGGACTGGATTGTCTCGCTCTGTGTAGGCATTTTTTGTTAGTTTATCTTTAGTGCTGGGAGCCTAGCTTTTTCTTCTCAGTTAGGAAAGTGACAATGAAAAATCACGTGAAAGCAGAGCAGGAAGACTTGATGAGTGCTAATCAGTTTAATGCCTCTTTAACTAATTAATCAAAACAAAAGCAAAACACAGTCTTGGAGTGTGTGAGTTTAGCTCTTGTGATGATGAGCAAGGTCGTTGAACAAGAGCACAACTTGTTGCCGAGGAGTGCTATCCAAACGCACCCTGCTCGGTTCCAGAATTAGTGGGTATTTTTTGTGAGGAGGAGAATGTGATGCTGCCTCTTGAGTCCTGGGTGAGCTGCCATCCTCACATAGGACTCTGTGGCTGACACTTGACATAAGGTTACTCCTAAGGCACGTGCTGCACAGCAACTTTGCCCGTATCTCCTTTTTTTTTTTTTGGCATTGGGCTGCCGCTGTTTTAATCTAGTCAGGATTCTTACTGGTGTTAATTACTTTTCAGTAAGGAATGTTTATTGCAGGTACTCCAGGGAGGCCCTTTCAAATGTTATGAAATAGTGTTGTTTCTCCAGTCATGGTGTAGAATTAACAGTAGTTGGGGTTAAGGGTGCATGGTGGGAAGAGGACAATTTGTATAGTAAAGGGCCAAGTTCTGCTCTCTATCAGACCAGTCTAATCTAGTGAGTTTGCTGGGTGCTGATTACTGGGGCACATTGAAACAGAGATTCCTCCTATATCCTTCTGGTTGCTGGTGGCATTACAAGGGGATGTCAACCTCCTGTCCAGGTGTGATGTTTTTCAAAACTGGGATGATGATGCAATAATAGCCTGCTGTGGAAAGGTGACATTGTTTACTACAATGGTTTACTACCACTTACTGTGGGGGGGAGGTATTTTAAAAGAAAGGAGGAATATTCAGGCTTTTAGGCTTTCCATCATTTAATTTTGGGTTTTTTTTGTTTCAGTTAGCTTCTTTTAGAGCTGAGTAAGCCTTGCATTTTCCAGCTTTTCCTTGTGTCCTAAGGCTATGGTTTCACAGAGCGGTAAACCACATTTTAAGGCTCCTAATACCATATTTAAACTGCTCTATGATATAAAGTGCTTATTTGCTATGAAGCAACTTTGCAATCCAAATTACTCAGATATATTCTGCTGAGGTAACTTTGTCCCAGGCTGGGCACCTCATTCTGACTTTGTCAGGTCAGCTATTGCAAATCCTTCCACAGTTAGCATAAAGCCACTGGGATTTCTGTGAGCTGCTCTGATTCACTTGACAGAAAAGCAGTCCTGTTCCTGCCGCTGGTCTGCATCCGGTTTGCAACCAACAGCACAAGTTTGCCTAACGTAATACCACTGTTGTAGACAGTGTTTGTTTTTAAAGTTGTGGAAGATTTGAATATGTGCCTTAGGAAGGGAGGCGGATTTGCTGGCAGGTGTGATTTTGGAAGTGGTGTTTTTTTATTTAATGCCACAGATACCGAGATAAGCTGCAAGCAATAAACTCTATCCTATAGAGATTACTGTTTAATTAAACGGTGAGTGACAAAAATAAACAGCCCCTCAGCATGTAGAAGCTGCTGCTGGTGGCAATGTGGTAGGGAATTTCTTCAGCAGCGTGGTCAAGGTCGCTTAGCTCAATGTCTGTGCTGCCATGATTGTACCTCTGTCTTTGGCCCCAGGTGGTTTGAAGCCAGCAGGCTTTGACTGTGTTCACCACAGCCGTGCAGAGTGCTGCCCAGCCTCTGCATCGGCTGCGGAGCTCCTCGCGGGCCTGGCTGAGCCAACGGCACTGCTGCAGGCACATTCGGGCAGGATTCAAGCCAACTCATTTAAATCTGACTCTTCTATGACAGCTCTTTTAAATTTCCAGGCAGGTGCAGGGGGGAGGAATGCAGGAAGCTTGTCCTGAGGCATGAGCGTGCTCTGCATTTGTCAGAGGGTGGAGAAAGGGGCCTTTGAATGGAAGGAAGGATTGTGGACTTCATCAAGCTACTGGAAGCCCCAGAGTACCCAGATGTGATGTGAGAGCTTGTCTGAGAGGATGTCTGTAACCAGTCATCTTCATTCTCCTAGTGAGTAGGGTGATGGGTTTTATCAACTTAAAGTGCAGTTTAGCCTGCCTGCTCTGCCTAGACACGTGTGTTTGTCTAAGGTTTGTTTGAAACCTTCGTGCTGCCTGTTGGAAGCTCTTACGGGAGGCTATTCCCTGATCTCTCAGGACTTGGATCGCATTGAAGCTGATGGTGTGAGGAGAGCAAGGCCAGGGGAGGATCGTGTGTAACAATTGTTAGATGGCTCTGTGCTGTTAATTTGTTAAAACATCTATAGACTTAGTATTTGGCTCCAAGAAGCTCGGGTTGTGCACATTATTAAAAGCATTTCTGGCTTGCTCAGACTTCTGAACTGTTTGAAACTGCTGTCAGAGCCAGGCTATTTGCTACTGAACATCTAAGTGCTGATATCTTGTTGACCAAGTTATAGATTCTGGCAGGTCTGATTTGTTTCTTTACACAATTCACCCGTTTTTCTCTTTAGTACTGCATTTCCTAAGAGCAGCACGTCTCGGTGCCTAGTGCATAGTGATAAAGTTATTAACAAGATGTGAGCTGATCCTGACACCAAGAGCCACCTGCAGAATATGGGAAATGGCTGCATTTTTCACAGCCAGGGTTTCGTTCTAGCCATGAAACTGAGCAGATCCCTGGCGTTTTTATTGCACAGCATCCTAAGATCAGTCATACTGTAATCTGGGTGATGTTTTCTGTCCTGCCTGTGCTGTTGCAGGGCCGTTGAAGCAGCCTGTGAATCCCCTCAGTTGCCCCAGCTGTGCTGAGCCCTCTGTTCGCAAGACTATGTTCCTGGGACCAAGTGAAGATACCCAACTAGAGGCCCTGTGGTTTGAGGAGGGGAAGGATGGCCTTTGGTGGTTGCAGGCTGGCATGGGGCTCTGTCCTCTCATACAGCAAGAGAGGAGGAAGAAAAAAGAGCAGGGAGATGCCTGAGGTGGGAGAGGGAACAGCACACATCAGGCTGTCCTGTTAGTGCCAGGAAAGCTGCATCTGGTACCTGGGCACCCAGGTCCTGGTCCTGGCTACCAGGACTCATCCAAGATGCTCCTCAGCAAGGCTCTGGGTGCCAGGCCAGGAGTTCCCAACTTTTTTTGCTGGGAGGAAATACGGGAGACATGTCTCGGTGACTTAAACTGGCTCCCATTCCCCAGGAAAAGGTGTGGGCAGTGCAGGCAGAGCGTGACGTGCTCCATTAGCATTTGGCCAGTTGAATCCGAGAAGTCAGTTAGGTTTTACTCCTTCGTTTATCTAAGCTGTTTAATAGGCTGTTCATTTGGGCCACAAGCACCATTTTCCAGCCAAAAAAATTGAACTCATTTTCCCACACCCTTTTACATGTTTGTATTATAAGTTTCCATATTGGTTTCTATAAATTCTGACAGAAGATAGCAAATGGAGAACTCGTAAGTTTCCCTCCTTGGTCGACCACTACGCACTGCAAAGAGCAATGCTAGGGCAAGCCAGGATGGCCGTTTCTGCCCTGGGAAGCCCTGTCAGGGAGTATGTATGAATCTGCATGTTGGACCTTATCCATGTGCTGGGAAGAAAAAGCATTATGTACTTCCCAGAAATGCAGGCAGACTCATCTTCTTTCTCCCAGGGAAGCCAGTCTCCCAGTTCATAGGCACTTGTGAGGGAAGCAGCTACTCAGTACTACCAGATGTGGCTGAGAAATGTGCGGCTGGTAATTTGCAAAAAAACCAAAAAAGCTCTTAGATGTTAGCATATGAAAGGAGAGGACTCAATCGGGATTCATGGAAGGCAGTTTGAAAACCTGTAATAAAAAGCACTAAGGGAGGTGTAGGAAGATGAGCTGAACGTTGATTTATTAACCATTTTTTGTTTGGGAAGTAGTACTTGCGGTCAGGAAGAACAGCCTGATAAACAGTTTATATAAACAAGGCAGCAATCCTTGTCTGCCTTCTTAAAGGCACGAGTGCTGACTGTTCAGCTGGTTCTGCGTGTCTGGAGAAGAGATGAGGAGAACAGTTTCGGAAGTGTCGTTCTCCTATGTGCAGAAATGAGGTATGTATTGTAGTACAAACCTCAGACTTACACGGTGTGGTGGATTCCTGAGACAAAGATATTAAGAGGAGCCCGGTGCCAGTGTCTTGGGCTTGCTTCTGACAGGACAGTTTGCATTGCTGAGGTCACTTTTGGGTACTTCTGGGGATTAGAGCCACGCTACGCTCAAGTGAATCTGAAATAGTGGGAGAGAAATAGCTTGTCCAGGATCCATTAGTCACACCCGGAGCCACGTTATGTTCAGCTCTGTGGCTCTCCCAGCAGGATGTGGCCAGGATCGCCTCTGAGGGTGTGCCACAGCAAGGCGTGACATGTTGTCTTTTCAGTGTATTTCCGTACAGTGGTGTTAACTTGCTCTGATCTCTTACCGTTCAAAAGCATTACTGACACATGCTTCCTGTGGATTGGGTTTCTCCCACAACAGGGATAGCCAGCCCGAAGCCTTTAAATGTGTGCATGCTCCCCAAAGGCTCGATGGGGCTCTGGGAAGCTCTGGTGGCTTCAGCAGTACTTTCCTTAGGCTCTGAGCAGCGTTTTGTGCACTGCTTGCTGCAGAAAGGACAGCTGCAGCATCAGCTGGAATGGGCAGGGCAATAAGAGGCACTGAGTAATAGCAGGGTGTGAGCAAGGAATTTATCGACTCTTCAAGTCACAAAATGTTCCTCTTGTTTAAAAGGCACTTGTAACAGGGAATGTTTAAGGTATTTCTTAATATTAGAACTTTAGTTAATAATGCTCTTAAAAAGTCAAAAGTGTCTTAAGTGCCCAAAGACAAAAACTATAGGATCCAGGAGGGAGGTGCTGTTCCTGAGCATGTAACGGAAGGTCACAAGCTGTAAATATCATTTGCTGCAATTGATTTTGTTGTTGTTGGGCGTTTTCTTTGTTGTTGTTGTTTTGCTGCATTTGAAGGGCTGTAATCAAAGTATTTTGTGTTCACCTGGAAAAAAATATCTCTGAGACCTTTCTCTCCTTCTTTGCCTTCCTACTATCCCCATCAAATTTGTATTCCTTCTGCTACCATTCCTGGATGACTGAGGATAGTATGGGCTGACTTGAGATATCTTTACATTAATTTTTCGATGATGTACACTGAGAAGTTTATGTAATTCCAAAATCCATGATAGCTGCTTGTGTAGTCCCTGTAAGTTGAGCTGGTGGCTGTTTTTAAGTAATATGTAAGCTAGTGTCTTATTGGGTATAAAAGTCGGTCTCCTTCTCTTTGCTTGCAGTTGTACACTTGCATTACTATAAAAAGAAAGGGACTATTTGGAAAAAAAATGGGAAATTAGCTTCTTACAGAATAATATCTCCACTCTTCAATGTTTTTCAGTGACTTTAGACCTCCCCGCACAGTCAGTGGAGTGAGGGCTCGTTATGTTAGGGAGAGCAGCTCATACACCTATGGAGCTGGGAGTCGGGTCGTAAATCAGCTGCTGATGAAAACCTGTAAGAACCTAGTCCCTGATCTCTGTCCCTTGTCACTGGCAGGTAGATACCATGTTCAAACAGTGACCCGTGAAAACAAGGAGTAAGAAGAACAATTTAGTCATTGATGCACAACAAATGAGCAGCTTCTTCCCCCGCAGCAAGCTTAGTGCTGTTATTCAAAACACACACCGCAGGGAGAGCTCTTCTCTGCTGCTGTGCTTCGGGCTGTTGAAGCAGCAAGACACCATCTGATAGGTCGGATGCTTAGTTTTTCTTTTAATATGCTGTGGATTTGGATGCATTTTTCTTGGGGTTTCTTTTCTTCTTGTTTACATGGGATTTGCATGTTGAGGAGCTGGGGAAGAAGGCAGCATAGCGTAGGAAATACCGTGGAGTCTCAGCAGACAGCTGGAGTGGAGTGGAGGATGGGGTTTAGGAGGCAGGCATGAAGCCATCATGTTCCCCCATGCTTGGCTTCAGCTTTCCCTGCCCCTCTGCTCCATACCACAGCCTACATGTCTGTGCACCACCACCAGTGGGAAAACCATCCCTGTCGCAAGAGACAGCTTTTGCGTGGAAATAAATAAGCAAAACAAGGAGGATGACTGGAACAAGGAGCAATACCTAGTCATCACATTTCTGGATTTTCGTAGGGTTTTGTTTTTTCCAGCAGTACACGTCTGCCTGCTGCACAGGTTAACTCTGCCAAGACGCAAAGTAAGATCTGAAAGCCCTCAAACTGTTCAAAAAAAAAAAAAAAAGCCTCAGACCGGTCTGTGGCCAAAACCAATGAAGGCAATGAAGGGGAATGTTCCTGATGCTTTATGTATGGCTGATGTGATGAGATGCTGTGCAAGCAGTCGGGGCTGGCTGTGCTGAAGAGGGGCCAGGGGGTCAACTTTTAGGAAATAAGGACCTGACTGTTCAATGAACAACTGCACTAAATATTAGCTGAAGTTCACAAAGTCAGTGGAAGCGCTCGCTATGACTTGGGTAGGCTTGGGGTCAGCCTTCGAGTAGCTATAGCTAGCAGATAAGAAATTTGCAATGAGGATTCTAGCCAACCTATACTGTAGCTGGGAGATCAGAAAAGCAACTTCTGTTTAGAAATAGCAGTCTGTAATGAAGTACTTAATATTTGTCTTGGCAGTAAATCAGAAAGGTACCAAACTGCTGAAGTCCGTTAGATTAAATCAAATGTAGAGTCATAAAAAAGAAGCCAGGCAGTGCCAGAGAGTTAGAGAATAACACATAAAGCAAGAATTCTTCTAGAGATAATTACAAAATACCATGTCGTTACTGGCAGCAGCACAAATTCATCTGGCTTTGACATTTCTGGGATTGTATGCAGTGGCGCAGCATGAACCATTTGGGATGGGATGCTGCACGCTGGCTGCACGGGTGGGGGGTGACTTTCCTTTGCTTCCTGCCAGTGCGGTGCTACTGCCTTGGACTTCAAATGGTTGTGGTTTTCAGTCGGGGGTGCTTTGATATGCATCACTTGGAGCAGTGCTTTAGTGGCTGGAAAGTTTTATTTGCAGCCTCTCAGAGGAAATTTGAGTGGGGAGAGCTGCTGGATGGGTAGGACGTGGGGGAAGGGAAGCACAGGGAACAGTACAGCAGGGAGATGACTTGACAAAGGCTTCCTGGAGAGAGAAACTGGACTTTTATCCCCAGGTAATGTGGCGCCTGTAGTCTTGTAATGTCCATTGTAATGTCCCTTGCAATATAGACCATTTCGTGGGCATGTTTTGATTGTGGCAGTGTTTATATAACGTAGTGCTTTTGCAAAACTGGCTATGCTAATTAAAGTTACCATTGACACAACCCAACTTCCTACCCTGGTGTAACCTTTAGGCTTAGAAAAAAACATTAAAAAATCCTGTTGAGAAGTGTATTTTCTTGCTTAAATGGGCATGTGGGTGCCTGGGAGACTGAAGACCATAGGAAATAATCAAAGGCAGCCTATGAAACTGGATATTGGTCAAATGAACATGGAGTAATCCCTTGTTTTATCAGCTGAGTTGGTTTGTCTGTTGAAGGATAAAAGAGGAGATGTTACTGTGTGGTGTTCATGAGCTGTCCCTTCCATGTTTCCCAGTTAAAAAAGCATGCAGAGAAACTATCTGGCGCAAAGCATTACCATGTTTGACTTTACAAAACAAAAATATATGTCTGAATATGCATCTATTCATGCAATAATACAGATTTTTAAGCAAACAAACAATTCTATCTGTCTTACTGGTGGAAGTATATTCGTAACAGCAGTGGTGTCCTCTATGATTTGATGAGCGTGGGACCTCCCCGGCTAAATTTCTGGTACAAAGAATGCAGAGATTTACCACCTGGTTGTCCACTTACTCCTTCACTGCACGCAGAATTGTCTTAAAAGTATAAACCACTGCAAGTGGGTGAAAAACAATGCATCCATTTAGCAGTAAGACAAAGCAGAGGTCCTGTTACCCTCGGGTTTATATAGAGCTTGATTATATTTCTGTCCTCTTCCAAGGTAGTGCATTTCTTTTGCTGAATTGCAGCTGCTCACACCAGGACCAGATCTGTCTCCCAATACATAGATGTGGGAGTTGAACTAAATTTTCAAATTTGAGGACAGCACGTAGAAAGCCACACTGTGGGAAACCTGGATGCAGTATTAGAAGTTGGAAAGGGGAGACAGTGCTTCTCTCCACATCCCCCCTGGTGATTTTCTTTTGAAAACCTTAGTTTTCAGATCTGTAACAGTTAGGTTCTTACAAGTTTTCCTCCTGTGTTTTTTGAAAGATGTGTTTGGATTCAGAGTGCGGTATCCCTGCCTGTCTCACACATGGGTTTAGAAGCAAGAATTGTCTTTTTCATCAGGAGCTGGGTTTCTCCCAAATGGAGCACTCATCTGAGTGGGATAGAGCAGTTTGCATTTTTAATACCAGAAGTGACACACTGAAAGGAAATTCCTGACAGTATGTAACACTTAAGAGTCAAACCTAGATGCTGGATGGATTTTATTTGTTGGTCCCACTTTCCCTTGCACAAACAGAAAGCTTTTCAGAGGGGGAACACCTGAGGATCCTGTTCAGGGATGCAGTCCGTTTTTCTGAACAGAATTATTCTTCTGCTCTAAACTCACATATTGTCATAGGATTTTGATGTCTGCCTTTTTTCTCAAGCCTTTTCCAGCCTTCTCTGGTGTGTTTAAAAATGCTAACAATTTTCTTTAAAAGTCTAATCCTCGTTAAGTGCCTGCCCTCTATCTTGTTAGGAGTGCAAGCCAGGCTGGGTGAAAGGTTTGCTGTACCTGGGAATTACATGTCCGTCAGGAAGATTCCTTGCACACTCCCGAGCAAAGGAGCCTGGGAATCAGGATTTTAGAAGAAATGAGCTATTGAGTTCCTTTCTGTGCTTATAAGTGATTATGTGGTTTCCTTGCGTGACTGAAGAGTGTGATATTTCTATTGCTGACAGGGAAGGCCGCTCTAATGCTCATGGGAAAGGAGATTACCAAAGAATTGGAGATGTTATGCTAAAGAACATTCAGAGTATGAAGGTAGGAATGATCCTATATAACTATTAAGCTTTGACACAGATTAACGTTAGCATGTGTTTCATTTTCATATGATGTTGCGTCTTGTGCTGGTTTTTGCCAATCGTAAACAAGGCTTATGCTGTAAAAGTTTCCTTTGATAACATAGAAAGCATTTGGTGAGCCCCAAGATTCCAGAATTGCAAGCTGATTTTAAATTGTCCAGCCCTTTTCCTTAGCCCAGTCTCCAAATACAGGAACAATGAAAATGAAAGTTCAGGAACATTTCATTTCCAGTTCTTTGTTCTTTTTTCTTTCAAATAAGAAGGCAACATGTCAGAATTTGTATGGCTGAAGAGGCTGTTCAAACACCAAGTGTACCTACTTGTTTGTGCAAATACAAGGGTTAAGTTATTGCAGGAATAGTGACCGTAACCTGGATATTGATTTGATTTGGGAAACTTCAATTTGTGCAGTAGGATGACAAGTTAGATGAAAGACTTTTTTTTAATAAATGTGAATACTTGCCTTTGATCCTGTTAAAACTAAAAGCAAAAATACACGCATGAACTGTAAATCTAGGTGTAATGTTTAGCAGACTTTGCATCTGTTCTTAGTCCAGCCAGACTAGTATTTTTGATGCTCTGTGTTACTGAACAAACAGCCTTGAAGGCAGGCATGGGAACCTACAAAAACCCTGCAGACTTTTACAGTATGGATGGATAACCTACAGCTTACCTTATTATAACGTCACTATGCATCTGCTGCAGCACAAACAAACCAGTAGGCTACAACAAGGCTTTTACCATCGGTCAGATTCTGCTGTCTGTGCTGTATCCCCTTCCTCCAGAGGTCAGACCACACTGCTCCTCCTCCATCCAACCCCCTCTCCCACCATCCTCAGAGCTATTTAACCACTTAGCGGGACGAGCTACAGCTGCACATCGTCCATGTCAATCAACCCACCCCTCTGAGGCAAGGCCACAGCTGCGTGTTAGCAATGCTGATCGACCCACTGCCTCCATTCCTCTGCATGCATCCAGGTCAGTGTGCGGCAAAACATGGCACTGCACCTTTGGCATGTGGATCTCAGGTGCTTTCAGAACTATCCAATACATCTTACCATGGTGATTGCCACTCTGGCATTCTTCAGTTAGTAAATGGAGCAGCCTTGAGGCCTTGGCTGGAGGAAAGGGTGGTTTAATCTTTACAGCTCTCCTGAGATGTTCATTAGTACTAGGCTTATCTTTCAGAAAGACAGAGAGAGAGATGCAGAGAAATTAGGTGACGTGTAAGTGATTATACAGCAAATCAGAAAAAAGGAACACAGAGATCTTGATAAACAGTGCCCAGCACAGACAGCTTTGTCACCAGCAAGCGAGCCTTACCCTTTCTGCAGTGTACTTAGTGGGAACTGCTTTTTACTCTCAAGCCACAGTTCAGATGCATGGGAAGAAATGCAGAGGGGACTTTTCTGCCTTCATCGCTGCTCTCAAGAAGTATGCACCTTTGCACAAACAGTTTTTGGAATCACAGAAAGCCTCTGACAGACGCTGCTTCTGCTCTTGGTACCTTACAACATTAAATTGTCTGTCCTTCGCTGCCTGCAGGTCCTTCTGTGGCACTAGTCTAAAGGCAGTGTACAATCCTCGCTGTAACTTAGACCTGTCGGTGTGTTTTCACCCTTTGCCATCAGAGGATTTTCTTCATTTGCTTTGAGATCTGCCACCACTGATGAGCACAGATACAGGGAGGAAGGAGGCAAAACCCAGTTTGACTTGAACTGCACAGTTAGTTAAAACCACATATTTATTATGAGACCTGGTAAAAGACCTGAAAAGTGACACTGCTTGTTTGATTAACACAGAAAAGGAATTAACAGCGCAAGTAATTAATGGGCAGCATCTGTAGTAGTCCAGAGGGTCTGCTGTGTCTTTGCCCAAGTTACAGGTTTGTAAAATGAACATGCAGTGTATGAAGGAAGCAGCTTGGCTGTAGGGAAGGTATGTTTCTTGTAGAGATGTCACAAATCACAGGAGAGAGAGAGTTGATTAGAAATGTGTCAGAAAGCACAAGCTTTAGATGAAGCTGAACTTTCTTCTCAGGTCCATTCAACATATGCATTTAATTTCTTTTTGTTCCTGGTTAATATTCTACCGGGTACTGGGAGAGGTTATTTGGCTGCTCAGAGAAGGTCTGTGCATCCTGAAGCACCAGTTGACTTTTTGCAAAACACAAATGAAGCCCCTGTGTTAATTGTTCAAAAAAAATACTGTACCATTGTTTTAAATGGGACTCGTGAATGTCTGTGATACTGAGACCTAAATGAAGTTGTTTCATGCAAACCTCATTCACTTGCTGGTGCATAACTCCCCTGCTGCCAGTGGGATCATCTCAGAGGCTGCACTAAGGAGAAGAGGATGTAATCCAAGGATGGAGAACTCTAACGTACCCATTTCTGTCGAACAATGCCTCTGTCTTTGTGTGTGTTTGGATTCCCAGGAGATGCAACTTCTCCTTAATAACAGGGGAGCAGAAGCTGGAAGTCCATTTGCCCCCATCTCAGTTCCCCAGAAGCACCTAAGGGAACAGAGGCAGCTAAATCCCTTCATCCTCCTAGAAAATCCCATTTTGTTTCCTCTCTCTGCTTTTGCATCGTCTGGCTCTCTCCCTATTGCACCTACTTGCATGAGCTATGTTCGTCTTATCTCCTTGCCTTTGGATTTCTCACCGATAGGAGATATAGTTTTGTTTACCGGTGTACTTTTGTTTTACAGAGAATGCAGAGGGGTTGGGGGTGTGTGTACTTCAAATGAGTAATGCCATCTCTCCAAGTGAATATCAGAGCCATTCTGTTGTGCAGTGATTTTGTTTGCAAGATCCCAACTGCTGTGCTAGTTGGATTTTTGTATTGGAATAGGTTTGGGCTGAGTCATGTCTCACAGTGATTGCTAAGAGCTCTACCACATGCTCTTTTCTTTGTGCATGTAAGCAACTGACAATTCACCTGCGGAAGCACAATGAGATTTTAGTGGAGCTGGAGAACGGCATCAAGAACTCTCGCAAGCTGGAGACCTTTTGCAGAGATTTTGAGCTACAGAAAGTCTGCTACTTGCCTCTCAATACCTTCCTTCTCAGACCTTTACACAGGCTTATGCACTACAAGCAGATAATGGAGAGGCTTTGCAAACACTACCCACCAAGCCACGTAGACTTCAGGGATTCAAGAGGTAAGTAAGAGAAAAGACGCCAGTTCCTGGAGCTGGGTAATGGCATCCAAATTCATTAGAGATGCACGGTTGGACAAAAAAAACCCCACTTTTATTTTTTTAAGCCTACATTGAAAGAGGATTGAGCTGCAAAATCTAGCGCTCGAAAGACCAGAAATGGTAGGATTGAGGTTGCTCTTGTATATATGCATTATGTCACAGGCTGGACAAGTACTTGGAAGAGAAATCTGCTGGGGGTTATTAAACACACAGAGATGGCACGCAGTTCAGGAAATAGCTTGAGCAAAACAGTTGGGAGGTTAGGAGAGGGCACAGGGAACAAACCATGAGTGCTTGTCTTGTTCCTAGCTTTCCCTAGAGATCCTCTGGGAACACAGAATGATGGCCCAGGTGAACTCTAGGTCTGACCCAGTATGCCTGCTATTATTATGTCCTTAAGTTAACGTTATTTGGGTTTGTTTCCCAGGTATGCGGTTTGCTCTGTTACGGTTTTCCTGATTTGTTTCAGGAACTCAAAGCTGCCAACATGGTTTATTTTCCAAATGTGAAGAAATTTTCCTCCTGTAGTCTGAACTCACTGCCTGCTATTTCTGATGATTTGTTTTCCTCCTTTCTTACCCATCCCCCACTGTAAGCTATCTTACATTTAAGGGTAACTGTGTTATCTATACAGTTAGCACTCGGTGCAGATCCACGGAAGGACTTGGGCAGGGAGCAATGCTCTGCGTGACTGCTCCCAGCTGTAAGGTGTTAGCTGGCTAAGGTCCCTTGGGTGCCGTGTGAGGAGACCCAGGGCAGGCAGTGCACAAAATACAGAGGTAACTTGACCTGTAGCAATAGGAAATGCCACAGAGGTCTGTGGCACTGAAGTGCTGCGTGACACAGATGTTTGCCTAAATGTAGCTACTGCCTGAATGATCTCAAGGAATGCAGCAAGTGGTCCCTTCGTTCCTTTTAGCCAAGGCAAGGTGATGAGGATGATGTGTCCATTCCCACCTCCCCAGACAGTGCAGCAGCCACGAAGGTTTGATTCCTGCTCCACTTTTGAAATGGATACAAACACAGGATTCAGGGGTGAAAATAAGAGAGCATGAGAACAACAGTGTGCCTCAGACACCCTCAGCCTGGGATCAGTCTTTTACTAAGGTGTTTGCAGATTTTTGTTAAAGGTCAGAGTATAAAGGAAGCAAAAAAAAAAAAAAAAAAAGAGGGAAGGTGTGGATGCAAATCCCAGCAGAGCACAGGTCTTCCACTAGCAGGTGGATGTGCTCTGTGCACTGAGCAATGATGTAGGAAGGAAGAACCGCTGTCACTGTTCCCTTGCCCATATTTTTAAACACAGGTGGCTGAAACTGCTCTTCTAGCACTGAATTCAGTCAGGTTGTTTGGCCCATTCAGAAACTGCTTGTTCATTCAGGAGTGTCAAGGCTGGTGTTCACATACATACGTGGTGGCACAGGGAGGCAGCCCATGAGCTGGTCACCCAGGAAAGATAACGTTGTGAAGTGATTTTCAGCTTAGTCTGAACTGACTTACTCCGTCGTTTACACAGCAAAAAGACAGAACGTGGGAAGCAGATTGGAAGCAGCCCTGCACTTGATTTGGCTTCTGCTGCCACAGAGTGGGACTTTGTAGTGTCTGCTTCCTCCTGTGGTCCACCTGATCCTTCTTCACACAGCAAAAATCCTCCTCAACAATGGAGATTTTCCTTAGGAAAATCACTCCCAGCTGTTAGGTCACCCATTGTTGATAATGTCTTTGGAGAGAATGAAGTAGAGCCGTGATGCAACTCAGCAACATGCAGCCCTTTTAGTTGTTCTCGTTCCTGGGACTGATGACAAACCCCCAAATTCCTGTGCTTACCATCTGAGATGGTAACAGTAAAGGACACTGCCGTGTCCTGGTGTTTTCAAATACGAACCTGACCCAGTGTGCTGCAGGCAGGGGGAAAAATGCTTGTTTAGATTTGTTCAAGCATAGAGAAGATCCCTAGATTAATTGGAGAGGTAAAAAATTAAGTCCTTTAGGAGAACCCATTCATTGGTGTTCTGAGTTGGCTCGATTATTCCTACAAAGTTCCTGGGGCTAAAACAGAGCACACTTTTTGTTGGGGAAATAGATTGTCTCCTCATTACGACACTCCACCCTCTCCCTTCCCCTCTGTAAGATGATGTCCAGAGTCTGTGGTTTTTAGTCTGCCTGGGGAGCTTTACACTCTGAAGGAGAAGGGTAATACAGGAAAGGTGATGTTCATGATCTGGGTGCTGCAGACAAAAGCCATCTTTCTTTTGAACATTCTTGTAAATTTTTAATAAGCATTTTATGGTTTTGTCCATCTAGCTGCTTTGGCTGAGATTTCTGAAGTGGTGGCTCAGCTCCATGGCAATATGATAAAGATGGAGAACTTCCAGAAGCTGCACGAACTCAAGAAAGACTTGATAGGCATAGACAATCTGGTGATCCCAGGAAGGGTAAGTAGCAGAGTTGTGATCAAAGTCTGGTACAATTTCAAAGCATTAGGTATGTTTTATAAACCTATTTATCAGGAGCAGCTGTGAAACTGAGTTTCCTCATACGGTTTTCTCTCACCAAACACTCTCAAATGTAAACGTAACAATACCATAGAACACAGCAGCCTTTAAAGCAGGAGGAGGCAATCATCTTTATTACCTTTTTACTGATTATATTAGGTTTATGTTATGTGTAGGTTTGGATGGTTGTAGGCAATTCCAAGCATCTGTTACAATAGAGGCGGTAAAAAACAGCATTTATCACAGCATTCAGAGCTTGAGCAATTGCACACTCCCTCATTTCTTGCTGCCCTTTGTTTTTTCCAACCCTCAATGCTAGAGCACGGTAGATTAAAGGGAAGAAAGAAATTCATGCTGGAGGACCTTCAGCCCTTTCATGACGCCTAGCTTTGAAACTTACAGCCCCAGATATGAGCAGTCTTTTTAGTCTACAGGTAATGTTAGGTGATAATTTTTTAGTTATATTTAGTTAAAAGTGTTGCCTTAAATAAACACTCTTAATTCTGGTATAGAAATACCAACATCTCTTTCTCATTTGTCATGGTTTTTTTTAAAAAAAGTGAGGCTTATTTCAGAATAAATGAGCCTCAGTGTAATATTTGTAGCTTTTTTTACTTTTCTAGGCACACTTATCTGTGTGTGCAAAGTTGAGAGTTGTTTGTTGTTGTAATTTCCTCCCCACTCCCCGACTTTTGTGTGTAATTCGGAAAAACACTACTTGCAGCAACTGAAATGCCATGGAAAAATGCATCACTTGCCCCTTATGTGTTTCTGGGAAATAGCCTGAAAAAAAAAAAAAAAAAAGATGAGTTTTGCATTAAGCTGCAAATATGGCAGCACTTGAACTTGCCCTGCAGCCCGGCCATCCAGCCCTGACACACCCCTGTGGGATGGCCAGAGCGTGGCTCAGTGACAGCCGCAGCTTGGGGTCTGCTTGCCATGCCATGGCCGTGTCTAGTGCCACCACAGGGTCGTGACAGAGGCAGCTGGCTGAGCTCTCTAGGGTGTAGTTCGTTTTAAGGATTCAGACATTTAGAAAAAGGGGGTTGAAGGTGATGTCCCGTTGGGAAGGCAGTGCCGAGCACAATTATTTCTGGATTTGTGGCTGTTCCCCGCTGCCTCACTTTGCCTCTTCCCTGTCTCCCAAGCAGCTGCCACGGCTCATGCCTCCTTCCAGTGATCCACACGGCACATTCGCTTCCTTGGCAAGCCCCTTGGGACATTTCACAGCCTGTGCATCTCTCTATCACATGAAATTAAATGCTGTCATCGGGTGTTTCTGCCACCCTATTCTGTTTAAAGGCCAAGCAGTCTTTCTGTCCGAGGAAGTTCAAGAAAAAAAGCAGATGGGGGGCAGAGGGTGTTTGCCTGCCAAAGGCAAAAGTCATTGGCCACCACGCTCTGGCATGTGCCCAGAATGTTGCTGCTTGCCGCCGTTTGGCCACTCTCCTGGCTCTGACTGAAGTCCCTGAGCCAGCACACACCAGGCAGGGAGGCAAATGCCACTGTCACCCGTGAGCTGGGTTACCCGAAGGGGACTGAACTCCATGTCTCAAAGGAGAAGTCTCGTGTTAGGCTGGTGACTCAGGTGTGCTAAAGGAGGCTGCAGGTGGCCATCCTCTTCGGTGAGGTCTCTGCTGCCACCGAGCTGGTTCCTATATTGGACATTAAAATCCCGTGGTCGGCCGTGCTTGCAGAGCGCAGTGAATGCAGCTCTTGATTCGTGTGTTTGCACAGCGCTTGCCATGGTGGCACTAAGCCTGCTAGTGGCTATTAGGCAGTGCCGTATAAATAGTAGTTATGATTAATATTCTCTGGTGGCCGACATAGCTTCCAGTGGCCTTTCCGGTACGATGAGCCTACCATGACAGAGAGAGAACCTCTAGGCACTTTTTCCACCCCTTAGCCCCTATGCAATGCAGCTAGTGGTACTGGATACATCACAGCGACACTAAGGCAACCAAAGTGTCCCTCTGAACAGATTGATCTTAAGACAGCCAGTTTATTCCAAAGCTGCAGGTGATTCTGATGCTTTATATGCCTTTTACATGCACAATTATGAATTGAATGGCCTTAAAAGAATGTAATAAATAAATATAAACCTCCTGGTGGAAGCTGGAGAGAGTGACTGAAAAATGGGGTTTTCACAAGTTTCAGGTAAGTAGAAGGGTGAGTTACAGTACAGTTCACAGTAAACCCAGAAAATCCAGCACTTTGAAAGCTTCAGATGCGTTACTTTTCCTATAATTCCATTGCTAAACATTCTTAAACAGTTTGATCTGAATTAATGTACTGTATTAGATGACATAGATGGTACTAGGATAACTCGCGCTGCCAGACAAATTTCCTCCTTTTTCTGCTGCTGATGGCAATGTTGATTTGCGTAGCTGATTTTACACCTGGGTGAAGACCTATGTATGCCACATGCACAACAGAAACTTACCACTGGCTAACCAGTAACACAAAGGCCAGCTTATCACTAGTTTTTCCATCATTTGTACTATGAAAAATACTCATTCAGAACTGATGAGAGAGGGAGCTGTCTGCAGGAATCAGCGTTCCTTAGCTGAATGTCCTTAGAATGAAAGACTGTGGAGGAGTTTATCACAAAAGACAGTTACAAGTGGAAAGAAACTATCCTATAAATAAGGTTTTTAACATACTTAATCAAGAAAACAAAGTCTTAGTGACTGATAGTCAAGTGAGTCCTGTGACAAAGGAGTCATATTTACGTTTGCAGAATAAAAAATGCTCAAATTTTTGCAGAAGATACATACTTGTTTTGTATTTGTTTCCCACAGGAGTTCATTAGACTGGGCAGTCTTAGTAAGTTGTCTGGTAAAGGTTTACAGCAACGGATGTTCTTTCTGGTAAGCAAGAAGACAGTTTCTCTTTAGTTTCATGAAGTGTGCCTATAGACAACTACTAGACATCCTTTGAAAGAGTTGCGTTTAATGTTCAACATTAAAGAGTCAGTACAGCGTGGCAGGAAAATACTTCCGTGGTTGCTTGTATGCAAAACAACAGTGGGTCTGTAGAAAAGCTTGTGAGTGTACTAGGTTTTACATGTTTGACATTTAATCTTTCAAATGAGCCTAAGATATAACCACTAAATCTTCTGGGTAGGGTTATCCTCTGCCTTTAAAGGCACTAAAGAGGAAGCCCAATGAATACGGTGCGTATTTTCTCACATGCCACAATACTTGTTACCAGGCGATGCCTCGATATTACATCTGTATAAAACATTAAAAAGCTGAGACTAGAATCTCAAGTCAGTTCCTCAGGCTGTCAAAGAAGCCTTTGGTTTGTCTCAAGCACCAAAATCGTTTTGGAAGTGAAGTCCTGGGTCAATGTTCTGGGACTCCAAATACATGCATCGTCATTGGCAAAATTAAATCCCCCTCTAGTGGCTGATCCACATAGCTTCATGCATTATTGCTATTGGATTGTAGAAGGCTCTGTGAGAGCTCTGTTTCATACCACAGAGTGTTATTTTCTTGATGCAGCCGTCTGGTTTGAGAAAAAACATCCTTTGACCCAGGTGGTACAGTGAAAATATATGGCAACAAAATGCAGGCGCTCACTTGACATGCTTTCGACAACTGCTGTTACATGCAGGAAGCTCTACAAGCCGAGATACTCAGTCTCTTAACCTTGATACTTCCAGCCTAAAGCCATCTACCTTAAAACAGGTCTCCCAGCTTCCTTCTGAATATGGGGAGTAATAGATACCCACTTACTTCATAAGAGTTAAGTTACACACACCTCTCTTGAGCATGCTAGCTTATCTTTCCACACAAATCAGAAGAAAATGTTGGTGAAACACACTTACCTTCCATAGCTTCAAAGTGCATCAGAGTGTGAAAGGTACTGCTTGGTTTGGCTGCTGCTGTGGCTTGTTACTTCTGACCCAGAGATCACAAAGGGAATGTTAGAAGGCATCAGAAGAAAGACGGCGGAAAATTGTGGGAACATGACTGAGACTAGCTGGGAAGGCAGGCAGGGAAAATAACAGGTGTTAATACTAGGTGCCACAATATTATTGTGGAAACCAGTATTTTGGATCCATGCATGAGAACTGCCATATAAATAGCGAGTACTGGCTAGCTTTCCCATATTTACCATTCTGAATTATTTTTTTTTCTACATACGTACATGTTGACATCATTCTAATAATGCTTGTTCTTGCTTTTTAGTTTAATGATATCTTGTTGTACACAAGTAGAGGCCTGACAGCATCAAATCAGTTTAAAGTCCATGGGCATCTTCCACTATACAGCATGACAGTAAGTATTGCGAGAGCTTCAGGGATTCACGCTTAACCGGCTGTGTATGTTCCCATATTAATTGCTTGATGAATTTCTGCTGGACTGAAAGCAGCAGCGAAAGGCTGTTCTCTGACTCAGAGAAGCTGTGGTTACATTCTGCACTAACGGGCTCTGTGGGGTTCGGCACGTGTTCATGCAGCATTCTATGCAAAGGTGATTATAGAGCAAAAGGGGGTGGGGGGAAGAAGCATTCTGCAGGGCAGCTTCCTCATACTGCAAAACTTCTCATGACATGGATTCTTTATTTTTTTAAAGCCATAAATTTAACCATGATCCTTTACAAGTAATTGATCACCAACTGCTTATAGACACACCGTGCAAGGCAAGTGAACAGTAGCAACAATCTAAAATTTCTATAAAAAAGAAACCATTTCCTAATGTTTTCAGCTCTGGATCTTAAAGCCAAAATAGTGGGAAACTGGCAGCAGTATGTCATTTGGAGCTCTCGTTGCAATTCTTTTGGAAAACAGCCAATTCAAGGCAATAGCACCACTTAAATCTTCTTATATGATTTCAAAAATATTTTTGCTAGTTTCAAAACACTTTCATTCCCCCTGTTATTTTCACTGGAACTTCTCATGGGTTTGTATCTGTTGCGTACTGCTTTCCTGAGAACAGAGTTAGGTAATCACTACCACAGTACCTGAATATCTCTAAACATCTGCAAGGCTTCAAGTTTTATCTAGCACTTTTAGGAATCTACTCAATTGTTGGTGTTCATTTGGCACAGACTTGTTCACAACAGAACTGTGTGGTGCTGCAGTGTTCAGAGCACTCCCAGACTTAACACACCCTTTTGTATGATGAATCAGTCTTCTGATGAAAATACCACTATTTTCCTTTTTTTCTTTGACACAAAGCAGACAAAGACGTGCTTTTGGTTTAAGAGGTTACCGCAGAACTTACTGCTTTTCCAACAGCCACCACTTTTTTTCTGAATACCTAGCTCAAAACTGTTATTTGTGAACATTTCTCTTCGTTTTCTTTTCCCCAATGGTAAGAGCTTGTTCAGGTCGCTGTTTCACCTTAAGAAATACATACTTCCTGCAATCTGACTGCATTTGGGCTTTTATCTCTCAGATAGAAGAAAGTGAAGAGGAATGGGGGGTTCCTCATTGCCTAACACTACGAGGTCAACACCAGTCCATCGTTGTTGCTGCAAGGTAATTCAGTAGAGACAACATGCCTGTATAAACTGTATTTCTCTGCAGCTTTCACAGTGGGGCAGATAGAAAAGCAGAGAGGCGTCATTTTGTTTGGATTTGCTCCTAAAACAATTTCAAAGGTATATTCTTCTGTGAAATCCACTTAGAAATAATAATTTAAAAAAAAAAAAGGTGAATGGGACAAAACAGTGGCGATTATACAAGTTGGAACCAAAACTTTTAAGTTATTAGGGGAAAAAAAACGAGCATCTCGTATCTGAATTTATTTATTTAAATTACAAGTAAGCCCAGCTTGTGACTGATTCTTAAGAGTTTGCTTTCAGGCTTTATGAAAGTGAATAAAACCTGCATTTTCATTGTTAGTACCCGCGCTGAAATGGACAAATGGACTGAGGACATTCAGATGGCGATAGACCTGGCAGAGAAAAGCAGTGGCCCTGCCCCAGAGTTACTGGCCAGCAGTCCGCCTGACAACAGTAAGTAAAGGCTAGAGAGCAGGTTTTACTCACTTTTGTCAGTATGATTGGTGATTGCTTCTAAGCAAAGTGGTGAAAAGTGCTGGCCACAGGTCAAACTGATACATTTGAAGTTGATTTATGTACATATAGATATATATGTGCCATTTTAACGTTCTTGTTGATGTTAGCAGAAAATTTCACTGAATAGAGAAGTGACTTAAGCATAATGATTCCAGGAACTATTTAACAAGATTTGAGCAGTGCCTGTCCTTGGAAGGTATTAAAAGCACCAACAAAGCACGGTAGTTAGTCTTTGATTCTAACACTTTCAGAAACACGTGGGAAAAAAAATTCTACTTAACATCAGCACAAAATTATTTCTAAAATTGTGTTTTAAAATTAGTTCACAATATTGTGGACAGAATTGATTTGTTTAATTTTTCCAATTATATATGTTGTTGCATAGAGGAAGAAAGATGCTTTTTCCCTGCATTTCATAGAGTCTCCTGATGAAACTACTGTAGACCAGGAATCTGAGGACGACCTCAGTGCATCCCGCACCTCACTCGAACGTCAGTCACCACACCGTGGCAACACTACGGTGCACGTCTGCTGGCACAGAAATACCAGTGTTTCAATGATCGACTTTAGTATTGCTGTGGAGGTATCTGCCTCAGAACAATCTGAACTGCAGCTTCCAGACTCGCTCTTGAATGACAATTTCCTTTTTGCTCCTCCTTAATAAGCGCACTATTCCATTGTCTCCTTCTGAGGAAGTTTCAGGCACACCTATTAAACTGACTCCCGTATCCTCAAATGATGGCATAAATCATCAGTCAAGAAACATCTATTTGCTCCCTTAGCGCATCTTTGTAAAATCAGTTCGAGCAGTAATTGTCATAGAAGTAACTGTCCAAAAAAAATGCTGATGCCCTTTAAAATTTACAGCAGGTTAAACTGTCTTAATGCTTTAAGTTACAGAGGCATTAAGTCATTGCTCGAGCTGAAAGGATATTGTCTTTAGCTGCTGCAGCCAGAGTTTAAAATACGTGTATTACTAACGTACCTTCTTTACCTAGCCATCTTTTCTGGAACCTTGTCTCATTGCTCAGTCTCATCTGCTTTTTCTTTATTTGCGTTTTCCACCCCAAAATAAAAATCCTTTTTTCCCCCCTGATCACAGCTAAGCCAATTTTATACACATTCATTAATTCTGTACTCCATAGATGAGATGCAGACGTTGACTTTTCAAAGATTAAAACAGAAGACTCCTAGTTCAGTGTAGGTTTTAGGATGAGGTGGTGAGCCTGCTTAGGGTGCCCTTCCTTCACCCAGGAGTCTCCAGGGAGCTCAGAGTACGTTATCACAGAACTCATCAAATGGAAATTTATGGTTAATGAAAACAGTTAAAGGCATCTTAAAGCTGAGTCAACTTGCACTCACAAGGCAGTCCTCAGACGTTAATTAGGCCGTCATTGCTCTAGAGAAGACATACTGATGCTGAATGTAGAGAGGCAAGGACAGACCATATCCGTAGCTTGTGTAACTGCCTCTGTTTTTAAACAGGAGATTTTTGCTGAAATACGACAGAAGGAAATTATTCTGTACTAGAAAACACTTGACTGTAGGGCCTCATTTCGATCCCATGCAGGTGCATTTTTTGCTTTTTATACCCTCATATCCTGCAAGGGAGGAATAGTTCAGCGTGGAAACAAGGTCTTGTATTTTTCACTTAAGCAGAGGGCTTACTATAAATAGATATAAAACTTAAACCAGTGACTAATTCTAACAATTAAAACATTTAGTTAGGCAAATCTTTTGGTCGGAGATCTGTGCTCATTATTCCATTTTTGTTCAAGTGAATGCAACCAAAGCAGCAAAGACCAAACACACCCTGGAGACATACGTTGTTCTGTGAAAACATCTTCAGCTCCGCTGCTCTTCCATGCGTGGCAGGTTACGCTCATGCTCACATCATTCTGTTGGTGGCTCTCACTTCAGCATTATCGTTTATTTTCTTTGTGTCTCTCCCTCCTTTCTGTCTCTCTCGTGGTAGAAGATCCTCTCTCTGTCAGTGACTGTACTTCCCTACCTGCTGGACTGATCAGTGATCAGCGGCCTGTTTCCATTTCATATGTCTGCTGGTACCGAATGCAAAGCCTGTCCTTTTATGATATCCTCCAGAGTAATGAGGTAACAGAAAATTAAGGAGTACACCTGTAACTTAGGGCAAGGAGGCAGCAGTCCAGATATCAGAGAATGGGATGATGTAAAGCAAAGGCTCGAATGTATATCCAAGACTGGTGAAAACAGAACGTTTTCAAGAATATTTTATTTGTAGTAGATACATCTTTGACTATTAAACTTTACAGGTTAAATTATTAGCTTTTGCAGTATATAAAGAGAATGACGTAAACAGCTATTTTGATCCAGGTGAGAGCCTTTACAGTCAACAAGGAATGGGAAGTAAGGAATAATTCACTGAGAGCTCCCCTTCATTTGCAAGGCACAATGATACTGGACTTTACATCTTCACTATGTGAAGAGCAGCTTCTTCAGCCAGCCATTATAAATACTCGTACTTGGTTATGGCTGCCTCCTCCTTTTTCTTTAAAATACCCAAACTCTGGCTTAAGAGTAAGGTTAACAGTCCTTGCTTTTGAAATCTTTGAAAAGTTACCAAGTGAACTCACTGGGGACTGAGCACTCAGTCTCTATCTGCAATTCTGAAGTATGTCATAATTTTCCTTTACATCACAAATTCATGTCAGACTTTCTGTTTTCATTCTATTTAAGTACCATTTGAAAAGAACAAAGACTAGGACAAGAAGACTGATGTTTAGTAATATATTACTAAAAGCCACCTCAATTTAAGAAAAATAATTAGTGTAGCAGCCTGAAGTTTTTGGAAGTACCCAGGTACAAACAAAATAGTGTGTTACACAAAGTACTACTTTGTAATAGAAAAATGCAGAAGAAAAATATGTCCATTCAACCACAACATTTTCACATACAAGAAGGTCACATACAACCAGATTAAGAGCAGATAATTTTTCTTACGTTAATTAAACTGCGGGGATCTTTCACTGTTTCATTTGGCTACTTTTGATCTGTTTCAGAACCAGCTGTCTGGAAATCTCCTAAGAAAATTCAAGAACAGCAATGGGTGGCAGAAGCTCTGGGTGGTGTTCACCAACTTCTGTATGTTCTTCTATAAATCGCACCAGGTAACAGGCTGCATAAGTATGTGTGGCTGGAGAAAACCTTTTGTTTTTTCAAGGCAGTAACGGAGAGAAAAGCGGACATCAGTCAGGGATGCTGTAGGCAAGAGAAGCAGAAGCGCTGGGCATGCCTACCCAGCCTTTACTGCCACTGGAACACGGAGCAGAGCATGTTCTCCGTCTGATCACTTGTCAACTGAAGAACACGTGCTTGTTTCCTGAAACTTTCAACAGTACATATCATCCCTAAAAGTAAAACAGATACTGCTACTGCTCAGAAATTGTGGCACGAGTTTAAACAAGAGGTTTCTCTTGTACAAATTCTGAGATTGTCACAGTTAAAAAACATACTAGTGACTTATACATTTTGTTTACCATTACTGATCTTTAAGTCAAACAAGAGAGAACAGCAGCCAACATCCCACTGCAAAAGTAGGGGGGGTTCTGTCTAGAATCTAGAATCTGTTGGACTTTTGAATCTCTGTGTTTGAGCAGGCCATACGCAAAAAATAAATCCAGTTGCTACATCATGTTTCTATTTCTATAGAAACCTTTAACTATAGTTTCTGCACTTAAAACAAAAAAAAAATAATTAATTGTAGGACATTCTACGTATAAGCAGGATAAAGAAACGATTTGTTCACACGTCCTATGCCAGAAGTGTAAGGACTTAAGCAGTAAATGCTGCAGAGTGGCTGATAAATTTCTAAAGGAGTAGGAATTTGCAAGCCTAGGATGAACACATGTGGCGCTCCGTTGATGCCAAACAATGGAGCTTTATGTTCATCAATTTGAAAGCAGCTAAAGTTCAACATCTCGGGACACCTTTCATATGAGGAAATACCGGTAAGATCAGCCTGTGGCAGATCCTTACAAGAAGGGTCTGTAAAGATCGGCAAGCTGAAACTACCAGACAATTAAGTTCACTGCGATTGTATAAAGCTGGTATTTTTCCATGCATGCGTGGAAATGCAATCACGACCTTTAAATGAGCGTGCATCTGTCTTCCGTTTTACCTCTGTGTTCTCTTTACTTAGGGGCATTTGATCTCACAGCATTTTCCATTGGTTTTTTTCAGGACAATCATCCCTTAGCCAGCCTTCCTTTACTGGGATATTCACTTACAATTCCTTCTGAATCTGAAAACATTCACAAAGATTATGTGTTCAAGCTGCATTTCAAATCCCACGTGTACTACTTCAGGGCTGAAAGTGAATACACATTTGAAAGGTAAGTCAGTCTTCTGTGAGACAGCATTTTGTAAAATTCCAGGTTTCTTTAGTAATACAGGCAAGTAGTTCAGCACAATTGGAGAAAGAACCCTTTAAAATTTTAAAAGAAATTTTAAGCCTGATAATGCTAGAACCAAGTGGCTGGTTTTGATGATGCGGTAGCTGTAACGGGAATCGCTACAAAACCTGTGCTACGTACAGAAATCATCCAGTCAGAACTGATCAGGCTGGCTGTACAGGGAGCGTCAGGTCCCACACTTCAGGAAGCGTGTAAACAGCTCACAGGACTCTTCAGTAGCTCTTCAGAGTAACTTCATTCCCTCTAGTACAACTGGATGGTAAATCCATACCTGAAATAGAATTCTAATTTTTCACAGAAGCGGCTGTTCATACTACCTACTTGTGCCACTTCAGCATGCAACTTTTATACCTCCCACTTATTTTCAGATTGACAGAGAGCCAGGAAACAGGCAGCACTCCTCTTAAATTGTGATCTGAGGTTGTTCGTACTGGGAACCAATTTAGCTCTTTTATATGAAGACTGAACATGTCAAAAATCTTAATGTCCTCTCTTATTGAAGAAAGCGATTACTAAGTTTTAGCCACGTCAGCCTAAAACTATAAATAAGGCAAATTGTGGGAAAGATGTGATTAAATAAATGTGTAGAATAGGAAAAAAACACAAAAGCCCTTTCTCAGTTCTAGTAAAAGGAAGTAGGAACTGCAGCTAAATTACATTTTTTCCCTCTAGGATTAAGCGTGGTTGGTCTCAACTGCTCATCACTTGGGCCATCCAGAAAAAAAAACAACAGATTTGGTGTCTGCAGAGCAAGTAAAATAACTTCCAAGTTTGTGACTTTTGGGTCCCATTGCCCCTGTTTATCCTCTCTAAACCTCCTTTCATCCGTGCCTTTGGCAGGCATTTGGATCTAGAGCCTCTGGCCTTCAGACAGACTTAGGAGTAAAGTAGCGAGCAGGATGCTGCTGTAGGCACTGGAGATAAAACCTGTGTAAAACTAGTAGCACAGACTGTCTTTCAAGGAATCCTTCCTTAGGAACTGACCGTTCTTGTGTTTGTGTCTCTCCTCGTGCCTCCTCACAGATGGATGGAAGTGATCCGAAGTGCCACCAGCTCTGCCTCACGCACTCGAGCTCTGAGTCATAAAGAGCCTCATGCCTATTGATGGCTAAACAAGCCGCCGTGTCAATTGTCCAGCAGCTGCTGATTTTTCTAGAGGACATTTTAAACTCTTTTCTCCCTCCAAGTTCAGGGAAACTTACAATTTGGTAAAAGACAAAAATAAGTATGGTTTTGCAGAAACTTTCACAATTCCTCTGCAAAATGTTTTAAGTTCTCTGTGTGTTTGAACTAGCTTACCATCATCCCAGTGGCTGCGGTTTGTTTCACGTCTTGTGTTGTCATTCTGTGCTGTTTTTAGCTTGTGCCAGTATTAAAATATTGTCCTTATTAGAGTGCCAAATGCCAAAAGACATTTTGTTGCCTCAAAGATTGCACCTAAAAGAAAAAACAATTTACTTCACAATCTGAAAACTTTCCCCTCTGAGGCACACTATTTCTTCTCTTTTCATAAAAATATATATTTTTTTTTTTCCATGTTAATCTGTAGACTGCTGGATTTTTAAATGTAGATGGACTTTCACAGTATAGAATATAATTATATATACAGCAAGCAGTCTCACAGGAATGAGATAACTTTCAGATTTCATTCTTTTTCCCAGTCTTTCTACATTTAATCAGCAAGAAATTAGTAATTTTCTATCTTTAACAAGGAAACAGTTTACAGCTTGTTCTCACGTCCCTTTGGGGTTACAAATCCTTGTGGTATAAGTATGGGATTCTTACCTAACCATTTTCTTAGTGGAAAGTTGACCAAATTGTTCATCTGGTGGCTTTGAAAAGTGAATACTACTTGCAAGATGAAAAATTTTTAAAATAATCCAGTGCAATATTATTTGGGCTGTTAATGTACTGTGAATGGTATGTACAAGAAGAAATTAAAGGCTGTGGTGACATTCTGCTGTTCGTTTTACAAACTTGAAAGAAAACCTGTATGCTACAACAACCGCAGCTATTTGTGATGAATTCGTAGAGTGTTTCAGCATCTGAATCACCGGGGTACTACTGAAGCCCCAAGTTGTCATCCTGCCTGCTACGCATCCTAGTGTGACTTCCAGTTTCTTGTTGGAATTTCAGTCTGTCCCTCTCCCCTGGTGCTCAGTACACAGAGCAACAGGCGCAGCCAGCAGCGAAACACCCGTTTTGCTTACCTGCCTTTAACGTTGGCCAGCACCGTATTTTGGATGAGCTGGTGGCCCAACTCAGAAGGTTGGCAGCGCTAAGTCTACAATGTTTAGATGCTTTTCCTTACGTTTTAAGAAACGCTTCATCACAGGGGTGACTTAAAACTTCCATTAACAAGAGTTCAACGTGGTAGAAACACATCCGTCACCATTATGGGCCGTTGAGGAAACAGTGCTAGGCAGATGGGGCATCAATATAGGTATGGGAGAGGAAGCTGGGACCGTTCTACCCCTGCTTTTTCTTTGTCTAGCTATTCACTTTGTTAATGGCTTACCTGTGTGCGATGTATAAAATGGCGTACAGCTTTGCTCGCAAAAGGGAATAAAATACCTCATGATACCATCATACATACTCCTGTTTCGAGACAGTAAGGCCTTTCTCTTCCTCCCCCCAACCAAAGATCCATGCCTGCCTCCATCCAAGAAAAGGTTGGGCTCCTAACCCCTTACGACAAGCAGCAGTCCCCAGGGACAAATCCGAGCCACGCTGAGGAAGGGAAACAAGGATTTTGGCGTTTTTCCTTCAGCCGTGTGGAAACTTTCAAATCCCTGGGCAAGTAACTTCTTCCAGTTGCTCTTTTCCTTAGCTATCCCCACAGGACTATCAGTACCTATATAATCACATCTAGCCTACAGCATCACCGCTGTCTGTTTCTGACACTATGAAGGACAAACTTAGAAAGCAGGTAGAAAAATCAGGAGGCCTTACTCGCAGTTGCAGATCCCGCTGGCTGGTCTATTCCAAGCCTGTGACCCTGCCCTGTAGGGCCAAAGCAAGTGAATTCAACAACCTCGGTGAACCGGTACCATACAGGAACTGTAGTGCTTTAAGGCCGACTAGGAATGTAAACAATGATCGATATAGGGATGAAAAGGCAAAAATAACACAGCATAGATTAACCGCAGCTGGGCAGCAGCCTGCAGGCCTGGAAAAACAAAGCTGAAGCAGCAACAGCCGGTGATGCTGCCATGAAGTACAGTAAAGGGCTGCTCAAAAAAAATTATTACTGAGCTTTAAAATAGTATCTGCAAAGCCTCACAAGCTAGGTCCCTACGTCTGTCCTTTACAATTGCTACAGATAACACTGAAAGATTTTTTTTTTTCTCCTTAAAATTGACATTCTATTGAGGGCCGTGCCCTTAATTCAGCTGAAATTGAATTTTATTTTAGATCACTGGGGCTTGTTGGATACAATCTTCATTGCTGTTATCTGCTCAGTAGCTTATTCTGAGCTCTCAACAGAAAGGCTTTTATTTACATTCCTGAAATCAGATAACACCTTTTCTAGGTATTTCATTTTCATGCAAAGTAAGTTTGGAAAATAATTTTTCTGTAACTTCTAAGCCAAAGATCAAGATACAGCTCTATTTATTATGACAGCAGAGACTAGCTAGTCTGCAGATGCAGCTCCAGACTATCCACGTGATTCATTGCTCTGCATTCTCACCTTTTTGAGGTGAAAACAGGTTTGAAATAATTCTTTTTTCCTTCTTTACCAGTGTGATTTTAAAATTTTTAAATGGAACCATTTGAACTTCTGTCATTTGTCAGCATTTTTCTAGTTTGTTATTCCGAAGGTTACTCCAAAACTGAAATAATGGTATAAAAGCGACTTTCTTGCTGGTCATATCATACAATCAGTTGAAGTCTATGTGCATGAATACAACTCATAGTTTACTAGAAAGCTGTAACAGATAACCACTTATTTTTAACCCTGATTCACATCATACTGCTGCCCGTATAACTGAGCGGGGTGTGGAGACGGGCAGGGTCACCGTGTGCCAGGTTAGTGGCCACGACTACGTACGCCATTCTTGTGTTTCAGCAGTGGGAAAACCTCAAACTGGTCACTTTAAGAGATATAATCTTGTTATTACTTAGTATGAACGATGCTAAGTGATAACATGATAAGAACAAAGTTGCCAGCTTCGAATAATGAATAAATAGAAGCAAAACAGGAACTTTATTGCCATAGGAAGTTGCACCACGTGCAATGGGATCAGCAAAGCCTAGACTGCTGTGCCTATTTTTTTTTTTCCACAAGACTAAGCACCTCCATCGTTTCTCTGCTAACTTAGTTTTCATTACGACATATTTATTAATATACCTCAGGCCTACCTATTTTCACAAAATTTTAATCAAGTACTGTTGAGACCTCAATGCCTTTGTAAATTCAGCTGAGACCAGCTAGAAATGACAGCCTGAAAGGCAAATTAGAAGGTAGGAAAAAAACATGCTGTGATTGCAGAAATCCTGATAAAGGTCTTGGACTAAAGAGGAGCTCTTGCAAGGAAAGCTCATTTTGGAGACTAAAGCAGGTACAATATGCAGCTGTTATATCAGCCAAGAACAAAACAGAAACGAGACCTGAAATCTCCAATTCTGACCATTTTTCCTTTTTATACAGGACCAACCACATGGTCTTCTCCCTCAGAACAGAGTCATGGATGCGCAGATACACAACTCCAGTTGCTAAAGCACGCAAACATCCCCCTGGGGCACAGTGAAGTTCAGAGGAAAAAAAAATGGGCAACATGGCACACATACGGTTCTTTGAACAGCAGAAAATAGTAATGAAATATAATTACAGGAGTGCAGCTGTCACATGGTTTGTCACTGGTTCTATGGGTAATTAAGGCGGCGATGTTTGGGGTTAAGCTAATGCTACTCTATGTAAGCACTTCATTAGTTTCACTGGGCTGGCAGGATGGGGAATACAAAGCAGGCTTTAAATAGCTGCCATCTGTAAATTGGCACATTGTCTTATTACAGGACAAACTGTAATACAGAACTGCACATATTTAACCAAAACAGTACACTATCAATCATTTGTGTGTGTAGATTAGGAAAAAAAAACCACAAAAAAAACCCAAAAAAACAAACACAATCAAGAAAAGAACTCAACTTTCCATGTGGTTAGGCCATCTGTGAGAAATAAGTTCACTAAATTCCCCAACAGAAAAAAATACTCCCAAGTGTTCTTCCTGAGAATGTGCCTGAGTTTGAACAAGAGTTTTCTCTTGCACAAATTCTGAGATTATTTCATTAAAAACTGAACACAAATTCGTAAGCTTTCTACTTACCATTACTGACACGTGGGCAATAACTAAGCTAGAAACCCGCAAGAGCATCCCCTCCTGGGAGGGGACCCCCGAATCTCCTCTTACTGACCACTCAAATAGCAACATTTCATTAAACTTTTCCTTCTTTATTTCTAGGTCATTTCGTTTACAAGGAGTTTTGTTGTCTTGGTGTAGAGTGACAAAAGTAAAATTTTAATACACAGTTATAAACAGGCAGCAATATTACAGAAAACAAGATACACACTTTAATTGTCCTCTGTAATCATGCTTTGAAAGAAGGCAGAAAACCATTACATACAATTTTTCTACTGCATATGCTCAGTGCAATTATTAGCACATCTGCAAAACACAGTTAAAAAGAGCAAGCTTGCAGATTTGTGCTATAGTTTAAGCTCCTCTCCAGCAACTTACAAAAATAATTTGCAACTGTACCGATCCTTGCATTATACCTGTGCTTATTAGCTCTTCTGATAATCTTCCAACAGGGACTTTTTTTGAAGGCAAAAATAAGTTTCCTTAAAAGTAAGGCTAATGTACAACTGTTATAAACCGGTACCGTGTTGTTTAGAAACGTAATGCCAAACACCACAGAGAGCTGAACGAGATGTTTCACAAGTCCGTGAAAAGCACAGGCAGATGAAGGAGTTATGGAGGGTAAAGGAGGACGTGAACCCACCACACCAGCTACTTTGCAGTTAAGTGCCACTGCACGCACTCTTACCTTCCCCCTCCGCCCACCCTCCCGTGCAGCGAGGGCAGAACACCACAGCGAAATCATTCCGCAGTAACTGGTTCACCCATCCATCCCCACATGGACATACACAAAATACCTGGAGCTGCAAAGGAACGGTGGAACTTCAGAGAAAGAGCTGCTTCATTATTACACCAAAAGCATTCTGTACTACAGTGATTGTGCCGTCATCCTTTAATAAACTGGCGATCAACTACAAAGTGCAACTGCAAGGAAAATTAAGTTAAAAAAATAGATTACACATCTGATACTTAGAAAAAGCAAGCCTTCAGTTCAAATGACTGATTTCATTTCGTTCAGTGAGTTTATTTACTGCCTAATCTCAAAATCCCTGACAAATAAGCAGTTCCACTAATTTAAATGTTTGCATAAATAGGGACAGCTTGTCGCTTAGTATATGCAAGACTGAGTAAAGAAGTACTACCTGCACAGAAAAATCATCAGTGCAACATCATAACAGACATCTTTAGCATGGAACAACCTCTCAAAAATACCAGTACGCTTCTTCAGAAACTCAGGCCAGGCTTCTTTCTAATGAAGCTCTTCTGTAACCAATATAGATGTGATTTCTAAAGCATCGATACTTCTCAAGAGCAAATTATTGTAATTTCACATTCAAGATACAGCACGCTTTTTTCAGTGACTCTCAGTTTAAGACAGTCTATATTTAAATAATCTATATATTACATATAAAAATACACATCTCTACCATAAATGAGGTCTTGGCTTTTTTCTAAATGTCTGAGCCTTCTGGCCAATTGCCCTTGCTGCAGGTCTTACTCATACCAAGGTCCTAAACCAAAAGACACATTCACCAAGCAAATTCTGCCACAGTCTACTCAGAGAAGTATTTCCTCAACATACAGTCCTGGAACGCAACTCAAATGCAACTCAAAACCAGCTATGCGTAACTTTTTAAATGATTGTTCAAAAATAGCGTACCTTAGAATTTCATTTAATTTTCCAATTGAGAAATTCTTACATTTACAGTGCTGGCTGAAATCTCAACTTCCCCACTAGATCTCAGAGTTCTGTGCATCTCCGAGTAAGCTCGCTTTAATTTCAAGCCCTTACGTTAACAGATGACTGGGGAAAAGCTTCCATTAATCTATTTATATTTCAAATGCAAACACATCTATTTATTTCCATACACTGTGACAGCGTATTATTTATTGAACAGCTGAAATGTTCCGAGATGTCAAGAAGTCAGTTTCCCACTGCGCCACACTCGGATGCACGTTTCACAACAGCACAGCTACATTTGTTTCCTCAAGGGTAAGCCTATCCTTAACGTTTAAGAAGCGCACACAAAACAACGTATTTAAAGACTTTAATCAAAAAAGGAGTTATAAACCATTGCTCAAACTTACGCATTGTTCAATTTACCTTAAATTCACTTAGCCACAAAGGAAAACCGTTACCTCAGTATGCTAGCAAACATGTTGTGCCTGAGAATATGGCTGTAAGAACGAGTGCACATACAACCATTTCTTTCAACTGTTGTTTCAGCCTGGACAAAATTTCATAACTCTGTTAGCACAATAGTCGCCTCTTACTGTTAAATTAATGATTAATAATTAAGGCTGTTAAAATGCATAGAATAAGGGCTACAATGGTGATATGAAGTCCTGCAAGGAGACCTCACCAGCTTCCAGAGAACCTGGGTCTTTTTGTACCAAGCCAGGTAGGTATGCAGATACTTTTAAAATTTTAATCCTTTCTGTTCCAAAACTTTTTTATTACTAATTTTAAAATTAAACAGATAACTTATCTCACGATCATGCAAAACATAAAATTGTCAATTTCTTCAGCAAAAAGAAGGCAAAAATGCTCTTAGCTACCAAATAGGAAGCACCTGAACATAGCCTTGGTGAAACAAACCAAGGGAAACCGCGGAGTAATACTGGGGAGGAAAAAAATAAAATAAGTGCCACCCGATCAGCTGTGTGTGTAACTCATGTCACTATTTCCAAGAACTGTAAAACCTGAAATCAGCTATCTAGGAGCACTCACAGGAACAGTGGAAATTTCAAAATTCAGAATTTTCCAGAAGTAATTTTTTTCTGGGCAGACAAGCAATAGGACGTAACATACACCACCTGGGCAGTTTTGCATCCTTTCTGTCTAACCCCTGTCACTTTCAGTAAAGAGATGCACAGATACAGGCATTAAGACTGAATATTAACTCTATGGAAAATTTTTCCTTTCTGCTGCAAGACATAAATTGTAATAATAAAAATAGGCATGATGAAGAAATACTTGCCACTACCTCAAAGCCAACACCTCAATGAGATATTTCAGAGTGAATGAAGGTAATAAAGATTTATTTGTGTGAGCATTCAAACACATTCGGGTGGAAAAGTTTGTATCTGAATTTCACTACAAGCTTCACAAATATCTATTACTAAAACTGAACAATACATAGGGTTCAGAATTTGCATTGGCACAATTTAAAACTGAAAATATGAAAGAGCTCATCCTTTAGGAAAAACAATAATTTAAATTTAAAGCTTTGAGAGACAACGTGTGTTAAATTTAAAACAACCAGAAGTAGTACCATAATTAGTCACGCTCAGAATACAGATAAAAAGGAAGAAATACCAGAGAAACAGAATAAAATTATGTCTTTGCTGAGGTACGAATAGAAGGTTCCATAGTACAGGATTAACTCTTTCAATGGCAAATCCTTCACATACAAAACTCAAACCCAGAGTCACTTACCACATAATTCAAAGTTTACAGGTACTAAAGGCAAGGCAATACTCAGTTATGGCCTGTCAAATATTTACCCCACTAATGTTATCTACAAAAGCACTTTACCATTTTGTACACAGTGATTCCTTATGCACGTTGAAAGGCTTTCAGTTAAAAAAAGACATTATATACATAACTGTACACAATTCCAACAGACATACTCCATCTCCCAGTGGAATTCTTAAAGCAATACCTGAGGTTTCTCAATATCTTCGATTTCTCTACCACAAACCTAAATATACATTTCAGATTTTAAAAAAGACACCTCCCTGGAATATGTGCATTATCATTAAAAAAAAGTTATAGCTTTAAGGAGCTGAAAAAGACTGCCTCCATCTGAGAGACTTCATTTTCACTCTTGCGCACTTAGGCACGTCCTTCCACCAAAGGACATTCCAGTGACTGAGGGACAGAACAACGTGAGGGTGCACGCCTTCAATGCAGACACCGCGGGATCTCTGTTGTCTTAGAAAAGTCAGGAGAAGAACGTCAGTAGGATGAAGTACTTCCTCCAGCTAGTGAGTATCTGAGGAGGAAAAGAAATAGTTAGTTGTGACTTGCAGAGAGACATTCTACAACAAGCAGCAACTAGAAGTTACTCCATTTCACGCTGCTGAAGTGCCAGCCTCTTTCCTTGCAGAATGACACTCGCCACCGCTGCCACACCTTAAAGGCCGTAGAGCTGAACAAAATACACCCTATTAGAACATTGCTGCTTTTCTAACAAATAACAACAATGTGCACTCAACTGTGTTGCTGAGAAGTAGATGATGATGATGTAAGAATTCTGCATGCTGGGGGCAACATGTAGCAATTCCAACTTTCCTACTTGGCAACTTTACATCATGACCTTTCCAAAATGTGACTGGGGCAGGAAACCTGTATTTCTCAGTTTAAGCAGGTTCTTAAATCGTCCGAAGAAAGCAGCACACATTTTAATCATGTTAAGCTTACAATAAACTTCATAAAGCATCAGAGATCAAAACTGGAGGGGGAAGGTAAATGGATTCACTGAAGTTATTGGGCAGCTATTCTGAGGGTCCCAACTCACTCATTCAGACAAACTTGGGAAATCTGGATTCAACTAATCATAAGGGTAATGAAAATTTCATTAGAAACATGTGGTTGAAGAGCCATCTTCCATAGTTAGCTGTCAAATCGAGAGGATATTTTAAGCGGATACAATGAATGAGCTAATGATGTAACAAAGCGTATTTCTCGTAGCATTCACACAAGAAGGAACTATCTTTTCAGAAGATGACTAGCTCCAAAAATAGCTTTATCCATGAGGGATACCTACTAAGCTACGGAATGGTTAAACTCCTTAAGGGGGGATCCTGCCACTCATTTCTTTCACTTGCTTTCTGGAAGGAGTGCTAGTGGTGATCACATACTAGCTGAGTATCATCCCTGGGATAAGAGAAAGTTCACCCAGGTATGACCCATTGGTGAACGTTCTCTATGAATATTTCTTTTTCTTCTTCAAAGAAAATTAAGTGCCTGCCTCCACTGTTGTAAGACATTACGATCAAGGAAACCAGCAATAGTCCAAGGAAGCAGAACAGAAGGAAAACAAAATGCTAAATAGGTATATAAAGGGTTCTGGAATCTATCTTCTAGGACAAAAACAGTGACCGTTGCTGTCATGACAGGAACAAGTCAGGTCATCTCCAGCACCCACAAAAGATGTGCCCCATGGAAAGCCTGTCTCCACATGGTCACCTTCAGCTTCAATCGTAGCATCGAGTTTTTGAGGTTCCCAATTCCAGGAAGGCCCTGTGCCAGGCTTATAGCAATTCGATGCTGATGAAAGACTGGAGTCAATTTTGGAACCCCTAATGGAAACAGAGATAGAAGCTCCAGAAACTCTTTCAAGCCTGCCAGGATCAACTGAAAGGAGAATCAGGACATCTGGCATCAAGGAGTGACCTTCTCGCACCAGAGATGCTGACAAGGCTTCATGCTTAACAGCCCAGAAAGCAAGAAACACGATTGCTTTCAGATTTCTTGGCACTGATTTTTACTGAATGACAAAGTGTCAGCCTGGCAATCCTCTGCTTTAGCTTCAGAGGTGTGAATTCTTTAACATTATCAAGCTGTGGTTCAGACAGTATAATGGAGACATCTGCTCGGGGTGATTTTTTTTCAAGGTAGCAGTCCATGAGTAATCATTGCTGTAAGGTTTTTTCCAGTACCAAGCAGTCCAATTCCACAGGTTCCACAACAGCTGTGGCCAGATTCAAGGTTGCATTTACAGCCTCTTCAAGCAGTAATGCTGAAATTTATACCCCCTGATCTTTGCTGTTGTAGCATTTAAAAGAACAACAAATTGAACGTGAAGAACATATTCCTAACCCAAGCAGTCAGAAAATCCCTTCTGAAATTTGGCCTTTTGAAGTAATATAAAATGTTAGGTTTGGAATTACCACCAAAAGGCCATACAGACCATCTTTAACGAATGAACGACAAACCACTTACTATGTAACTGAAAGAAACACAACCTAACTGAACAGTCCACTTACCAAAGTGCATAAAAGAAATCAAGAGTGACCCAAGGCATCCTCTACAACATACACACTGACACCAAGAAAACATGAAAATCCCTTACAGGAACCGCAAAGGGAGAAGGCGGTCCCGTCTCATCTGGCACACAACACGCATACCAACGGGGTTAATGTACGTATGGGCTATCACCTGAAGCCAGAAATTAGAACTGCTGATACGATTAGCTTTTTTCTACTAAGCAAACACAACTGAGCAAACTAAGCACAAGTGTTTCTTCCTCTATTATAAACAGAAAATAATTCTTTCCATTTTACACTAGTCAAATATTTGTAGAATCAGATCTGCAATTTTCTGTAAAACTTTAGTGAAAGAGTTTCATTACCTCTGAAGCCTCTGCACAAGGTGTGACACCATGTTATCTGCAATGCCCGGACAAGCCTCCTCAGCTAAATAAATAGCTTTTCGCAGTTCTTCTATGGAATCTGTGTTACCACCACACACTTCACTCTTCTCTTTCAACTGAAAGAAAAGGAGGAAAAGATATATTAATAAGATAGTCATAAATATTTCTATAAATAACATAATGCAAAAGCTTGTTTGGAAGTCACTGCCAGTGTTCACAGTGTCAGGATTTTACTTTCATTACACACCCTCACATCCTGAAGACATTTCATCCCGAAGTCTTTGCAGTAGTTAGCAGGATGTCATTCATCTTCACAAGCCTTCAATCATTCCCATATCCTTTTCAGCATGCTCACAGTCAAAAATTGCAACGAAGTTTCCAAAGAAAGGTGCGCTATTTATCTGTAGCTGTTCTGTTTGAAGAGGTGCTGCTTATACATGCTTACTTTAGTATACCTGCTTGTACACCTATAGCTTATACATACTATATATACTTATACACACACTGCAGGTGCATTTGTGCAAGCACTGTTAGAAAATGTTTTTGCTCTGTCAACCCCAGAGTACCCTGAGCATCTCCGACCTGCCCCTGAAGCAAAGGAGCCCACAACTAGGCAGGAGGGAAGGTCTCAGTGCTTTGCTCATGCAGGGGCTGGTATAACCTGCTGAGTATAGCTGGTAAAATGCTTTCTTTCTCCAAATGCACTACAGAACATCCAAGAATTTCAGCAGGGTCTGGTCTTCCTTGGAGAAAATGTCATGCTACTGGCAGTAAGGGTGAATGAAGGCATGGCCACCTTTCAGGGACTGGACTTTGCCCAGGAGGTTGGATGTTTGCATTTACAAGTTTCTCTCCACATTTATCACTACAGCTGTTGTCAAGAGCTGCTTTGCAGCATCCTCCTAATCAGGATGGAATCAAACTCATTTCTCAGGGGGAAAAAAACCAAACCAGTAAGAAAAATACTCGAGCTGGAAGCTGACTGGCCTTATGAGTGCTTTGGACCAAAGAGTTTTGAGTTGTTTACATAGAACTGAAGAACAGTGGATTATTGTCACATGGAATAAGCATGATCCCCAGAAATTAGCAGAAAGCAGAATTAATAGACCAAGATAATTTTGAGTTCAGTGTAGTACAAGACATTCTGGAGGGAACAAAGGGGCGGTGAAGTTCTTCAGAGATGTCCAAGCCCTAAAGCAGACTTTCAGTACTTTCTGAAGTCGACTTTCAACAGGTGTCAGGAGCTACAGCCCAAGAATTTCTGTCAGCATCGAGGAAACATTTTTCTTTAAAAAGGAATCCCGAGTCTTGCAGGGGAAATTACAAAAGGAAATAATTACTGTTCTAGTTCCACATTTCGCGATGGCTTATAGGTATGTTAGGGCACCCTCCCGAGAGTAACTCGGGTCTCACCAAAAGGAAATCAAGAGGACTGCGTGTGTGTGTGTACCACAGCTGAGGTACAACCACAGAAGCAGAAAGGCTTCTGCACTCTTGTTTGGCTGCTGCTTGTGTTCTCTTTTTGTTACATCCAGGATGCTCAAGACTGAGATCTTGCATACAAAGCACAGGTGTAACAGGAAGACACAAATGCAGGAAGACAGATGCAGAGCACAGTCTTCCCTTGTAAGATTACTTAGGGACAGCAGTTGGTTTTTAAACCCGTCTCCTGCGCCAAAAGCTTTGAAGCCTCCATGAGAACAAAAAAAGTGCTGACTGGCCAGCTTTGTTCTTTTTGGAGGAGTTCCATGCTAGCAGTAATTCCTGAAGGTGCAGGTATCTGTGGTTTGAATGCTAAACAAATGGAACATAAGGCTTCCTCCAGACAGCAGAGACGGCAGCAATGCCCGTAAGAAAAAGCAAACCCTACAATGAGATTCTGGAACAGATTGGGGAAGTTGTGGCTATCTACCAGAAGTTGTGTGGAAAAGGAGTTTGAAGTATGAACCAAACAGCAGATACCAGACCAAGTCTTCCCCCATAGCATGAAATTATACAAATAAGTATGTGAGGAAAAATTTTCTGTAGCCTCTGCACACTAGAGAGATGAAAGAAAATGGCAATCTTAAGGACTGCAGTGAAAAATGTTTTGCTGCTGAAGCAGTGCTAAGGGAATCATATACCTGCAGGGATCAGTGAGCAGCAATTAAAAGAATGGCCTTGACAATGAAAATGGGAAGCAAGAAAGGCAAAGAATGACACAGCAACTAGTCAGCAATACCATGGGAAGGAAGAACCCAGCCAGAGCAGCGATATCTAGAAGACAGGTAATAAAGGGCATGGTGGAAAGTAAATTAAAAATAAAAGAAAGGATAAACATGGATGGAATGTAGAAGACTGTGGATGCAGGACCTGTATCATGCTTGATAGAGGAAAGTGGAAGACAACCTAAAGGAGATGCACAGTGACCAGAACAATGTTTGGGAGATGGAAGGGTAAGGAATTGAAAGGAAATTCTCAGAGGCAAGCAAGTGGGTAATACATAAAGAACTGCAATGGAAAATGCCAAAATATCCCTGTTCAAAGTGGTTTTCCACTTTACATAGGAGAATGACAGGCTGACTTAATTCTGGAGTCAGAATAACCAATACAGAGGTCATCCCCTTCTAAAGAAGTTTAAGTGCTTTACTGCACTCAATATTCATAAGGACCATGCAAAATTCCATTATAATCCTCTGAAGCGGCACTCCGCTCATTACAACAAAATTAAGACAACAACCTTTTAATAAAACAATTTCTCTAACTTTATTTCTGTAACAATTACAATAATTGAAACCATAATTTCAATAAAACATTTTCATATCAAAGCTAGGGTGAGAGGGGAGTTTTTGTTTGTTGGAGTTTTATCAAGTTTTTTAAATAGTCACATCCTCGTAAATATCTGGCTTCCCCTTCATGTGATTTTTTAAAGTTATTTTAAGTATTTGGAAAAAAGCAAATATAAAAATTATAGAATTCAGAATGGGAATAAAACACAGTTTTCAATACTGAAATTCAAAAGTTAAGTTCTTGCTGATCTGGTCCACAGCCGTATCTTGGACCTCTGAAGAACTTGAAATTTGTAACAGAAGAGTGCCGCAAAGAGAAAAAGCAGTGTCACAAAAATGGAATGCTACAATCCAAACATTTACATGCCTTTTTGGTTTTCATGTTCATTGCTTTAGGTTGATGTTGCTAACATCCACATGAAGTATTGTTAGAAGCAAAATGAAGATCTCAAAAGCAGACATGCTTGAAATCAAAGGGTACAGCTAAAACTGTAACACATCAAGTTCCAAATGGGTTGTAGGAACCTTAGGTGTCATTCCTCATATTTTTCTATTCTTCAGAAACAAAAATACTGGAATTGTTAAGTTTTAAAGCAATAACTTACCTCTGCAAATAAAGGGGATATAATTGTAGACAGGCATTGGGATAGAGGCCTCGCTGGCATATCTTTTTCCTTTAAAGAAAACAAAATCCTGAATAATTTTATTTCTGAAAAAAAGCATTCTCATAGTATTCTGTTTCTAATTAAACAAAAAATAGTTCCAACATGCTACGCTTTATGAAAAACCTGTTTCTATGTACATACAAATATATGAAATGTTCTAAAACATACTATTCAAAGCACTGTGGAAAATTAAGGCTGAATTAAAATTTGAGGCTGCAGCATCTCAAATACATGCAAGCTCAAGATTAAAAAAATAATAAAAACGACAAAAAACACAAACCCAAAAAAAACCTCCAAAATCCCACAATCCTATTGAGCATCTATTAAATCATAGACACGCTGATATTTGCTAGGTTCCTCCCATATGCTAAAATATTTTTCTTGCATTTCTCCCGTTCTGATAAGGGCGCGCACACTGAATTTTCAGAGCAAGGGTAGCAACCACCTGCCCTAGCCACACAGGCTGCAGAAAATACAATGGAGCAGCTCTTAAACCTACCGTATTCTGGGTTGTTTGGTGGGGTTTTCTGGAGACATGCACATTCTATTCTTTGCTCCATTGTAGACCTTTCTACTAAAAGACCAGAATACCTTCCCCAAAACCACTGGCTAGCTTTATACTGTACTGGTTTAAGTTCAATTAACAGAAGGAAGATTTTCAAAATAAAATATTGCCTGGTCTTCCTCCAGTGGTAATGTTTCACAAACCATGGAAATATTTTGGTACATACTTAAACTAAAGACAAATACCTATTTTGTCTTTACCAAATTACCAGAACAGCAAAACTTTTAAGACATTTTGTGAAAGGCAACTGTAGAATACACATTTTTAGCAAAAGTTCTGAGAGTTTTACAATGTAATGCTTTTAAAGGTATAAAATAAAAATCACCCCACTGTATTACTAAAGCAAGAATTATCTCCTTGTGTAATGCAGTCAGTATTTTGAGTACCTTATTTCTTTGCAGCTCCAAAGGCTGGGCTGCTCCATTCTCTAGACTCTTGGGGTCTTTTTCTCTTATTGTAAAGATCCACTCTCCTGAATCGCTCCCACCTGAAGCCTGGCCATCTGGTTCACTTCAAGGGTGGGGGAAAAAAATTTGAAAATTTTTTATTACCTAAAAATTACCGTATGTTCACTGAATATACATGAGGAAACTTTAAAAACTACAGTCAAGACCAAAATGAGGATTCTATTGTGCAAGCCAGTAAGTATAAAGACAAGTATTAAAAAGTAATGTGATTTATTTTGGGGGCTAATTAAAAAAATTAAACCAAGATACTTCACTAAATATTAAATTTAACTTCAAAAAGAGAGGGATTACATATTGAAAACATTTTCCCGAATTACACACACAAGTAACAAAGTGTTTTATTGCTGTCTGAAAACCGGCTTTAGCAGACTACTTCAAATCATTAGGGAAGGGGGAAAAAATTAGAAGTTTTAATTCACTTTTTTAACCTAGAAAAACAGCTAAGACACTACCTTAGAATACTTCTAAAGAAGACAGTTCACCCCCAGCCTGTTAGCAAGGTATGTTTCCCCACTTCAAAAAAATGGGCTAAAAAAGTACAGATACAGTATAGCTTTAACAAACTCCATCACCATAAGGCTCATTTTTTGTGGATGGCATAGTAGTTTTTTCTGTAACTCCTGCTGATTAAGAGAACAAAAATATTTATGCTGGCACTAATCAATCACTGCATTACATTTCTCCTCTCACTACCATAAACATCCTTCTCTAAGTTAATTTCTTTCTGATCTGTGAATTAAGAGTGGCTTGCAAGAAAGCCACCAATTAAAAGGGTATCTGGTGGCCATTGTACAAAAAGTATTTAGCACAGCCTACCAAGTCTAAGAGCACGTGATCAGTGCATGAAAATTCTCCAAGATTTCTGCTTGAAGTCACATAGAACTTCTGGCTGTCACTGAAAGAGGCAGGTCTACCTTCCTCGTATACATAAGCTCTAGGAAGCTGATCCAAAAGAAAGAGTATTTATTGATTTGGCAAGTTAGTATTCCAGCACACCAAATCAACTCACCCTTTTATCACATCTAATACAAGGGCTGCTGTGGAAGCAGAGAAGGGGAAAGCAGGCTTAGACATAACATTAAACTGTCTCATAAGCACTCAATAACCGTTCCAGTTCCACTACTCTCCTACGCCAAGCTATCAAAGCTGGCCTGATACTTCACAGGAACAATGAACTGTAACCTCGGAGTGCAGTTCGTAACTGATCTGAGACCAGTTTTAGGACTAGTAATTTACCTTCCAAATCAGACGTGCTTTTGGGCTGGATCTGTGATCACTGGAATGCATGAAGCCATTAATAATGTAGGGCAAATATACAGCTGTAATGGCACCCAAGAAATCTTAATGAGCCTAATGCTTACGATTAGCACACAGCCTGGAACTGCAAAAAAATAGCTGTGTTTTCTTTATTATGAGGAATTTAATCAATTTGTGAATAAACTGTGGCAATCCCTTCACTTGATTTTCAGAAATATGTGATCTGGTGATACACACTATTTTCAAAATCACTTTTAGACTAAAAAAGTTAGCTTTTTTACTGAGACATAGCTATCTGTAACTTGGTTTCCTAAGGAAACCAACTTATAAACCTAGTGAACAGCTCCATCAAAATTTGATGGAGAGAAGTAAACACAGGAAAGAAATCTGGAAATATTTACAACACTTACACTTTTTCAACTTGACATTTCATGACTATTTTATGCTGTAATGGCCCAACCTTCCTGGAAGGAAAAAAGCCTCTCACTGAAAAAACTAGGTAATACGGTTTACACCACAAAAACCCATTATCATGGAAACAATGTCCACTAACGCTCTCTTATATGCAAGGACATGCTTCTGCCTGTTTATTCAGATAGCCAAACTGAAGGACAACCTGCCAGCAAAGAGACGGCTCCCCTCCTCGGGTGGCCATGTGCAACCACAGCACAGCGCATGTGCGCACCGCTGCTTGGCCGTGCAGGGTAAGGCCTACCTTCTGCTTGCACAACAGGAGTAAGTTGACCTTATGTCTAGGACTGACCCTAGACACTACATAAGACAAGGCAGCATAAAATATGGGCCAGAAGAATTGTTCTCAGTGGCTGTTATTTGCATGAAATCCCTTGCAATACTGAAATCAAGATTTCATTAGTTTACCAAGGCTGCTAAGCTGAAAAGCTGTAAATAACAGAACACAGGAATACACGTTCTCAAAATAACTACTCGGCTCCTATATTTAGAAAGGATATTTCACAAACTCATCAAACTTACGTATCTGAGTCATCAGAACTGGAGTCATCATGACTTTGTTCAGACTTCCATCTCTTGTGCCTATCAATAAGGTCAGTCAGGTAGGAAGTTTTCTTTGAGTTTCGTAAAATAAATTTGTGTTTTAAGAGCTCTTTTGCAGTAGGTCTCTTAAAAAAGAAAAAGGTATTTTACTGCATTTGAGAGTGTTAAGTGACTCGCTATAAAAAGACTAAGAAATCCAGACTTCAGTCTTGATACAAATGAGATTTTAAATATACACAGTAACTTCCAAAAAAAAAAAAAAAAAAAAGCGCTGGTGAATACGTTGCCCCATATTAGAAAAGCTGAACTGCACTTGTTCATGTAATTAGTGTAAACCAGTCAAGTTCTCTACTATACATTGACAAACAAATGAAACTCACAAAGCTTGGGTCCTTGTTTAAGCAGGCTTCAACAAATTCTTTGAGGGATTTACTGAAGTTTCCTTCCAGTGTAGGTGGATTGTTCTTAGGAATAAGGAACAAAACCTTCATTGGATGCAATTCTGAATGAGGTGGCTCTCCTTTTGCAAGTTCTATGGCTGTTATGCCTAATGACCAGATATCTGCCTGTAAGAAACAATGCTTTTCAGGTTAGGCTGGAGAAGAAATAGTGTTGCTTGCTGTCACGATTTAATTCCAGGGGACAACTAAGCACACCACACAGCCACTCACTCACTCCCCCTCCAGCAGGATGGGGGCAAGAGAATTGGAAGGGTGAAAGTGAGAAAACTCGTGGGTTGAGATAAGAACAGTTTAGTAAGTGAAATAATATATAACAACAAAACCAACAATAATAAATTGTAATGAAAAGGAAAATAACAGAGAGAAGTAACACCCAAGAAAGGCAAGTGATGCGAATGAAAACAATTGCTCACCACCAACCAACTAACCAAGGCCCAGCCAGTCCCCGAGCTGCAGCCCCCTGGCCCACTTTCCGCCTAGTTTGATTGCTGAGCCTGACACGGTATGGTATGGAATATCCCTTTGGTCAGTCGGGGCCAGCTGTCCTGGCTGTGTCAGGACTCCCAACGTCTTGTGCACCCCCAGCCTGCTCGTCAGCTGGGCAGCAGGACCAGAAAAGGCCTTGATTCCATGCAAGCAGTGCTTATTAGTAACTAAAACATCTTTAACTACCAGCACCGCTTCCAGCACAAATGCAAAGCATAGCCCCATACTAGCTACTACGAAGAAAATTAACTCTACCCCAGCCACAACCAACATACTTGCAGAGGTAGATTTTAAACCTTTACTGTAAATCGTTTCATATGTAAATAGGTTTTGTTATCACAGTCTGGTTTATATGGTTAACCACATACAGTACACAGTTCTCTGGTGGTTTTTATTCTACGGCGTAAAGCAGTTCTACTTAAGAGTTTTTAAACTTTCTGAAATCAGTAACGTTACACCAGCAGTTATAACTGATCTTGAAACACAAAACGTTTAAAAAAGTAGTTTTTAAAAGTAGAGTTGTTATAAATAAACATTTAATCCACCATATTCAAGCACACTATGTAAACATGGCACAAGACCCAAATATTGGCTTAAAGGAAAATGTAACATGCACAAATTTTTCCCTAACAGGCACGAGCTACTACAACCATCAAAAATGTATACATTAGAAATATAATGTTCCTGGGGCTTAACACTGTGTTATATATCACTCATTCACAGACTAGGGAAATGCAATCTAGAACAATATTATTTTCAACCCAAGATCTCAACTGGTTAAGTATTTGGTCCAAGTAGCTTCTGAAATACCGACAGCACTTTTCTACCTGATCTGCTTTGTAGACCTTCTCCTGTAAGAGAAGTCTTGTAGGCCAAGAAGACCTATTCTAAACCAAACTTCTCTAAGTCATGCACAATGCAAAATGCAGATCTAATGGCTCACTGCCAAGTTAGAGGGACAAATCAAGTAGTGCAGCAGAGACCAGTGCTAGATCTGCTACCATTAAATTTCATTGGCGACTGGATCCACATTGTTACTGGATGCCACAATATGCATATTGGGGTTTTAGGAAAGGTTATATAAGCATATGTATTTTATAGGTTTTCATCATTACAACATGCTACTCATTCTAGGGAATGCTGTCTCCCTAGAGTCAAATCTATTGCCAAATCTGCCTGAAGTAATATCGTAATTCGCTATGTTCTGCTGAAATAACAGACCAAAGTGTCAAAAGAATAGAAGAATAAACCCCTCAGAAACACGAAAGAAAAAATTTCACAGAAATGTCTGTTCCAAAAGACAAGATATCTATATTTTGGGTTTTTTCTGTTTCTTTTGAAGTGAAAGCAGAACAAAGGAAGACAGGAAAGATCTGAGGTGAGCTGCCTGGTTTTACCTCCAAGCACAGGACCTGGAACTTTGCTACACTGTAAACAGATCTATTTCCAGGTACTGGATAGAGATGTCATTTCTCAGTGCTGTCCTTGTTAAGCACCCCTCTAATCCATCTGTGCCTGCTCACTCGATATGCTAAGTTATCTCTGAGTAACTCGTACCAGACTACAGGCTCATAGCTGCAAAGTATACATCCATTCCACTATCATAGCTACACTGCCTGACAAAAAACAAGATCCTTCTTCATTGTTCAGACCATACTGTATTGTTAAAGAGTTATTTACTTAATTTTGCAACTAAGCGGGGGGGGGGGGGGTGGTGTGTGTGGAATCTGAGTCAATTAGCATACCACTGAATTTATGAAATGACATTTTGTTAACCCATACTACAGAACTGCCATCTCACACTGAGCACAGAGGATTACCTAAGCATATGAGATCCTGAGTTTCTTTTGTCTTCGTAACAGCATTATCAGCTAAGCTCTCCTCAAGTCTGAGTATAATTTGTAACTTTGCTCTAGCAGGAAAGCTTTCCTTGGTTATGAAAGAAAAATGTCGCCTGTGACGATGAGTCTTTGTGCTAACAACTGAGCATTATTATTTCCTACTTATGTGAATTTCAGTTTCTTGAGAAGAGTATGTTAAAGCCACATAAATAGATTTTCCTCTGCCAGACTTTCAGTCACAGATGGTGCACGTGAGCATAAATATAAAACTCACATTTGTATGTGTACACGCGCATACCACGTAAGGACATAAACACACACATATATATACAAATACTACCTTTTTTCCCCCTCAAGTATTTTAACTTTCTACTGCTAGTAATTTTCCTGCACAAAAAAAAAAAAATGAATTAAAAAGTCCGAACAGCCACAGCGGCACACTGAACTCTTTGAAGTCCAAGACAGGTTTTGGAAGCCCATTCCTGTTGGAAGCACCAAGAATAAACCCCCCAAATTCCTCTGGAACTGTAACCTCTCCCTTTACAGATAAGAAAGGATCTCAAAACAGGGATATAAGTACCAATTGCATGTGTAACCAACTAGGCATTTCTAGGCTGTGTGTGGCTGTAACACAAACTCCAGAACAAACACAAACTGGTCCCCCAAATGGGGAGGGGGAAGCATGACCTTAAGAAGCTATGCCACTGTATCATCACTAAGTTTTACCACATGTTATGATTTCTACAGCTTCAAATCTTGAACAAAAATTATTCTTCCAATTTGAGACAAGAGTCACTGGTAACTACTATTTATTGCAGTACTGCCACAAGCCTTTCCTGTTCCATTCTAATGAGTAAAATTTAGTCTCACTTTGAAGCACTTGTAAGTCAAAGAAAACAGGCTATGTGCAAAAGAAAAATATTTTAAAATTAACTATTCCTTTTTCTATTAGAAGTTGTATAGTAGAAAGGACAGAGAACTACATGTGGGAAAACAAGCAGGTAAGCACAGATCCTGACTTTCAGATGAAGAAAAAAAAAATCAGAACAGGAAGTAGTAGTTAAGAATTATTGCCAAAATAACAAAAAATAGAAGGAAAAGATCTTATAAGGACATTATATCAAAGAACAAATAGATTGGAGAGAAAGAAATAAATGGTATGGGAAAAGATAAATAAAGGAAATTAAAAAAAACAGGTGGTAGCCGTTATGTAACACTTATATTCACGTTTTGACATTTCACTATTTTTCCCCATAGATGACAGTTTCTTTAGCAGATAGACTTTAAAAATAAACTACAAAGGAAATTGAAAAGTAAAGCTTAAATTTTTGCTATCAAGTACACCTCTCAGATTAGTTACTGACCACATTAAAATCTAAAAGGTTATAGCTAACTTACTCCCTCACACAAGCATCTGGAAATCCTATGTTCTCAAATACATCAGTCTGAATCATTATTTACAGAAGTTTGACAGAAGCTGTTGAAATTTTAGTATCCGTGTCAAAAAACACATACCTTGATTATTTTTCAGACAATAAAGACAAGTGCTGGAATGCTTTATAAACATACCCTGCATGTCTAAGAAAGACTAATAGGAATATCTTAAGGACGCAAAACAGTTTGGGAATGGGACTGAGGACTGAATAAAGCAAGAATAAAATGGGCAGATTCTGTGTGGCAGTCAAGGAATACAGAGCTCACGCATGTACAAAGCAGTCCAAAAAGCCTCACATGATATTGAGAGCACAGTATCAGGAACACAAATTGGGACTTAGTTTGACATTGTTAAGTTTCACATAATTTAAAAGAAAAATACACAAAATGAATGCATCTTTCAAATCCTGAATTCAAACAGCATTTTTCAAAAATGCAGACATTTTTTATCTATGAGAAAACCCAGCTTCTCCACCTTAAGATAAAAGATACTATCTACACATGCATTCCCATAATGCATGTTTGGGAAAAAAACAGACTATATTCAAAATCAACAGCTTATGTTAAGTATTCATTACTGCACCATCTTAAGACACATTGACATGAATGTTGAAATACTTTAAAGCAATGCAAAGACAATAAAGATAAAATGCTTTTGGTTAAAATAGTATTAAGTGCTTCACATGATGAAATTCCTCAGAAGTTTGTCTCTTCAATTCTGAAATCTGTGTTTGACAGAATGGTTAACTCAGAAGCATATCTGATTTCAGAGGAGGTGTAATTACATCTTAATACCCAGAACCGCTTCTAGTGGAAATCAATATACTGGAATAATAGTTAGTTCTTGCATGCATTACACTGATAATGTAGTGTAAGCCATGGTCAGGAAATCCAGCAACCGCCCATAATATTAAAGACAAGTGATAACAGCGCTGAATCAACAGGACACTTTGAGCTTCACAGCAATAACTAGCGATGTTAGGCCTCAGGATGCATCTGCCTTCCTTTAGCCTGGCTAGTAGTTTTAGGTTGTAATGTAGGGTTTGCTTTGCCTTACACAGTTGTGCTATTTCAGCAGTTAGCATGAACAAAGATATCAATCCAATCAGGAAAGCAGCAATAAACAATTTAATGGTTGGTGTGAGACATACAGTAAATAAGGAAAGAAGCAGGTGAAATGTATCCAAGGTAGCGTTACAGAGCACTTTCAAGCTTTTATTGGGAATCCATCAGCATGTGGAGAGTAAGAGGACTGAACAGGGCAAAGAACAGAACTGGGTAACACAGCAACTACATAAAGGAAACTGCTTGCACCTCACAGGGACTATGCTATGAAAAGGACAGTCCTGCCTACCACCTTTCAAGCATGGACAGCTTATGAAAGGAAAATTAGGTTAGTTTTGGATATCTGTGTTCTCACATATGCGTAAGACTACCTTAAAATACACAGGCCTTCTCAACTGGTTGATGTGCAACAACGGCAAAACTATTATCTGTACATTGTAGTCTGTTAAGTGCCAGAAGGCTCACAGATGCAAGTAAGTATCTCTAGTTCCTTCAAAACTTGCACTCTGGCCTCCTAGGGAACTGATCGAGTATCCAAGGCCTTTTTATGTCCACATGACTTTGCAGACTGAAAACAGGCAGAATTCAAACCCTGAGGACTGAATCATGTTTTGTCCAAGTGAAGATCATTTCCAGAAGCCAAACCTCAAAAAAACCCCAAACCAAACAAAAAAACCCACAAACACACAACCACCAACACTCCAAAACCAGAAACAATCCACAAAAAAAAATTGTTTACACAACCTTCAAATTGGGAATTTGGGTTCATGTAATCTTCTAGAAGCTCTACAGAGCTCTGCTAGTTATTTTTTTAAATAGCCTCTCTACAGAAAGGTATTAAATAGGGAAGGAACTAATACTATGAACAGTTTAGGCCAGAGTCAGTATTGGTGAGTTCCTTGCATGCCTGAGGGTGGAAGGAAAGACACCAATCTGTCTCATTGCATGGAGACGTGCAACACCAACAAATCACCACAAGGGCATCAGAGGAGATGGGCAAGAAAGATGAGCTCAGGGAAGAATCTAAGAAATGACTGCTAATTATCATATAGAAAGCTGATCTTATCTCAACACAAGTGGGACTTGAGGGTGACCTTGTTTCAGATATACAGCTGTACCAGCGGGTTTACTGGGTTGTGCAAGTATCTTCCCCAACATAATCAGTAGAGCAATGTCTTACTGAGCTAGTCAGACCAGCGTGGGGGAAGAGGAAAGGAGGGGCAGCAAGGGGGTGTACAAGCAGCTCAGCCTAACAGAAGTATTAAAAACCAAGTAACCAACATGATGAACTTTGAGAAGAGAGATAGGCTTGATCTGACTTCATTGTACATACTCCTTCCCGGCAACTGGGGACACCCAGTGCCATGCTGGTGAGCATATGGAGACCTGTAATGGGAATCAATTTCTATTGTGATCCAACTGTATACTACAACCGACAATTTCAGTATGCTGCTGTACCACTACATTAAATCAAAATCCTGTGTAATGTAAATATCTACAAATAAGTGCATTTAATAAAACATTAAACCCTCTACTCTATCTAAAAGAACATGGTCAGTAGCACAGACCTATGCAGCACATTCTTCCACTGATGAATAACAGCACTTTCAAACACTCACACTGACCAAATCCATACTCTCTAAGTGTTGCTGATTATTTTTCTCTAAAAACAACTGGAAGCATACTAGCATTTTGTATATATACTGTTCTCTTCTACTTCTAAACAACCATCAGAAATACTCATCAACGAAGTGGGATAAAAGGTGACAGGATGTACTTGTTAATACTGTAATATTTCTTGCCATCTGACTGGGCTTAATGCGCTAGGAAACTTAAGGTTTGAATACAAATTAGGAAAGCCACTACCCTCACCAACAGCTTCTAGCTGCTAGGTATTACCCTAAACATTCACCCATCTAGACACAGCAAAAGTTACTAGCTACATTCTGAAGATCAACCTACGTAACTCAAGTTAAAAAAGGAAGGGACTTTGGCTACTGCCTTGAAATACCTTACCTTTGAATCATACGCCGATTGCTTTATTACTTCAGGTGCCATCCAAAATGGTGTTCCCACAAAGGTATTCCTCTTTATTTGTGTATCTGTTAGTTGTCCTGCTACTCCAAAATCTGCTAGTTTTACTTCTCCTTGTTCAGATAGCAAAACATTAGCAGCTGGCATAAAAAAAAGAGGAAATAGTGGAAATTAAGACATTTGACACTGTAAGGGTCATTAATATTGCATGAGCTCTTTAACGTTCTTATAATACAAGTAAAAAACAATTTACCTTTAATATCTCTGTGGATTTTCTTTTCTGAATGCAAATAATCAAGTCCTTTGAGTATCTCCCTCAATATTGTAGCAATCTGGGTTTCATCGAGTGAGCCAGGTTCTAACTAGGAGACACAAGAAATATTTTTATGTATGTGTGTTTGTATACACACACACACATATATATATAAAAGGCGAAAGAACAGAAATAACATTGACTACTACAAAAAGAAATTACTCCTTCTGTCACACCTCAAAACTTCCAATTTGCTAACTTCATAACATCAAATAAAAGTCAGAATATTCTTTCTAAAAATACATAGTTTAAATTAAGTGGCCTTATGAACAAAGGCAAATAAACACTTCATTTATCTAAAACATTTTTTCAAAGTTTGTTAAAGGCTCCATAAAGACACGGTTTCAAGTTACAGCTTTGTGGTCAGAACACAGATACACACACTGCCTTTGAAAAGCATCTATATTGTAATCTGATTATTAACAGTACAGTGAACTCATATGTGCAACTTCACAGGCCCTGTATAGACCCAGATCTCAAAGTCAGAGCAAGAAACTAAGGCATAAAAGGTACTGCATGAATCACACATCTATTACTATATACTGGACGGGATTTTGTGAAACTCTAAAACGCAACTCAAACTGCTAGGCTGACAGAGTATTACACATTTTAGAAAGCTAACTTTTAGAATTAAAGGTTCCAAGTAATTTAATTCTTATGAGAAGTAACAGTAGTGGTAGAAGATCTCAGAGCTTGCTACATCTAAAGTGGGAACGCCACTAACTCTGAAGAGACAGAGGAAAGGTCAATACCCAGAGAGGCTTAACTAATAAGGACGTTTTAAGAGACACTGAAACTTTGTGGACAACAATTAATATTGGAAATATTCCAGTTTACTCCACGACAGCAGTCACTGAAACACAATCAAACATTTGTATCTTTGAAGCTTCGCTCTGTGAGAAAGCAAGCATTTCAGATTAATTTTTATCTGGGAATTTTTAAATACTACATCCCACAGAAATCCTCAGCTAAGAGAGATTTGATTTCATGTAATGCCAACAAGATATTTGTTTTACCTTTGTAGATTTACTTATAATCTCTTTTGCTTTTCTTTAGCTGTGATAATATATATGATCTTGCCACTCCCTGAAATCCACCAAGACATTCTCAAGGCTTTGCTCTGACTAGGCTGCAAGTGCCAATTCAAGACTTGCTAATATGATACAGCACACACTTAACCAGGGAAAACCTCGCTTGTCACATGTTAGCTCACCTTAGAAATAGTGAAAACAGAAAAAGGCTGAGAATTTCAGTGCTTGTACCGCAGCCACAAACCTAAATTACAGTTGAACAACAATGCACATGTAATTGCATTAAACATACTGGCTCTTGTGAGGCATGGTTTTCAAAACAGCCAGTGCACATTCAAGTACAGCAAACACCAGATAAGCATGACTTATACACTTCAAACATGGAATTAAAGGTTCCCATTCAGTCTTGCCTTGAGTACAGAAACGTGATAAAGTGCGTATGCCAGCTGTCCTACCAGATTCCAGTTGAGAACCATAATGTGCATGTCAGAACTACGAAATCACGCAACAGAACATAAATTGAAAATGAATGAAGCACATACAAGATGCGTAATACACACTTACATGATGATTTCAGTTCTGTGGCACAATTCCTTCAATAACATTTTAGGATGTGACCAAAGACTTTGTACTATTTCTAGGCAACAAATGTAGGGAATAAACATGTGGTCATCACACAAGTGACATGTGTGCAATTTAAAGAAAAAAGACAAGAAAATATGATAACATCTGGTTTCTTTCTGCTCTTTTATACCTTTCCGAAGCAAGAAGAAAGGACTACATTTGTAACAGCAAACCCAGTTTCTAACTGCTCTTCCGTCAGGAAAAAACTATCACAACAATAAACAAACTTTTCCAGCATATCTCTATGGGGAGGAGCATTAACGATTTCTACACAACCACAGAACTCCATCTAACACGATGTGGAAACTAAAGGTATAAATGGGTTCCAAAAGGTAGTTACAATGAAAATATGACAGCACAACTGCAAGAAGCCTGCATTTACTGCACTCCACCCCCCCACCCCCCGGCCCTGTCTTCTGGATGTCACCAGCAGAATCCTTCCACACCAGCCTTTTTGCCTTTCACTCTTTCCTGAAGTATTTGTTAGTTACCCCAGTTGAGAACAGCAAAGTATGCACAAAAACATTCCATCTCAATTGGTATGACAATTGTCACATACTGAAAACATCCATTCTTACTTCTATAGTAGTATTTATAAAATCTGCAATAAATGTAAGAAGGTGTGTGATTTTGTTTGGGTTATTTTTTTAATAGCTAAAGCAAATGGACAGCATTCAGTCATGGAAAACACAATCTGCACTGAACCTTTCGAATTATGATTCAAACCCGAGTACTCCATCCCAGGTGCAGAATGTGGCAGTTGCTCTTGTTACGTTTCATAGTTAGTGATTGCCCAGCTCTCTAGTCTATCCAGGACTCTCTGTAAGGCCTCTCCATACTTGTGAGAGTTCATAGCTCTTCCTATTTCTTTGAAATACTTCAAATATATTTTTTAATACCAGCCTAAACTGAGTTTCTGTCTATTTAGACTTCAGTGAGACTTGTTTGAAAACAAGAAAACTTTTTTTTGGGGGGGAGGGTGGGGCGGTGGGGGGTGGGCAGGCAGGCGGGGGAGATACATTAAAATGTATACACTAGGAGGAGTTGTGGTGGCAGAATTAAGAGACAGAAAAAACTATCTGCAGCCACTAGTGCTCTCTGGCTGACTAAAGATTAGCATTCCAAGATGTTTATAGCCTGCTTCCAATATTATGTTGCTTAGTTCCCTTTCATTTATACAAATAATCAGTCTAGCTTCATGGAAAATAACATTTTCCTAGCACTGACAAATACTTCTCATTTACTGGAAGCAATCATTGTCATAGCCAAATGACATACTATAGTTTTCAGAATTATAAGATAGGAAAATAATTACAAGAGGTAAAATAACAAAAATCATACATAATTTACTTACGAGATCAAGGGCTGAGCCTCCACCCAGATATTCCATTATTATCCATAATTTTGTATCCTGCAAAGCAAAAACAAAATTTATTAAATCTAAAAAAAACCATCAGTTATTAAGGCAATGGAATTTATTCCATTCTTTTTGCCGAAGAAAGAATCTACAGTTTAGAAACGCCACTAACATTCAGCTGTTCATCAAAAATGTCTTTGGATTATTCTTTAAGATATATTATTTTTAGTCCCATTGTGTGTCCCAAGCTACTTACACAATTGTGCGTGTTTAGGAAAGTTTAATTCTGTTCCTCTAAAATAACAAGAGAAAAGCTATTTTACATCTACCAATGGGTTTGTTACTTCCCAATAAGTGGTGCATACTCTCAATGTCACACTCAAGCTCATTTCATGGTACCTCTTTTTTGTACTGATACAAATAAATACTCCTGGAATATAGACAGTATCCAGGAAAGAAGAAAATTCTCTTTAATCCCAACCAAAGAGTCAAGCAGCAGAAGGAAACATCTTGCTTGCCTTTATGCTGACTAGAATTGGACAAGTATCCCAAACCTGAGATCACCAGCACACCAAACTCTCAAAAGCCACTCACCTGCTTGTTCTTGTCACAGTCCTTAGTATATTTTGCAAAAGTGTCTTCTGAGACAAAAATAGACTGATAGGGCCCACCCAATGAAAATGGAGAATACACTCTACATTTTAAACTCTGATTAGATATTCAGAATACCAAATAATAATTACATTACATATTTCCTTTCCTTAAATTTTGTTGACTATCTTTACTGGTATAGATACTTCAAAATACTTTCTTTAGTAAGCCTGACTTCTCTCTAGGTTGAACTTAAATTAAAATTTATTCTTTACATCTCTGTGTTGTTTCTTTTTTTTTGAACAGTCATCTGTCTCTGTTTCTGAGAACATCAGGAAGTTTTCTCCACTAATGCTTACGCATCCAATATATGGAATAGAAATCTGGACAACTGTGTTCAAGAAAGATGAAGCAAACTAGTAATAAAGATTATTTAAGATGACTACAGCAATTTGCTAGCTTCAGCTAGTAAAATAAAAGCTAACAACAAATATCAAGCTACTGTATTCTCAAGGGAAAGCTTGATACATATTATAAGAATGTTTAACACAAGATATACAATACACTACACTAAGAAAGAGACTGGACCCAATCATTTCTTTCTGGTGTTTGCAGCATCTTATTCCCTAATACACTAAGAAAGCAGGTAGTCCACCTTTTCTTTGCAGTACCAGCCTTGAAACATGTTTTAAAGCAAGGCCATAAATCTGCCTGACAGATATTAAAATGAAATTGCTGCATGAAACATATGATGGGGTTTGTTTCAGTTTTTATCATTATTGAGCTCTATAAGTTTGTTAGTTTTAACTCTATGTATCAAACATTCAAAAGACTTCGAGCATAAAAACATAGGGGTCTCTCAGAGTAAGGAGCACACAAATAGCAACAATATTTACTTTATCCTGCAAAATAAAACAATGTAAAACTTAACAGCTCAAGACAAGGTAAGTAAGACTGAATACTCATCTATAACCATGGATTAAAGTTTGTAGAAAGGTAATAAATGTATTGCAGTACATACCTTTTTCTAAATCCCCTGAGGGACTAGAAAATGTCAACCCTTACTATTCACTTAAGCCTTTTAGTCAGTATTACAGCTGTAGTTCCATCTGCATCTGACCCCTCTCTGATTTCAGAAGGCACCTTCCACAGGTAAATGCACACAGCCCTTCCCACCTACCTCCAGTTACACAAATTGGTACTATTTTTAGGTAAGACTCTGAATTAGAGTTACTGTTGAAAACAGTGGATGATGAAGACAGATCCAGCTAAATTTAGATATCTTTCTTCAGGAATCAACTGATGTTACTTGACAAACACAGCTTTGTTAAAAATATTTTAAAAGAGCCAGAACTCATTTTTTAGCAAGAAAAGGTATTTTTAGTACCTACATACAGCATTTTGATAATGCTTACTTTGTGCAGACACCAGCTATTCCAAGAATTATAGCTCATCCTGAAAGAGTCCGTTATAGCCATAGAACAAGTAACTCAGTACTAAGAGCTTCTCAGATTTTCCCCTGTCCCTTCAACGGCTCCAGCTCCTAACAGTTCCAGAACAAGTATGCTTCTGAGAAGTGTCTTACTGTAAGTCATTTCATCTTCAGAAGTCTTAAACTCAGTCGAAATGTTACATACATATTTTGCCTCAGCATGATAATATTTCTTATAGCTGCATGAAATTTCCTAAATATTCGGATTTTTTGTGCCTACAAAATTTACATTTAATTGCAATAGTAATTTACAAGCAAACATGCCAGCTGTATCACTACTTTTTATTTCAACAGAAATGCCTGGGTCGGAGAGAACAAGGTAAGACAAATAAATCCCTTCATGCTCTCAAAAATAGAAAAAAGTTGTAAGAGATGCATCTTCCTTTTTGTACCATTTCAATTACCTCTTGGATTTAAAAAGCCAAGATACCTGAAATATGATACAATTACCCAAAAGATAAATTCCCTATAAACTAGCTATTAATTCTCCAGCTGAGAATTAGACATAGCAGAAAATAACTAGAAAAAATAAAATTTAAGAATATAATTTTAATTACAGAGTTCCACAGTCATATAACACAATTACACAACTACAATTTACATAATCCATGGTCTTTTAAAATCATCATTTATCCTTTCAACTCTTTTCCTCGTTTGCTCAGTCTTGCTCCTGAAACTTTCATCAACAACAGCTTGGGGCCACATGTCTGAATTTACAATATAAAAGCTACAGACCAAGTAAAGTCAGTAACACTACATTTTTAAGCAAGTAAAGTATGGAAATGTAGTTAAGGAACAAACACATAACTGCATCTGTATCCCAGTGTGAAGCTAAGCAATAGCAATCTATCACAATTATGGCATCTTTATAGCTGTAGTCCTAGATTCAAGGCGATTTTTAATTCCCCATGGTTCTCCCTCCCCCTTGTCACAGAAACATTACTCAACTTTGTGGCTGTTTTGGGTGGTTTTTTAAGTCTTTATCATACATCTGAAGTATCTGAACAGATATAATTAATGTTGTAATGAATCTTGCTATCACCTTTAACTAACTGTTGCTGGAAATCTTTTTAGCTTCTTTATTTAAAATCTGCATACATTGCTTAACAAGAAAATGCACAGAAATGTTTTGGGTGATACAGTTTTAATGAATTACTTAATACATATTCTACATTAGAGCCAGTAACCTATATATACTTACTTTACACCTGTGATGGGTTGACCCTGGCTGGACGCCAGGTGCCCGTCTCTCTATCACTCCCCTCCTTAGGCGGACAGAGGACAGAAAATATAATGAAAGGCTCATGGGTCGAGATAAGGACAGGGAGAGTTCATTCAGCAATTACTGTCACAGGCAAAACAGACTCAGCTTGGGAAATTAGTTTAATTTATTAGCAATCAAATCAGAGTGGGGTAGTGGGAACTAAAAACCACCTTCCACTCCACCCCTCCCTTCATCCCAGCCTCAGCTACACTCCTGATTTCTCTACTTTCTCCCTGCCCAGTGGTGCAGGGGCACAGGGAACGGGGGCTGCGGTCAGTCCATCACACGATGGCTCTGCCGCTCCTTCCTCCTCATTCTCTTCCCCTGCTCCAGCGTGGGGTTCCTCCCAGGGGAGACAGTCCTCCATGAACTTCTCCGACCTGAGTCCTTCCCACAGGCTGCAGTTCTGGGTCCCTTCCACGGGGTGCAGCCCTTCAGGGACAGGCTGCTCCAGCGTGGGTCCCCCACAGGGTCACAAACCCGCTCCAGTGTGGGCTCCTCTCTTCACAGGTCCTGCCAGGAGCCTACTCCAGCACAGGCTTCCCACAGGGTTACAGCCTCCTTCAGGCACATCCACCTGCTCTAGCGTGGGGTCTTCCAGGGGCTGCAGGTGGGTATCTGCTCCACCACAGACCTCCATGGGCTGCAGGGGCACGGCCTGCCTCGCCAGGGTCTTCCCCACGGGCTGCAGGGAAACCTCTGCTCCAGTGCCTGGAGCCCCTCCTGCCTCCTTCTGTGCTGGCCTGGGTGTCTGCAGAGTTACTTCCCTAACACATTCTCACTTCCTCGCTGGCACTGGCTCCATTGGACAAAGGGGAAGCCTCTAGCAGCTTCTCACAGCAGCCCACCGCTACCAAAACCTTACCACACAAACCCAGTACAGTGCCTTGCAACAACAGCACAAAGCAGAGTGCTACTATCAATTGACTTTGGCATCACCAGAGCAACTTGCCTCCTTCTTCCCTTCCTATCTCCAGCATGCTTCACGTTCCCTAACACCTACTGTCACTCTCCTTTTTAAAGCTGCCCAAATTCTTTTTTTGCTTGTACTTCTTACATTCTTCTGCACATATTCCCCCCTTTTCCTCTCAAAACAGAACACCAAAAGCACTAAATTTTCTTCCACAGCCTAGATTAGTAATTACATATTACACATAATCAAATTTTCAAGAAGATACTACACATATACTAACAACATTCAGTGCTTTATTTTAAGCTCTGAAATAAGACCAGTTTTCTTCTTTTAAGCATCAGTCACAACACAGCATTGAATTTTCTTCCAAATACACTGAAGCCACAGTGAGTCATCAATCCAGATTTAGGATGATTCTTTATATAAACATAGATGAGCACATTAATAAGGGCACATGGAACATTTCCTTTTCCACAGTAGGAACACAAGGTTTTCCTCTGATGCCATAACACTGAGGAAAGGAACAGCTCTGGAATCTAAAAGAAGTTCTGTTATACAAAGGCAGAGTTTCTATAAATCCTTTCCAAACTAGTTTGCTCTTCTTGTGGTCTGACTTCTGATTTTAATTCTGGTATCACACAAAAACCCTACATTTGCAGCTTTACCTCTAATGAAATATTCTCCATTAAGTCATTGTTATACTGTGAAACTATTCATAAAATAGGTGCAGTTACAGCAGGTAAAGAACTTCTAATATGTAAAAATCAAGAACTATACCCCCGCAAAAAAGTCATCCACCAAAAAACTCCTCTAGAGTCTCAGAAGTACATTTTAACTGAAATCAGAGAAGACATATACAGAAAAAAATAATCAAGACTAAAATGTTTGTTTATAAATCCTTATGAAGTTAATGAAGCATCTGAATAAACAGGGAAAGGCCTATCTTTACAGATGCTTTGGTTTTGGGGTCTTTTTTTATCATTAAGAAATACACATTTCTTAGCACTGTGATATTATATAGGAGAGACTGACCTAAAGCAATCAGGCCACAGTATATACTGATGAGAATGTTTCTAAATCACTTTTCTTGAAGGAAGAAGTTGCAGAGGGAAACATAACACAGAGCTGTGAAAGAGGCCTAGGACTGAGAAGTAAGAGCACCAAGTGACTTGTACAGTAATTTAGAATTTAACTAAAAGTCTTAATCAAGGAAGTCAAATAATGCAATTTGAAAACAGTAGTACAACAGTGAGCACATCTGTTTCTACATGAAACAAAATCCCTCCACCTATTTCGAAAAATTCCCCCACCTTAAACTTATTGTGGGAAAGATTATTTCCCATCTTAAATTTATGGTACACAATCAGCTGCAGAACAGACAGCATTTATAAATACGTATAAAAGGCTTGTTTAGTCCTGGAGATAAACTATCTCCAAATTCCACTTAGAATCTACATTTAAAAGCACTCTAACTTATGTCAAGAATCACAAGATAGAAATTACATACTTGATTGAAATAATACAACAGATTAGATAAAGTAAGACCTATCCTAACTTGGTCTATTTACTAAAAGTTTTACCATCACTAGATTAGTAGAAAAACCTACTGTATTGAAAAACAGAAACAGAAGAGCTTGGACAGAAACTCAACTAATCTGAAAAGAACAAACTAGTTCCAAAACTGACATGAATTGCACAATAGAATGTGTGATACTTTGTTTAATAAAAATTTCAGTTTAACTGGTATATACACCAAAGTAATGCAGGCCAGAAGAAGAGAGTTATATTTCAATACTTGCATAAATTTAGTGTTAATATTCATACTGATCCTTCAGCTTAAGAAACCAGATTAAAAGGACCTTGAGATACACAATGTATGCAACAGGATAACCTCTCTAATTTGCATTCATCCATACAGGTTATTACCACTCCTTGTGAAATTTGTCTTCTGTTAAATTACATATAAAAACACCCAGGGAAGTTTGACAGCTGTAGCAAAAAGAAGCTCCTCAAATACTTGCACATTGATTCTTAGATGCCCAACTTAAAAAAAAAAAAAAAAAAAAAAAAAAAAAAAGCAGAGATCATGGAACTTGTTTTCTATATCTACTCTAAGCAACCTTGCCCACTGATTCCCTGCTTTGGAAGGAAAAATGGATTATTATTTTTTTTTTCCAAGATTTCTTCACGCTTGTGCTTTTAACTATGCGTCTGAAGCCCATGCCGCTCCACCAGGTGGCAGAATCACATAATGCCAAAGATGTTCTCTCGCCACCCCACCCCACCACCCCCACCACCACCCCCCGCAAAGCAGGTCCGGTCCCAAAAGCAGCTGTGCAATCCACCGCAAAGAGAAGCACAAAACCATCTGTTTTAAATGAATCCAAGTACATTTATCACTCTGACACCCTTCATAATAACAGGAAGAAATAATTAACCAAAGAGGAATACACCTTAAGGAATATGATTGCTTGTATATCTGAATTCTTCAAAATGCTTTCCTTTCTTCACAATCACCCAGTCTACCTTCAGGCACCATTTCATTCATTCACCATCTCCTTTCAACGCCAAATCACAACAGTTTTGTTATACAGGACAAAGAACAGGCACACCCTGGCACTTGAGGTCTCATTATTTAACAACTCACATGAACATCTGTGAGCTTACATGCAGAGATAAAATAGAGATCGATCAGAAAAAAAAATTGTACGATACTATAAAGGATGCACTGAGGCAGTGACAGAAAGTGGCGTTTATGGATTTGTTGTTCCTGCTCCTCTTAGACAAGCTCAAACCTTTCCACAACGCTAAAGGTTGCCAACTGTCTCAAATATGAAAAACATGTCTCAAGAAGTATCAAGACCTCAAAAATATTTTAAATGCCCTTTCCCTGGAGTTCACCCTTTCATAGAAAAAGAATACATATAAAAGAATATTATTTTAGGCTTTAGAGAGAAGGCACCTCTCAGTTACTGTATTGCCATTAGATCCTTGAAACTCATCAAGATTTGCAAATTTTCCAATTGTCAGTTGACTATTCAATTCCTAGACCCACAGATGAGAACAGATGCCATTTGCCAAAAGTGAGCTCTTTAACAGTACAAGGTGGCTATTACTGTTACTCAGCAAATGCAAGGCTTTGACAAGAAATACATACAGCTCTACCTCATGGCCTCGATTCTTGTATTATCTTGACTAGTTGTAATTACCTATACACATTACTGGTTCAATTTAATTCTAATCAGAACTAGATCCAGTGTCTCTATATGTTAACAGTGCAGAATGAATAGCAAAACACTATCTACTTTCATTCTATTCTTTCCAGTACACAATCCTGGGACAGAGAAGGTAAGCAATGCACTCTCAAACTCCAAACTGCTTATCCAGATGCCAGCTGGATTGCTCAATGTCATATAACAACTCTTCTGACAGACACAAGGGATGTGACAAAGAATAGAATTACTGATCACAAAAGAAAGTTATTTACACTGCAGTTTCTCCAAAATCTGAATGCCATAGTCACATAATTCTGTTAGTCTAACCAGTAAATAATCAAGCCCTTTCCACTGCCAATGAACAAACCAACCCTACCACTCCACACCTAGGGTCCTATGACTGTTTTACAGCTATCAAAAAATGCTACAGTGTTTTTACCAGCTTTCGGAACTGTCCTCGCAGAAGACAACGTCAGGGGGAAAAGAAGCATCTTTCAGTGCCAATTCACACCACCATTCTAAAACAATATAGTTTGTTCTCAAAAGCAATCTCAGGAAGTGCTACTATTTTTCTTCCATATCTGATGAACAAAAGATTCTCCAGCCACATTACAAGGAATAAATTATGCCACCATCATTCCAACACTTCCTAGAAAGCATATTGAGTTCCACCATGCTGTTGATCCTTCACTGGAACTTTTGTTTGACAATCTATTCATCTGCTAATGTCCTTCCATATACTTCCACCTACTGCTACAACACAAGCTTGTACAGATGGGTGTATCATTCCATCAAGGGGGAAACTACATGTCTACGTCATTACGGTCTTCATTAAGTAAAAACAAACTGTAGTATTTCCTAAAGACACTTGTTTCAGAGCACAGGAAAGTCAGATGCGATGAAAAGACAACTGTTGGCTTTGAAGAACAAGAGAAACTATTTCAGGAGAGAACACTGCTAAGGATACCCAGGTTGCCTTAGCCACTGATGATATCCTCTGGCTAAATTGTCCTCTCCCTCCCCCTTCCTCATCCTGTCACAACTAAATGCCCATGTGTTAGAGCAGAGTCTTCAAGTACTGTCCAGTGTGCTTTGAAAGGTGAAAAATAACTGAAACACCAACAGCTGCAGTGAATTAGCCATCTTTAAACTTGGAAATTAGTATCTCGCTTTGCGGTTTTGTAATATAAGAGGAGCAAATGCAGATGTTATGAAATAAGGTTAAGACAAACTATTAATCAAGAAAGCATGAGCAAAAATCTAGCCATGCTGAAGATCATCTGGTATACACTGAAGAAAACAGTTAAAATTGATTTTGCGTCTTAAATGGATGATTGAATTCTACTATCAAATTGAAAGGCTCCAAAGAGAAAGAATACTGCTTTGAATATCAGCTTCCTCCAGGAATATCAGCTCCCCCAGGGAAATTTGACAAAGCAATAACTATATTTACTTTAAAAGGAATTAATGAATTCCAGAGCCTCCAAACAACGTAACACTTCCCACCTGTAGCTAGGCCTCTCATTTTATCAGAATTATGTCCATGAACAGATATTTATTTTTAGACGAGAAAGCAGTCTAGCAATTCTCAGCCCTGTTTCTACTCTTCCTTGCTGAATTCCTGGAGAAGTAGGCATAAAACCAAATTTATTAAAAAAACCACTCAATAAAACCAATAAAACCATCTCCACTTTCACTGACACTAAAAGGCTGATCCAATGAAGGGAACAAGAGACGCCTTTGTTCCCTTCTCATCCGCTCACAGGAGAGGGCAACCCATTAATAAAAATAAACTAATCTGTGATTTAACTTGTCTTACACGAACAGAACGAACCTGCTAAGATTTACACAAGCTGTAGTGTGCTACTGCTCATCTTGGCACACTCAAGTAATACCTTGTAGAGATTTTAAAAAGTATTAGAATAATTCTAAGAAAAAGATTTCCAGTTTTCTGAAAGTTTCCTTCTTTGAATTTGAATATTTGTTTGCCTATTTGAACATCAGAAACAGCAGTATAGAAAGAACACACTGGGAAAGACTATGTATCAAGAAAAAAATTCCAAATTCCTACAGTTGAACAACATACAACATATGAAGCATAGAAGATTATGAAAGAAAATTTTCCAATGAAACTAAGGAAGCTGACTATTGTAAAAGCAATCTCAGCATTTGGGGGGAAAACAAACAAACAACAACAACAAAATCCAAACCCATAAAAATCAACAACCACCACCACACATTTGAATACCCTCAAGCAAAAGCCAAGCTAATTTAATCTACCAACATAGCCAGGACCTGTAAACATTATAAGTCTGGAGGATCTGCAAGTTGTTCATAATAGCCTCAGATAAACCTCTTCCAAAGCTACGTGTAGAAATAGGTGGGATACTATTTCACAGGACGATCCACTGCTTTACTACCTCAAAATATTTAAGTCACAATCTACAGAACCTTTATTTGTATATGGTAGAGTCCAATAAGAAGGCTAGCCAGATGGCAGTTATTAGAAGTACTCTACACAGACAGAAAACTTATTTAGGTTTAAACTAATAGCTAAATAATACACTCTTCATTATAAATAGAAAAAAACAAGGCAAAACTTCACAGGACTTAATAATAGATACAGCTTAAATGGTCTGACTGCCAACTATGCACTCCAAATCCACACACCGAGGGGAAGAAAAAAAAAATCTGTTCATCTAACTTCTATTTACTAATAGTCTACTACACACCCAAATACTCCCATTTTTTAAAAAAGCAACCAAAACTAAACAAAAACCCTCACCAACTTCAACAAACAAAACAAGAAAGTTCCTCCTTATGATTACAGACATATTCTTAGTGGGTTTCATGTATGTTTACTGGCACAAAAACAAGGAAAGCAAGATCTACAGCTGAGTATTTGTACAAATGACCTGAAGGTAAGTAGGGAAGGGGTGGAAATAACCCGAAAAAGTCTGCTTTTATGAAAAAAAAATTAAAATAAATCAATAAGCCAACATGGGGTTTTTTTTTGTTTAAACCTCTGATGTCAAGGTAAGCTGCTGTTTATTTTAAGTTGCCCTTTCTACTAAACAATTACTCCATAGGCATTTGGAAGACAAACAGCTGTGCTACATCTAGGCAGCATCACTAACAAGCAAAAAAAAACCCACCATCCTAAGGATGTATTTCACTCCAGGAGAATGAAATGTAATCATTTGTTTCTACAGAACTTCTCTGGGTTCATGCTTGCTACAAATTTAATTTAAACATCCCAAGATTTAGGTGGAAATCACCTGGATATAAGGAATCATTCAGAGATCTATTTTTTTAAAAAAAAAAGCTTTGTAAAACTGTGGAGCAAGCAAGGTTGGGGTGGGGTTTTTTGCCCTGACCTTAACTTTCAGAATCATGAACTGACAAAAGCTCAAGTTTGAACCTCACCCAAAATATGAGAAACAAAATAAGGGAAGGAGTTATGTCTGAGTACTAATCCAGGAAGTATAAAATGTCTTCTTCCCTTACACTGGGGATACATTCTTAAGCAAATGGACAAGGATTACTGACAGCAATGGACATCTCCGTGAATCTTAAGGGGGCTGCAACCAGATGACGAGGCCTCCCAGAGTTCTCAAAAAATTTTCATAAAGGAGCCACAAGCAGAAACCTTTACGAGATGGTAATGCTGTACTAAAGAATATTACCATGGTGGGGTGTAAGACTGATATGAAGTATTTTGTCTGGGGAGCATTTCTGAGGCGCTTACCTCCTTTGAAGTCTCTTGGCGTCAGGATGAATGCTAGCTGTCCTCGGGCTGCCATCCCTTTGAGGGGAGGGAGATACAGATGAGCCCAAAGGTTCTCTTCTAAACACAAGTCCTTACTGCAAGCTGGCCAAAAGGTCCCTGCAATCAAAGAAATCATTGTGGTTTTGCATGTGGCGCATTTATGTCCTTTAATCAAGGTTTGTCAGCCATCTAACATGTTCAACCACAAAAAAAAAAAAAAAAATGCATCTGCTGTGCAGCCAATGCAGAACAGAGACTAAGGAAAGAAGAATTGTTCATTTCAGTTTGGATACTATGAACTCCATGCGTGATTTTTCAGACCAAGCAGAACCACCTCAGTATATAGTATTTTATGCATGTATATATGTATTAAAAAAAAAAAAAAAGCTATTTGCCTTTGGAATCATTTTTCCAACACTCTGAAACTCCCAGTTTCTTCCGATCTCAAGAAAAAATGCCACATTCAATGTATTCTACAATCTAATGCAGCAGTTATTTTTCAACAATTAGTAAATCTCACAACAGTATAAAATTAATCCTTAAATGCATTCTTTTTGCTATAAGCTAGTTGAAACAGAACTTGCAGAGCCACTCACTAGGAAAAAGAACAATGGAAGTTCTGTCACAGTACTGATAAAAGATTCCTTCTGCAGACCATTTAGCAGACTTTTGTGTTTGCATGCCAACATGCTAAAGCCACAAGCTCTATGTTTTCCTTTAGTGTGAGTCATCTCTAACAGTGTCCATATTCACAGCCTCTTTGGCACATCTCCTCGGCACGTGTCCATCTACCATAGCAGTGAACCTCCACAGCCCAGCTGTCACAAGCCTAGGCATGTCATATGAAGCACATGATTTCCCACAGCTTCAAACTAATAGGCAATCTTGGTTTATAACTCTTTTACCAATTACAGTATTACAGTAGAAGCAAATAGACACTTACTTCTTGTATTGACTGCAAAATCAGTTCCTAGCTGGTAAGCACAAGAAACTTACACAATAACTGAAGCACTATAGACATTTCACTTCCTAAAGGAGGGGGTAACCACTACTTTAGAACATTAAGTGTACACAAGCCCATGCTCTTCCTCTTCCCACTTGCCTACAGCCATTTTCCCTTTTCTCACTTCAAAAAAGTGTAAAAAATGATGACACTTACAACCACTATCCTTTTAACTGTTAAATTTTTTTATTACCTAGAGGGGCTGACAATAGCCATCAGACTATTGTCATCCCGCCCTTCCCTGTCCACCAGGCAAACTACTTCAAAACCATGCCTATTGAGTCTTTAGCTTACAGAGGAGAAAAAAAAAACCTAACTGCAATCTGTGGCAGATCTTTTCCCAGGAAGTCCATTTAGAGAGGCACATGAAGATTAGTGAGTGACTTAAGTGGTTCTATGACAATCCTTACTTGGTCTATTCACCTCTTACAGATAGGCACCAAGAAGGCAAGAAACACAAAAATGTAACCCAAAATCAAAGCTCCATATAGAACTGAACTTTACTGATAGATAGATCAAATGGTTATCAAGAAACTGTAAAACAAAGTCCCAAAATGGGAAATTGGAAGCTCAAGTAAATCAGCATTAGTTTACAGAATTCATTTGTCCAGATAAACTGCAATACAACAAAAGCAGAACTAACAAATTACCCTTGCATCCAATGAATACTGAGATCAGTAATTTTTTTTCCCCAACAAAATGTTACCCTACTTGCACTTACATATCTTAAACCTGTTTCACTGGAGTAGTTCACATGAGTAACGCTCAGGGGTGTTATGAATTACTGTCCTCTCTAGACCAGAAACAAACTCCCAGCAGAAAATATGAGGCACAAGAACTCCTTCAACTCCATTGCCCAAAAAACCAATTGCTCTAATGCTTACATCTGTTCCTGTTTACTCATTACATCAAATTAAACTCAAAATGAAAGGTACAATTCAAATTCACTTACTTGCACAAACATCAAACCACTCATCTGTATAGTTTTTTCACCACTTCTGTATAGAGTTTCCAAGATCTTTCACATCCTCGTTTTGCAGCCTGTAAATCTTCACTCCTCTCTTCACCTTTTGCATTCACATTGCTATTAAATACCACTGCCTCCTTTACATAATATTCATAGGCCAATCCTTCAAAACTCTTAACTACTAATGAAGTTGTATTTATCAGGCCTAAATCACCCAGGTTCTTCAACTCAGATTTCTGCCAAGCTCATCACTCCAATCCCTGCAAAACACATAATTTTTCCGCAAACCCCTTAGTATTTTCTACTTTTTCTCTTACAGTTCTTCCCTGACCTCTAATTACTGCTAAAATCACCTTCTATTCACATCCATCATTTCCATTCTGCCTTTCTCCCCATGTTTTTGTTTTCCTCTTATAAATTGCCATTTCAAGGAACCGTTGAAGAATGCAGAAAGGAAGAAAGCCTCAGAACCTCCAAATGATTATTTTTATCCCAGCTGCTATACAAGTACTTACAAATTTAGTAGTATAATGAAAAAAAAAAACCCAAACAAAACAGAAATAACCTTAAGAACTTGGTTGACAACAGTGGTTCCTGAATACAAGAACTGCAATGTTTTAGAACTAACACAGTCCATAAACCTACTCACTGTGGAACTTTCCTGTTCAAGTTCACTGGTTTTGAGTCTAACCAACTTTCTCCAAATAACAATTTCTGGAAGTTCAACATTCAACCATTTTAGTAAGTTTAGTAACATGCCATAAGATAATATTCCCTTGTCTGTGTAAAGAATGTGAGTTTTCTGCTTTTATGCAACTATCACCATACAGACCATAAAAAGACCTAGAAGACTTAATTTGACCCAAATAACTGTATAAACACTGAAGTATACTGAAGTAAAAGGAAGTTAACTGAGCAATAGAAACTACCTGATGTTCACATTAAAGATATGACACAAACATAGCAACCATATAAGATCGCAGGATTATGAGAGGTGCATAAAAAAAAGAAGTTTTGAATAGAAATGGCAAATGTTTTAGAGGCTCACGAGATCACCAGATCAATAGAATGGCAGCCACCTGACAGTGCCATTTGTCACACTAACTGAAAAGCCTTGTGCCAGGAAGCCTATTTAGGCAACAAGATGGGGAACCAGCTGACAAAACTATTCCACCTAAACCTGGGCACAAATACATACACATACACACACGCGCGCGCTTTTTTCAGTGTTGCTGCTGTTGGCTGATCGAAGAAGTTTCATAAACAATGATTTGGCAGTATGCTCCTGTAAAGCTTTAGACCAATCTGAACCATCAGTGTATAGTCAACCCCAGCCAAAAAAAGGAAAAGAAAAAAAAAAAAAATAAATGGCATTTAGTCCCTGGCCTACCTACTGGGTGAGTTGAACCAGCTGAACCACCTCACTGAAAGTTTCAATAGCCCCTGCTGTTAGGGTGAGGAAGCAGCCAGTTGCAAGGCAGAGTTGGACTTCCTCTTCCAGCAGCAGTGAAAAAAAGCTTGCACTTAGATGCCATACCAATACCCCCCCTTTTCAGTTAGCTCAGGAGCATGCAGCAACAAGTGTAACAGTTAACATACAGGATACAGGAGGACATTTGACAAACAGTATCACATAGTTAGAAAGCAATGCTGTCATCCTGACCTATATGGACAAACTAAATAAAAGGTTTCATCTTACAGCTAAACTAGAAGCAAGCTGTTACCAAAATTCAGGGTCCTTCCCTCTCTGTCCCCTCTCCTCCCAGTTTCAGAGCCATCCAACCCCACTTTTTTTTTTTTTTTTTTTTTTTTTTTTTTAACAGACCTAGTAATTTTGCAGTCACAGGTCTGCACGGGCTAATTTCTAGAGGCTTGGGCTTTGCACTTTCTGCTCTTTCCAAGAGCCATGTTATTTTTGGAAGGGACATGAGAAGGCATTGGGTAAACGTCTCCCAGCTGAACCAAGTCATTATGCAGTCAACAGATCCGATACAAGGAAAATGGCAGGAACATGAAAGCAGGATGGGGAACAAGGTACCGTTGCTGCCTGTTTCACCAGCAGCTATCTCTAAGATCTGCCTAAAGGCTGGTACCAAGACATGAAATTGCACACAGAGTAGTTCATACCATACAGAAGCCAGCAATCAGAGCAGTACAGAGGCAGCTTTTAAGGCCATCAAAACAACCACAACACAAACATTACTTCCAAAAACTTCCATTTTACATTGAGCTTTCTAAATTCTAATTTACAACAAGATCAGAATATCATGACACAGTTAAGTACTTAAAACACCGGGCAATACAAAATATAGTTATTTCAAATTCTCAGTTTTCTTTGAGCTATACTAGTGATGCTTCCCAACCTTGATACACTTGTACAATAAGAATTATTCAGAATTATAAAAAATTAACAGTGCAGAACTGATTACACTGATGAACCAGAAAATTCTTGAAGTCACCACTGCTTACTAGGTACATTCTTCCACAGACTCAGGAAAATAGGACAATGTGATACAGGTTCCAGAAAGTGGTAATAATCCCTTGAACTGCTAAAGGAACGTAGTGGAATTAAAAGTTTCTGAAGTCACAATTCAAAGTAGTATCTTTGAATAAAGACAATGCAAACAAGGGATTCTTCTCATTAAGAGCACAGCAAATGACTACAGGAAAAGACATTAGTATTAAAGACTATGTGCAACAGAGGTTCAGGTTGCAAAGTAACAATCTCTGAAATAAAAAAGGACCGAACTATTTTAAATATGAAAACATGGCCTCACAGCAAAACCACCTGAGCTACAGGTAGAGTTCAGCTCTTTTGCACCCCTTTGTATGTTAAGCAGTGTCCTGGTTTCAGCTGGGATGGAGTTAATTTTAGGAGTTAGTGTGGTGCTGTGTTTTGGCTTTGATGTAATTTTTCAGTTCCTCAGGCCTTGTTAGTGAAAAGACTGGAGGGGCACAAGGAACTGGGAGGGGTCACAGCCAGGTCAGCTGAACCCAACTAGCCAGAGGTAGTCCGTGCCATGGGATGCCATACTTGGCATATATATCTGGGGGGTTGGCTGGGGTGGGCAGGTCATTGCTCAAGGGCCAGCTGGGCATCAGTCAGCAGGTGGTGAGCCAGTTGCATTGTGCACCACATGTTTCTTTCTTCTTCATTATAATTGTTATTATTTTTACATTTTTATTCTATTTCAATTATTAAATTGTTCTTATCTCAACCCTCAAGTTTTACATTCCAGCTCTCCTCCCCATCCCTCTGGGTGAGGGGGGAGTGAGCAAGTGGCTGCGTGGTGCTTAATTACTAGCTAGGGTTAAACCACAACAAGCAGGAAAAACTCTGCTTTGTTCTCCCACCCTGACAAGCACTATGTAACACCTGCCACAGGCTGCCTGCTATATCAAATGAGGATGGAATGCACCAAGCCCCTTAACTTCTCACTGACCCACTGCATACATTTAAGGTCACATCAGTTCAGAGATGTTCATATACATTAAAGTAAACCTATTAAATCTGTAAAGCAAAAGGACATTGACTTAAAACTTATTAAAGTCACATCTAAACACCCACATTCACAGTTACATTATCTAGATAGACTGCCGTGACAAGAATATTCAACATGACCACATTAATGTCCTTGAGTTTCCTAAAGCATGTAAGCTTAAGCTTCTTTAAATTCAGCAAATAATGATTTAAAAAGTAATTGCAAGTGACATAACATCCACCTCATATAAACTTTTCCAAGATTTAAGCTATCTAAATGTGTCTCTTTACCAGATGAAACTTGCTTAGCTTGACTACTCAGTAATTGTAGCTTGTCGTATTTTGGCGCAACAGATTAGAAAGCACTGAACTATCACCATGTAAATATGGAAAAGCTTTCATATATACACTTCCAAACCTTCTCATAGTTAAACAAAATCAAGCCTGAACTTCAGTATTTCTCTGGAATACCACCTTTCCAAGCCTCAAACTGTTCCTGAAGCTCTTTATTGAATGCATTACAGTTTTTCAGCCACACTGAACTGGCCATAGTATTCAAAGAATGCCCTCACTGATGCCAAAGCCCTAACCAATCTAAGATTTGTTCTGACTCAGCCACAGCATTACTTTCCAACCTCATGTTCATTAGATTACTTAAAATTAACTATAGATTACTTTGAGAATCACTGCTTTTCAAAATTAAATCTTTATTTTCAGACATCATTGCCTGAACTCATTGTTGTACAGTTAACCAAACTTCATAGAAGTGGCATGGGTTTCTTCATGAGGGTATATTTTGTCATTCATAAAGTTTAACCAAAAGCTATATTCAGGTTTTTTGCAGTCTATATAAACACCAGCTTGACTTACAGCAGCAGGTATATTACATCCTAGACATGAGATAAAAACCCATACAGGTATAAACACTAAAATGAAGATTATCAGCAGCTATCCTTTATGAACCTTACCAGCATCCATTTTCTTATATACTTTTTTTTTTTTTAAGAATTCTTAAAATACGTTTATAGACTGGGAAGTTGTCTGGGTAAAAGAAAGGGGGAGGAAATAAACCAGAAGTTTGATTCACATTGGGTCATGAAGTTGAAACAGTTCATGAGAGGATATTTCGAAAGCTACAAAGTGTGCTAGAAAAATACATCTGAAGTATGAAGAAACATGAGCTTAGAAACAGTAATATTTTTTTAAAACACATACTCTTAAGACTAGCTCAATATCACCTGTACTTTAGTTATATTGGATATTGAAATTACTTAGTGATCATTTGCTCTACCATTATATTCATATGTATAGAAGTTTAAGATGGGAAACTTAAAAACTTTTTGATGTATACATACATATATAAACACATTGTTCTCAGCTTTTGTCTGTGTACATATATTAACCTCAGCTTTGAGTGGCATACATATATGCGAAAAAAGCCAAGATTCTTTATTCTTCATATGTATGACACATGAAACTCTATTCTTCAACCATTTAAAGACAAATTAATTTCCTCATGTATTTCTGAACAGTAATACAAGATCAAAAATACAAAAAATGTTATGAAGTTACAACAAAGCAGTAATTAAATTTATTAGCTAAACTGAAGAAACATTATCAGAGAGGCATCTGACTCTTGGAGATAAAACAGATTGCAACCAACCCATCCCCAAAAGGGGAAAACAAACAACTTCAGAACCAAATCTGACTAAGCTATTGAAAAATCAGTAAAGAACATGCAAAAAGCAGAGCTGGCAGGCTCCAAGGCAGAAAAACTTTTAGAATAAGCAGCACAGCAACATTTTTAAAAAGTTACAATATGGCATAACTCAGACAGCAAACACCAACTTCAGACAATTTTATAAGAAAAGTAATAAATAAAATAAATCTAACAAGATACAAAGAATCCCCATTCTGTTACAAAGGAGGCAATGGATTATGTTATCTAAAATCTAAAGAAATAAACAGACCCGAAGAAGTTTCAAGAATTAATTTTGTAAAGATCTAAAAAGAACTATTAATTCTTCTATGCATGGAGCATTTAATCAGATCATAGATGGAACAGATGAATCCTTTGGAAGACAGCAAGGATAGATACAATGAGCAGAGCAGAGAGAGGCAATAGGGTTCACTGTGTATTTTTGTTAAGCCTACTGCATTAAGGAACATTCATACAGGTTTTTAACAGACCATGGCAGATAAGGAACAGCAATCCCCCTAGATATATGCACCCATACAAACCATGTTGCTGTAACATGCTTTAAGAGCAGCATTCTAGTTACTATCTCCTACAGTAGACAAAAGCCCTTTCTCCCAATATAATGAGAACACAAAAACTTCGTATCTAAAAATGTGGCTTTAGAAAGGAGCATCTGCATTTCTGTTTATATAAAGATCTTTGGGTTTCTGAAAAAAAGATGTTCCACAAATTAATTTATGTTCAGGGTGACAACCTAAACTGGTATCCACTTCACTACTGCTTATTACTTTGTTTGAATGAACTCTGGCCACAGCAATTACACACAAACCTCCAACAAAAGATGTGAAGAACAAAGTCTAGAGGGTCCAGAGGGAACGGAAGACTTGCTCTATGCAAGCAATAAGCTGCTTTTTATTTAAGACTCACTGTGTTAAAGCACTAACACTAACAGCTATGGCTTAGTCTCTGGTTATGAAAAAAAATATTGCTATAAAGCAAGCATTTCCGAAAAGATTAAGTTAGGATATACGAAAAATTTTAGAGTAAGAAAATTTAACAAGGCTTTTGGGTGTATCACCCTACTCTAAAAAGTAGTTAGAAATTAATTTTTTTTAATGTAAATTTCTAGGACAAAGTAGCTCTCATTAACCCATTAAATGCTCATACTCATTTCAAGTTGCACTTCCACGCATATCATGCTGTAGACACCAAGAGCTTGACAAGCTTTTCTCACAAACACCAGCTGAAGACAGTAAGAGGCCTCAGGCAAGTAGAGCAGTATTATATAAGCCTTCTAAAATTTCAAGCAACAGGCCCCCTAACACAATCACGTGTATAATCAAGTAGCTTAACTGAAGCAGGTGTGGAATAACTGAGAAATCCTTGTATTTTTCTTCAGTCTCTAAGATAGATGATTTAGATGTTAAAAAAAAAAATACAAAGAAATCAACCAACCTCAAAACATTCCGACTACCTAGAGAACCTTCAAAAATATAAAAGTCTTCATGGCAATGCTCATTAACCACTTTTGCTGAAATACAGAAAGCCTCTTAAAATCTGTCAAATATTTTAAAGGATGTCAGAGCAGGTATTCTGCAATTACATAGACTTGTTCTAGAAAGGGACATAAAGAATTAATTATCAGGTCTGCAGTGTCACAAATGAGATATAACAAGTTTCGAGATACTAGAAAAGAAAAATTTCTAACAAAATAAATACCAAAAAGTTCTCATAAAAGATATTACTCCTACTTAACAACTGACATGGGAGTACTTAAGAAAAAAGTTATTACACAATAAAAGACACCTCTTCAGCTCACAAAAGGATATGCAAGAAACCTAGGGAAACAAAGACTGATCTAGAGTCAGAAGGAAAAAAGTGAGACAGACTGTAATTGGAATTGCTATTTGTCTAACAAAAATAATTTAAAGAAAATCAGTTTGAGAGTTCTCTATAAAGAGTACTTATATCCAAGATCCACCAGACACATGGGTCAGCACACACTGTGCTTCACAGGCTTTAGAGAATAATAATTGCTGCAGTGGCTGGCAATATAACCGAAGATCCCATCATTTTCCTACTTGCTTACTTCAAAGAAGTTCATTCTGTGAGAAAACATTAATATATTTATTTAATTAGTGCTAAACTGTCCAATCATGGAAGAAATAATGTCTCCTAATCACTCTAAACATGGGAAATCAGTGTGTTGAATGGATTATCACACCGTCAGAATTAAGAGTTAAAAGACAGTCAGACCTTTAGAACTACATATGGCAGTCCTGGCTTGCAAATGCAACAAGGATCTGCAACAAATAAACCTAGATTCCTAGCCAAGAATATTAATGAATTCATTTAAACATTAATATGGATCTTTTTAAGAGTGTATGTATATATGATGACACGTTATTATTATCCAATAACAAGACCCAACTCTTACTTGAGAAAGCTAAAAGAACTGCAAAATATTTCCTTTGCAAAGATTCCACCACTTTAGCATCACCTAATAACCACCATATATTTCTAACAGCATAAAGAAATGAGCTTTTTGTTTTGAAGACCAAAAATTCTGTAGTACCAAGTGTCTTACAAAACAACATACATTCCAAGGAACTGAAGTAATGAATAAACATGAATAGCTGTACATTCTACCAGCTGTATTAAGAGCTACACTTTCCTCTAAAAGTAACCAGGAAGTCATACATAGGCACTGTTAGGGCAGTATCTTAGAAAACTGATGCAAGTTGGAAAATCCACACGCTACTGCACTTGACAGAAGGGATGCAGAAGGCACAACTATTTTCAGAGGGTCCTCCTCACAGCAATAAACACCAATATCACTAATGACACTTCCATCCAGCCAAACCCAGCCAGGCTACTGAGCCCTACTGCCTCCTCTCTCCTTCAATTAGTAAAAGCAACAGTTGCAACACTATCTCAATAAAATGTTGACATTCACCCAGTTCGAATTCCGACACTGGATTATCTTTTTCAGCCACATTGCTATTACCCATTTTAAAAACTATTAAGCGGCATTCCCATCAAACTTCTACTTTTCTTGTATTCTGCTTCACTTATCCTTTTAAGATTTTACTGCTCCTCCTCTAAAATGAACAAATTTGAAGCAGAGAGACAGTCCAGGAGAGAAATGTCACTTTCGCCTTTTCGCCATACTTAACTTACCAAACCTAGACCAAGAAATTTCAAAAGTAGTAATAAAAGCCATAATTAAAATTTATAATAAAAATCTACAATAAAAAATATTACTGCGCTTAGTTATGCGCCTCTTGATGCTTCTGGGATCTAAACTATACATAACTTCAAAGTCCAGCACTGGTGACAGGTTTTCAGGTCTGAAACCATTCACAAAGCATTCAGTGGTAACATGCCCAAGCAAACTGGTTCATAGCACAAGGAAGAAAGGAAAAACTGTCTGTTAATTCAGTAATTTATCTCCTGGATTCAGAAAAAGTCCTTTTTCCCTTGGAAACTAATTGGCAGTCTCAGAAATCCAGAGATAAAATGAGGTTCCCCTTTCAGAACCTCCATGTCTTTGCTGATAAATAGAATGCTTCCACAAAAGGAAAAGATGCCTGAAAATTAATTTTAAAGTATCTTCTGCCTACTTGTAACTTCAAACCCTATCAAGAGGACATCTCTTACTAGATTGCCATCTTACTGTCATAAAAGAGCTATTCAGATGGGGACAAAGTCTGACCAAAAAAAATAAATACCAAAAGCTTCCAGAAATTTTCACTGCCTTTTGGAGGTAATAAATCACTGTGTCCATCCAATTAAAAAATTCAGACAAAACCAGCTGTAATTGGCACACTTAGAACTGAACTCTGAAATTAACTAGCAGAGGGAGGGAAGGGAAACAGATTCACAAGGCAGTTAATAGAAACCCCTTCCTATAGCTTCATTTACAGCTAAGGTGCTGTTTGCTAATGTGCAAATAAATTAGCTTTTAGATTTTAATTTTTAAATCACTCGGATCAAGCCTAGGTTCGGTCTCCTTTGACACGCAACCTAAGCTTTGCTGCTAATCAGACCTCAACAAAAACTTTCAAGCTTCACGCAACAGCTGATACTACATTGGTTTTAATGTTTCAACAACTCAAATGCAGACTTAAGTCATGTTTTCTGAATTTAAACAACAGTTAAGAGTTACATTCTCCTAATGTTAAGGGAATCTAAACATAGTACTTAGAGCTTAACAAATCAATGTTATTTAAATTCTTTTTGTACAGAAATAGCAAGACACATGCATACTTTTTTTTTCTACTAAGTTCTGTCACACTTCAAAATACAGTAACTCATTATTTCTTTAGAGTTGAAAGGACAAAAATATATTTTTCTTCAACTGAGGTCTGACTGAAACCTTGCCAACAAAAAGAGGCACAATTGCATAACTTGGAAAAAAATTATTTACAAAATCAAATCACCACCACCTGTAAGCACCTTACCTTTAAATAGGATCCATAATACTTAGTTACATATGGACTGTCACACTGACTCAGCACTGTGATTTCTTGTTGGATGTCTTCTATTTCATCTTCTGCTTCTTCTAGGTCAATAATTTTTATAGCCACCACTTTTTGAGTCCGATTGTCAATTCCTTTAAAAACTTCACCAAAAGAGCCCTTACCAATTTTCTCCAGTTTGGTAAACAGTTCTTCTGGATCTGCCTTCAGGGTCTGTTAAAAATAAGAGAAAAGTTCATTAGTATTTGTAACATTGAAATGAAATGTCATATATTTGAAGGCAACAAACACTTCAAATTCTACACATTTGTACCTATCCAGCTATACTTTTTCTATCTCCATTATTAACATATCCTTACCACATCCCTTACAGACACACACTGCAACATTTATGCTTTCCTGTACGTAAAGTACAAATTTAACACCATCCCTGTAACAGAGTTTTATCCTATCTGGCACCAGAAAGTGCTGCTACCTCGATTCCTTTTTCTTTGTCAATAAACTGCACACTGAGACTGAAAGATCCTTGCAAAGATTTGGCTTCTATTAAAACCAAAATAGATCAAATACCACTACCAATAGAAGTAAACTTCTGTCCACCCTTTTCTCTCAAAATTGGTCCATTTTCAGAACCCAGGGTCCTACCCTGTTCAATTTTTATTTTTTACATCTCTCATCCTCTTAAGGATTTTGTTCCCATTCTTCAGTGCACAGACTACCATTTCGTTTGTTTCATGCGGCAAACAATCCTCTTCAATTTCCTTCTAAGGATCACCTCCATGAACTGCCATGCTTCCTCCTTATCCCCGACCCTAAGGTTTTCTGGAGCTGGATCTCTTTATCCAACTGAGAGAAGCATAAAAAGAAAAACTCATTCACTCCTAAAAAACGTCCTGTTCCCATCTATCTTGATTTGAACAGTCACATGAAAACTGCAAGTGCTCACCTGAACAAGCAAACACAAGACCTACATGGACCACCCTACCTATTAGTTTTTCTTCCACTGTCAAGTATTCAGCTAGCTACTAGTGCTGTTAGGCTTCTCACTTTCACTGCACAGATGGTAAATTCCATTGTGTACCACCTTCATCTAACAGCAAGGAGCCTTTATAGCTAACAAAAGCATACATACCATTAAATACAATTAAACTGGATAAGTCATAAGTAGGGGAAACAGTCATTAAATGAAGAAAAACAAGATAGCATTACTTGGAATCTTTCCCTTAAAAAGTAAAACAAACACTTCAAAAGACTTCTTATTGTAGATAAAAGGATGAGGTTCACGCTAAGCGAATAGACATTGTTGATAGAGGAAAAAAAAAAGAGGCTCATACAAGAAAAATTCAGTAATGCCTAAATAGGCATAAACCCACACATTTATACTTAGCTAAACTTTGTAAAAGCATAAAGAGAGGAATTAAAATTTCTAAAGTTACCACTGACAAGCACTGAGCCAACATTTTCTCTTTAACAATTAACATACAGCATTTCTCACCCATACTTCTATTTGTGCTCTCACAGCTCAAAGGTTATGTAACTAACCCATGTAGCCCTGAGAAGAAGATAGTCTAGAAGATGTTTTAGTTCATCTGGAGGTACCTGAATTTCACAGCTGAATTAGCTGTTTTGAGGACCAGGTAGCTGTGACTGACTGAGCCCAGAGATAAACCCACTCAATTCTTCAGGCAGTGTGGAGCAGTCTGGATTCTATCATCTTGTGGCGCAAACTGAGTACACTGATACTTCTAATACTTCAAAGTAAGCTACAAGACATCAGAGTTTTCAGATAATCAGCCCAAGAACAGATCACTGGTGAGATCGGTCCAAAGAAAAAACACTCTGCTAAGTATACTGCAAAACTTCACCAGCCCCAAGAAGTTCCCCATGATTTGTCTTATGGATCCATCTTTCTATCTGAACTCAGTTTCAGGAAACAAGTAATGTCCTGGTTTCAGCTGGGATAGAGTTGGTTTTCTTCTTCGCAGCGAGTACAGTGCTGTGTTTTGGCTCTGATGTGAGAACAATGCTGCCAGGACACTGATGGTTTTAGCTGTTGCTGGGTGATGTTTATACCAAGTCAAGGACTGTTCAGTTTCTCAGGCCCTGCCAGCCAGAGGGCTGGAGGGGCACGGGACATTGGGAGGGGACACAGCCAGGACAGGTGACCTGAACCAGCCAACGAGGTATGCCATACCATGGGACGGCATGCTGAGCATATAAACTGAGGGAAGAAGAAGGAAGAGGGGGTCATCTGACATGGCGTTGTCTTCCCAAGTAACAGTTACGCATGACAGAGCCCAGCTCTCCTGGGGATGGCTGAACACCTGCCTGCCGGTGGGAAGCAGGGAATGAATTCCTTGTTTTGCTTTGCTTGTGTGTGTGGCTTTTGCTTTACCTATTAAATTGTTCTCGTCTCAACCCTCGAGTTTTACATTCCTTTTCAATTCTCCTCCCCATCCCTCTGAGTGAGAGGGAGAGAGTGAGTGATGGCATGGTGTTTTGTTGCCAGCCAGGGTTAAAATTCGACACATAAGGACATGGGGTTTTATACTTTTGTCATTAAAAGGAACAGAGCAAGAGATCCAAGCCCACTCCACCAAAAGAATCTTGTTCCTCTAAGTTCAATGTAATGAGAATTACATACTATTACACGCTATTAAATACATAATATGCTAACATATCTCCCACTTGGAAACAAGACCAGGGCACTTCATGTTTTCCAGCAACTGCAGTTATCCTTTTAGCAACACTTCCAGGGACATAATTTATAAGACGACAAAACTAGGAACCAAATCATGCTGTAGTGGTTCTCCTCATGCCCCCCTGAATGTTTGGTGCTTTTTTTTGTCAATATTCAAAATGGTCTTCTCTGAGAATTCTTCATGAATAACAATAATCTTAACACTTGCATCAGATGTTTTCCCTTGTGGAAGACAATTACCAGTCTATGTTTTCATACATACTGTGTTAGAATTTGAGATGATGTGCTGGAGAGAGCTGTGCACTCCTAATCCATCCACACAAGCCTTCTAGTTCCATTCACCAGCCACAGGAATCTAAACATTACATCACTACAAAGGCATTTGGGTAAATCACAACCTAATCCTAGTCACAGCTGCCAAAAAAAAAAAAAAAGGGAAAAAAGCCCCAAACAAACGGTGTTTCATCTCCGGAGACTAAAAAGCCAGCACTACTCAAAGTGGCAGTGTACTGCAGTTGTTCTAACAGAGACAAATACAAGGGCTACCTGCCAGCAGCTCTTTGAGATCTGTTGGCCTTCTGTTTTAACCCCCTGTTGTCCCTTCTCCTCCTCAACCCCTCAAACATCTATTATCATCATATATTAAAGCCCGTTATTTCATGACACCAACACATTCAGAGATTTGCAGAACTCTCACAGCCTCATTTTTACTGTATCAGGCTCTTGGGATTTTGGTACTAGGCTGAAAGTTTTATAAAACAACTGCAAAAGAATATTTTCCCAGTCACTTTGTGTTAGTAATTCGAAAAAAGCAAGGAAGATAACTGTTTCTGAAAGTCCTGAGAAGCAGGAAAAAACTGTCCCAGCTTGATTTTTTACAATCGAAATTTCACAGCCATTTTGAAGTGTTAATTGTTCAATAATAGCTGGAATCAATATAATTAAAATTATTATTAATAATAGTTCCTTCTCCAAGTTCCTTGTGAAATTACTAATCACAAGTAAAACCACGACACTTTTCCTTGCCAAAGCAGAACTTCAGTAAATTCATTTCTTAGTTTTAAAATTTAAAAGTCACCACTCTTGAATTCTGATCTAAGCAACAAGAGGGAGCAACTGGGTTTTTTAAAAAAAAAACTTCTCTTGCTAAGGTTGTCTGTATTTTCTTCTCAGGAGACCAGGTGTTTGCAGTGAGAGCCTTAAACTACTGGCAACACACGTTTTTGGAAAACTACCATTTCATCTCACTCTAACAACCTGCTTTATTTCAAAAACAGAGAGATCAGGCCTCCAGATACATAATGAGCTGCTTGAATTTGAAAGTACATGACTGGCCAATTCCCATTCATTTTGTCCAAGATCACACCTGGAAAGGATTCTCATATTTGCTTGGTTTTGTAAATACTTCCAACAGAGCCAAAACAAACAAATAGTAAATATTTTCTCTACCTGACTGAACAGAGCAAAATGTCTTCCATAGATTCTGTCACTACATTTTTGCTGACTCTACTCTTCTCAAGCTTTCACTAAGCATATAGCTTTCTCCTACTAATATTAAAACAAAGGGAACCAATAAATGAGCCTTCCTGTGACTAAGCACACAGAATATTGCTAGAAAGCACAGAAGTGAGCAGCAACATCTGTTGCAAAAGAATAAAGCTAACCACCTTGTTTGATAAAGAGCTAGATCTCTACCATTAAAATACGTCCTTCTAAGTGTGTCACAGAATACATCATGTGGCAAATGAAAAACAAGGTCTGGAACATTTCCATCTAGTGATTACAGAACTTTCAATTCCCATAACCACTCGGATTAGTTTGTCTTTTTTTTTTTTTTTTAATAGTTTTTCAAACTTCTGAATGCCAATCGCAGCCATCCTGTCTCAACCTCCATGTTGTTTCACCATGCAGAACAAAGTCCTTCACTTTTCACGACAAGCAGAGCCACCATTCACCCAATAATTTGAGTAATCTCCCTATACTTGTTCCACATTGGATTCATTACTTTGACCTTAGTCAGCCACAAAAACATACTGCACTTCAAATTAACTCTTCTCAGTACCTAACGTCACTGTTGTCCACTTCTACAGAATAAAGACTGGATCTGAGAACTTATTGGACTATTTGTTCCATTTGGCCTCATGGCTTTAACTCAGCTGTGACCAACTAAAGCCACTCACCTCTTCCTAATCCTCCGCATTTCCAAACAGTGAGTTCCCAGCCTACCGCAAAGGTCCCTTGTAATAATTCATACTTACAACACCTTGCACTTTATGCTATTCTGTTCAGTAATTCAACTCTTCAAGGCTGTGTAGCTCTTCAGTAATGGCCTCTCAAGTATAACAGGTGCCTTTAATTTTGTACTATCAGCAACTTTTATCAGCATGCGTTGTCTTTTTTTATGCTAAGGTCACTTTTCAGTCACCATCTGTCAAAAAGATTCCTGGAGAAACCAGCAGCATTATCCACTTCGACATTACCTCTCCAGTACTCTAATCATGGTCAGGACAATACACACCTTACAAGGTATTTATTTTTATGAAACCGTAACTCTCATCTGCACTAACTGCCCCTATAAGTCAACAGAAAGTGTTACTGAAATTCAAAATAATTAAACCAAACTTTATCCATAACCATTCTGACGTAGAATACAGCTTTAACTGAATCTTTCTGCATTTCATCCCATTTCTTATTTCTAACACCCACTCACAAAGGGTTATTCATGCAGTTATTGTAGCAAAGGGTTAAAAAACCTGTTTTTAACTTACAAGAATTAAAAGCTATCTCCTTATTCAAGTTCTCAAGCTTATATGGGCAACTGATTTTACTTGCAGATCTCTTTATTTCTCTATGTCTGCTCTTTTGGAATAGACAATCATCTTTCAGCACCGCATTCTGTGTACTTTTCATTTCACCAAATCAATTCCAAATTACTCAGTCCAATCCCCATTCCCTATCAAGACTGAGCACAAAAGAGGAGTTAGAGACACATGCATTCCTGCAGGGCTGTGATCTGGTCGGCATTAGAGACTTGGTGGGATGACTCCTATGACTGGGGTGTTGGAATGGAAGGATACAGGCTCATTAGGAAGGACAGACAGGGGACATGAGGAGGAGGTGTCACCCTCTATGTCAGCAACCAGCTGGAGAGCATGGAGCTGTGCCTGGGGGTGGATGAGGAGCTGACTGAGAATTTACGGGATGTGATTAAAGGGAGGGCAGGGACAGGTGACATCATAATGGGGATCTGCTACAGGCCACACAACCAAGAAGACCAAGCAGATGAGGGTTTTTACAGACAGATAGGAGTCACCTCACACTCACAAGCCCTCATCTTCACAGCGGACTTCAACCACCCCGGTATCTGTTGGAGGGACAACACAGCAGGGCATAGACAATCCAGAAGGTTCTTGGGATGCCCTGACAGTAACTTCCTTCTTCAAGTGATAGAGAAGCCAAGGAGGACAGGTGCCACGCTGGACCTTGTTCTCACCATCCAGGAGGCGCTGGTGGGGAGCATGAAGCTCAAGGGCAGCCTTGGCTGCAGTGAACATGAAATGGTGGAGTTCAAGATCCTGAGGGCAGAGAGGAAGGCACACAGCAAACTCACTGCCCTGGCCTTCAGGAGAGCAGACTTTGGCCTCTTCAGGGATCTGCCTGGTAGTGTATGATGAGATAAAACGCTGGAGGGAAGAGGCACCCAAGGAAGCTGGTTAATATTCAAGGATCACCTCCTCCAAGCTCAGCAACAATGCATCCCAACAAAGGCTAAGATGGGAAAAAAAGCCAGGAGGCCTGCATGGATGAGCAAGAAGCTCCAGGAGAAACTCAAACACAAAAAGGAAAGCTACAAAGGGTGGAAGCGAGGACAGGTGGCCTGGGAAGAATACAGAGAAATTGTCCAAGCAGCCAGGGAACAGGTTAGGAAAGCTAAAGCCCTGACAGAATTAAATCAGGTCAGGGACATCCAGGGCAACAAGAAAAGCTTCTATAGGTATGTCGGTGATCAAAGGAAGCCTAGGAAAAATGTGAGCCCTTTCCAGAAGGAAACGGGAAACCTGGTTACCCCGGACACAGAGAAGGCTGAGGTACTCAATGACATTTTCACCTCAGTCTTCGCTGGCAAGTGCTCCAGCCACACCGCCCAAGTTGCAGAAGGCAAAGGCAGGAACTGGGAGAATGAAGAACCACCATCAAAGATCAGGTTCAACACCATCTGAGGAATCTGAAGTTGCACAAGTCCCTGGGACGTGATGAGGTGCATCTGCACGGGTCCTGAAGGAACTGACAGTTAAAATTGTTAAACCGCTATCCATCATATTTAAGAAGTCACAGCAGTACAGTGACACCATACACAATACAGGCTGAAGACTCACTGGCTGGCAAGTGGATTTAAAGTCAAGTCCTTCACATCCAGATGAACATAAGCCAGCAATGTGCCACCATGACAAACAACACAACAACATCCTGGGTTGCGTTAGGAAGAACATTGCTAGAAGGTCAAGGGAGGAGATCCTACCCCTCTTCTCAGTACTGGTGAGACCACATCTGCAGCGCTGCATCCCGTTCTGGGCTCCCCGGACCAAGATATGGCTGTACTGGAGCGAGACCAGTGAAAGGCCACAAAGATGGTTAAGTATTGCAGCAACAGATGTATAAAGCGGGGGCTGAGAGAATGGGGATTGTTTAGCTTGGAGAAGAGAAGGCTGAGGGGCTGGAAATCTTCTGTGCGTGAATACCCGCTGGAAAGGTGTAAAGACAACAGAGCCAGGTTCCTCTCAGTGGTGCCCAGTGGAAGGACAAGATGCAATGGGCACAAACTGAAATATAGGAAGTTCCATTAAAACTTCAGAAAAAAAAGAAAAATAAAACCAAAAGGAAAAAAAATACTTCCCCCTGTAAGGGTAGTCCAACACTGGAACAGGTTACCCAGGCAGGTTGTAGATTCTTTGCATTATTCAAAGTTACACTGGATGTGGTCCTGAGCAACCCACTAGCTGACTTTGCTTTGAGCAGGAGGTGGACTACACATGCTCCAGAGGGTCCCTTCCAGTCTCGGCTATTTTGCAATACATTATTTCCGTCACATCAAGAATTATTTTTACTGCTAAATTTACTGTGCAAATACATCAATTTCTTTTGAAAAACAAAACAAAAAAACCCACACCACTATTGCTGCACATCATTTCCTTATTTTAAATTGATTTCTATAAAGACCAAAGAACAGAAATCTAGCAGACAAGTTTATACAGTTTTCTCAAATACCTGGAGAACTTCAAGCCTAAACACCAGTCAAAGTGAACAGCTGGCATGTTCGATGTCATCGTTCTTCACACAGCTCTCCATTTTAGAAGCAGCACTGCAAAGGTTTTTCTGTACCATCACTTGCAATCTTTCAAAAACCATCTAAAGCCTATTCACCTCAACACAGACCAGTACTAAGCAGCTTTCATTTTTACTTTTACCCCCACAGACTTAGCTGCACAAGTGGCAGCAGTGGAGATATATTGTAAATAAACGCCCATATAAGATAGTTTTGCATCAGGAAAAACTACTTCCAGGAATGAGAAGCCCCAGATTTTACTACCAGCATTTTACCTTTTTCTGAACCTCTCAAGTTTTTGCTTTCAGCAATATACATACACCATATATAACTCATACAATACACAAGATTATTTTCTGCTGTTGGTAGGAAACTGAAACAAGACAGAGGCAGCACGCAGAAAATGAACTGCTTCATTTTACTGCATTGTATCAAGCCCCACCTGTATTTTCAGAGAACAGCTAACCCAAAAAGACAAAATATTTGGATTTACAGCCTGGGACTTTTATCTAAGCAAGAAAAAAATATTTAAGCAGCCTTAAAATTTGAACCAAAGGTTCAGTTTCACCTATTGATAATAAAATAAAATGAACTCAACTTGGATAGCCACTTTATAATTATCATGAACAGAAACAACTGATTTTTATTTTCTTTTCAGAGGACTAATCAGCAAAATATTTAATGAAAGGTGCAAAGATTAGAATGAAAACATTCATCTATACTAACTAGGTGTAAAACCAAGATCCAGCTGTTTCACTGAGAATTTGTCAACAATCAAAGAGAACACTACTGTTCTTTTCTTTATTCTTCAAACATATGCATTCCGTACTTCTCATTTTCCATCTCCAATGTTATAATTATTCAATTCAGAGACACACTACCATAAGGAAACTGCCTTTTTTTTTTTTTTTGGGGGGGGGGGGGGGGGGGGGGGGGGAAGAGTTACCATTTGAAGAATTAGCAATACATTACCTATCATGAAAAGGAACAACTGCCATAAATTCTGCCATGAAACTTCAGTGGGTTGTAATGGGAGGGGGAAAGCAAAAACTAAAGCTGTAAAACCTTGCATCTCTCACACACTTTGCATGTCACAAGCAAATGAGGATAAAAATACACAGCATGCATCACAATAGCCTCAGCAGTACTTGCATTTGTTCACACAGTTCAACTCCCTTGTTCTAACTACACTGGAACAGGTTTTAAGTATGTTTTGGGATGGGGGGGAGCCAGGGGGAGTTAGCCTATCATAAAAGCATTCCTCAGCCACTGTATAACCCTCTTCCCACTTATTGTCAAGGAAGATGCACTTATCTGAGACTCAGAATACACTATCAACAACATGGATATCCAAAACATGCTTCCAAATTCCCAGTTAACTAATACCATCTTCTGGGTGCAATGTCCTCTGCACAAATCACACTGTAATCTTACAGTATTCTTCATTCAGCTTTTCATTCAGAAAGCTGCTTAGGGTACCATGTTAAAGAGTTTAATACCAAAAGTAATAGTTACCTAACCATAGCCTGATTTTTACAAGCATTCAGAAAGAATAAAATCCAATTAAATATGCTGAATTTCTGAATAGTTTCTCAGGGTCATTTTTTTAATATAACATTACTAAAAACTTTCATAACCTGTAACTAACTGACTCCCTTCCATCCATTACTTTTAAAACGTAAATCATTCCAATTGAAAATCTCTCCATGCCTTGAGCACACAACGAAAGCAACAAACAAGTATTACCAGTAGACACAGCATAGCTGTGAAACCCAAAACGTGTTTTAGACACCAAGAGAAAGACAGCTAAGGAAAAGAGTCCCAAAAAACAGGTTTAGAACAATGTCTCTCACTTGTTTCCACTTGTCAGAAAGACCAAACACAGTAAAAATCACTCTTTTTTTATAATAGCTAAGCTATTGATAAAAAGAAAAAAATAAAATAGTGGCTTTTTGTGGAAATTCCCACCATTAGGGTGGGAAATGGCAAATGGTCAGACAAATGGCTGAATAAGTAATGCTAATAGAGGCAATCAGAAATGTACGTTGCATTAATACTAATTGAGGAAAAGAAGCAAAAGAATGAGTTTTAGGATCTATAACAATCCCATAATTTGAGGGGAGACACTTGTATCCATTCTATCACCTGGCAAAAAAACCCAAACTCATGTTTCTTAAGAGGCTGCCAAACAGTGCAACTGAAAATAGAACAGGATAGCACAAGCATTCCCAAAATTTTCCTGTGTCAAGCTTCACATTCTACAGAGTTGCACTGCAGAAGGTTCTTAGTTCTATACTAATGTAGAATCAACACACACATCTAAGAGGGAACAATTCCATGCATAGATACTTCCAATAAACAAAATATTTATTGGCTTATGAAAGCCATTTCACCAAAAAAAGACTGTTCAACACTCCTCTTCAAAAGTAAACTACATTTATTTGATTTTGGAACTATACATCCTGAACATATCCAGGAGTTCAGATTCAGGTAACATACTAGAGCTTTAAACAAGCTTGGGAAGACAAGCAAACAGGTTTTACTGGTATCAACTATTATCACCTTGTACTAATCATGGTTCAAGACTGAGGCACATAATCTAAACACATGAGTTTAAGTAAGCTCGCAATTTTGCCAAAAGGAAGCTGCTACATCCACAGACAAGTTTATCTGTACCAAAAAAAATTAGAATGCAGAAGCTGAAGATCACCATAAAAACGGCTTTTCCCTACAGGAAAACTGAGACCACTTTAATAATGCATTTGGAAACGCAATAGTAAAATTGTTCTTAGACTATTCTCATGTAGTATGCAGTCATTTTATTGTCCTTATATCTTCTTCTCATAAAACTAAATATTCTCTTACAGAATTTCTCCTTCTACATCTCAAATTCAGTGCTTTGAAGTGATGCATCCTAATGTTACTGCCTCTGTAACTAATTTTTAGGTGCATACATGGAAACTTACCCCAGATTAACAGATCTATATGGACAAACTCCAAGTCATCTATTTATAAAGTTTACAAGTAAAAGAGGTTTTGACTATATAGCTGCCTCCACACAAATTATTACTTTCAGCCCCACACAACACCACTTTGTCAAATAACGCTTCACCAGTGGAGGCAGGTGTATCATCACAAAAGCAATAACCAGGTCAAATTCGATCAGAGTACCAGCTTGGAAGGGACCTCAAAGATCATCTGGTCCAACCCTCCTCGGCAAAATCACGGTCTAAACAAGATGGCCCAGCACCCTGTCCAGTCAAACCTTAAAAGCATCCGATGTTGGAGAATCCACCACTTCACTGGGGAGATTATTCCATTCTCATCATGAAAAACTGTCCTCTTGCCTCCAATCGGGATCTCACCAGGAGTAACTTGTACCCATTACCCTTTGTCTTTTCCATATGATTCCTTGCAAAAAGGAAGTCTCCATCTTCTTTGTAGCCACCCTTTAAATTCTGGAACATGGTAATAAGGTCTCCCCTGAGCGTTCTTTTCTCAAGGCCAAATAAAACCAGTTAGCTCAGCCTTTCCTCATATGGCAGGCTTCCCAGTCCTTTGATCATCTCTGTGGCCCTTCTCTGTACCCTCTCAGGCCTGTCCACATCTTTTCTGTGTAGCAGGGACCAAATTATTATAGAATGGATGCAGTGTTTTATATTATTATAATATTAGATAACTTGCTGGCTTTGTTCATCGATGTTTGGTATACCCCCAAGAGGGAGAATGAAAATAATTTAAGCAAAATCTAAAAATATACCCAAGATACATATATCCATTTTCTATCTCAGAAGCATAAAAGATGCCACTATGTAAAAGTTGACATCAAAGCCTCGTATACCACTCATAACACAAGCCCCAATATTTAAATGTATTCACTACATCAATAGTCTTCTGTCTCTCTGGGGAACAAAGATGACAGTTGACTAAAAGGGCACCTTACTCAAACATGAAACTTTCCATAACATATGACTAGCCCAAGTGGTTGGTCTATAAGGGTCCCTGAAAGATATAGCTGCCACAAGCAGTATCTGTTTGGTTCTGGAAGGCTACCTGATGGAAATAAGTTTTTCCTGTTTAGAGGCTGTTAACACTAATGGCAAGACAACAGTTAAGGCAGAAAGGTGAATGCTGACATTGGTCACACAGTAACTAACAAGGATGACAAACCACCTTGGATGTGACCAATACAAAATCTAGTTTTGGATCTCTCTTCTGGCAAGCTCAGCCTTTGGAAATTAAGAGTGCCTTTCCTTACCTCCTCTGGCTCTGTATAAATACTACACCCTACCTTTATATAAACATTAAAAATTAAGTAGAATTTTGGAAAGCATGTCTAAAATGTATAGCTTCAAAACCACAGAAGGGCTGGAAAAAATGTAACACAGAGATTCACAAAAAATAAGGATTCACTATTGTCAATCCTTATTCCAAAAAGCAGTCTTAAATCCTTCAGCTATTCATGAAGCAATGAAGTCAACCCAAAAAACTATCAGACTGGGTACCTCAAACCACTCCCTAAAGACTGAGCAGTCTATACGTTACAGCTAATTACCAGTCATTTTCTACCTAATAGAAAAGTACCTGCAAAGGCCACAGAAAGAAAGAACAAAGAAGCTTAAAGACTGAGAAAACAGAACTGCAGCCATTTTAACTGTATAGTCCGAGTTAACAGCATGAGGATTTAATAACATTATCCAAATTGAAGCTTCTCCCTGAAACAATGACTTCCTAGGAAGTAAAGCACACCAAGAAGCCACCCATAGCAGCATGTCCAAAGGAAACCAACTCCAATGCCTCCACACATGCTTAATAGCAAGATTCTGGGGGTGTTACGAGGAAAAAAGCTTAGTATCCATATATTCACTAAAAACTGCTACACATGACTTACCAACAGTGGAACTGTTGATAAGTCAACTTCTCTGAAACAGCTCCATACATCTCTTGCATAGCCCTATACCGCCTTTGACCTCCAGAGAGAGAAGATGCAAACCTTGTTTTCACAAATTAAAACTCTTCTGTTCTTGTACCCAAGGAATGAGCTTGTAATATGCCGCAGAATCATGACATCTATCTCCAGCATATTTTAAAACAGATCAGCCATGATTGTAACAGTCCAAGAATCAGTCAAATAATTAAGTGCTGTAAATTACTACAAAATATTTATCAAACTGTAACAAAGGGTAACAGCAAGCACAAACTTTCAAAGAAGTATTTTCCCCCAATTTGAGTTTTATCTCCCACACAGAAGCTGCAAATTGAAGGCAGCAGAGGCTATGTGGCCTTTCCAGTGCCTTTGATTTAGCAACTTAAATGTTTTGCAATGACCAAAACCAGAGCTCATATATTAAGTAGTTGCAACAGTTTACTGTAAAGGGAGAATGAGTTATAATAGGGAAGACAGTAATACATATAGTGTGTAAGAACAAAGGAACAGCCATGCTGGATCAGAACAAAGGATCATCTAGGCCAGAACACTTCTGCAGCAGTCAAAAGCTAACGCCTTGGGAAAAGTGCAAGCTCAATAGCAGTTATTTCCCAAAACACTCTTCCAATCTCCAGCAAACTGACAGTTCAAACACTTTCCCAGACAGAAATACTGCCTTCATATTTAACAACTTTTCTTTCCTGTTCGTTTGTCAAGTTGCCACTTAAACTTCGTTAAATTTTTAGTATTTCTTGAAGCAAGACAGTATGAACATCAATGCTTATTTACATTTTGGATGAAGAACCTGCAGCCCTTGTACTGAAGATAACAATGAAAAATGATTAAAATCAACTTATATTGCATAAATACTGTTATTGTTACCAAAAAAAATGAAAGGGAGGAGGATAAAAGTTTTTGTCACACAGAAGGGGCTTGGCTTACAGATGATGGAATTTTAAAAGCACCTTAGGAATTTTATGAAGCTGACATATGGGCACACCTAAAAATACAAGTAAACTTTCTCAGAAAAATCTGAGGAGAGAAAAAACAAAACAAAGTTCAGGGCTTCAGGGCATTTAGGGAAGGGTGAGTTGATCTTTTGGGGTGTTTTTCCCCCTTTAGAAGACCAAAACAGGAAAAAGAAGGTGACTAATTATTTCTAATCAGTAACTCAATGTTCATTATGCCACAGAAGTGTATCTGAAACTCTTATTCACCTGAAACTTTTAATTACCTTTACTATACAAGCACCTAGAAATACAACTAGAAGTCATACCTGGATCCATTCTAACCATGGCACTGTACCGCCTGAACACAGCTGACTCCAAAAAGGCAAACCACCTGTGGGTTTTCCTTACTTCTCTGGGATCTGAAGCCAACAAAACCATTTCTCTTTTCTCAGGAGTTTAAAGTATTCTTACTGTTCTTACCATAATATAACACTCATTTTAAAGCAGGTTAATAAAAATCTGTTCTACACAGTTATTTCACACAGTTAGAAGCACACAGAAAAGCTAGGGCAAAAAACAGCTTTTCTGGTTCTTTAACTTCAGAAATAGAGAAAAACACAAGCAAGCCAGAAGCAGCTTACCACCAAAACATTTTAAGTGGGGAAAGGAGAAAAACATTTAATCAGTACTCATTTTAGTATTTTATTGTTAAAGATTACTTTAAAACTGGCTGCCACCACATATCCAACAGCTTGATGTACAGTATTACTGTGTTTTGCAGCTTCATCCCTTAAAATTTTCTCTGTCAGCCTACATTTCTCGAGCTTTTTGGTCCAACACACTCCTAACGTGCTTCAAAACACATTACAGTTCAGCTAGCACCCCTACCATAAATTTATAAAGACAGTACTTCATTATTAAAAAAGCAGCATCCATAAAGAAGTTACAGAATCTTACCAAAGCTTTGAAATGCAGGCCAGTCTGAAAATCAAGGTCATATACACTTACTCTGAACCAGCCTTGCAGAACCTCATGCATTACAAGCATTCTCCCCAGGCCACTTCTATAAAACATCAAGAAGGTAGACAACATATTCTCAGTTTAGTAATGATGCACCTTCATGTCATACTCTCAAACGCCTATCTACACAAAGCCCTTAAACCAAGGACTGATAAACTTTGAGTCCAAACTTATTTGCATGCACAGAAATTTAGGTCAAAACCCAACCCTGTTTTTATTCAGGTTACAACATGCCCACTTTGCAGCAGACAGTGAATCTCAGGTTTTGACAGCCTTCCAGCACCATCCTACATTTCCTCCACAGTTTTTCATTCCTTTGGCTCACTCTCTACCCACTCACTTTTTATGCATCACTCCTCAAACACCGATCAGATTATGTTGTTCAGGCAGAAATACATTAATCCTTCATTCCTCTGCCCTATTTACACACTACCCTGCTCATGCCAAACAGCATTAATAAAGCATTGTCCCTATATGGGATTTGGGGGGGTTAAGAAGTTACTCTTGTTCACCCCAGGATACTGACTGCTGTCTTGTGTAAGTTCAGCAAAGAATGTAGGAGAAAGCTGCATAACTTGTCACTGACACTGCTTACACCGTTTGTTGCAGAAGATAGTAGGTGGTGAGGAGGGATCGCACTACAGAAAAAGAAGATAGTCCCGTGATTTAAGCAATGTAATTATAACCCAGAGAACTAAGCTCTATTCCTCCCTCTCCTTCATAATAAGAAGTCCTAAACCATAACCTTTGTCTTATTTAAGCAGCCGTCACACATTGTATGCACCTTACTTTTGAACATTTATCTGCAAGCAAAGTCAATCACGTACTGAAAACAGACCATTTCTATATACTCTGAAAGAATGGAAATGGACACAGACATCTTGAGCTCGATGCAGAAAATTAGCAGGTAGTACTCGCATTTCTGACAGACTTTATGCCTCTACCTGTCAGCAGGTCTTTACTTTGGTGTTTGTTTTTTTGTTTCTTTTGGGTTTTTTTACACTGTTATAAGTTCACACTTGAGAAACTCTAAAACAATAAAAATTCATGAGAAAAGTAACACTGTCTTGAACAAAAAGATTTGACTTAAACTCCCAAATTATGTGGGCTAACAAAACCCCTGAATAGCTACCCATTTAGTACAGCTAACAGCATTACAAACTAAATAACAAACGAAGTCAATAAAAAACACAGGCCCTTAGAGAGATCATGCAGGGACACACATAAGCAGTACATGCATATTGTTGGAATAATCTCTATCCTGTCACTTCTGAGGAGCTACAAATCTGACTTTTTAGTTCTAAAGTATTACAGATTCTGTTTCAAAGCTGGTAGATAGTCACCTTGGTTCTAACATGTCTCAAAAGGATAAAAAAAATGCAACATTAATCTAGCCCTAGCCAAACCAAGAAACCTTTACTTCTCTGTCTCTGGCAGTCTGCTCATGTTTGGAATGTGAACTTGAACACTCACCACTAGTACCTACAGAGCGATAAATTATTAAGCAGTTCAGAGTGAGGGCCTACATACTCTATTTGGCAACCAGCAATATGCTTGGGCATATAAATCATGCTACACCCAAGCATGTAAGATTTTAAATTCAAATCCTAAGATTACTGGGGGGGGGGGGGGGGGGGGGTGTTTATAAAAAAAAAAGATTCACGACTTAAAATCCTGACTCATGGAAAAACGAACCAGAGCAGATCAATACTTAAACCAAATGTAGCACAAAAACTTTCAATCCAGGAGATAAAGCAAGAAAAACTCTACATGTCATTCATAAGTTCTTCTTTCAGAGGTTTGGGCAGGGGAGTTTCTAATAAGGTGCGGGAAACATTAGAAAAACAACACACTGATACTAATATCCTTAATGTTTTTCTGGCAGTAGTTTGCATTTGGACTAAGGAAAACGGGGCAGGGGGGCGCAGAAGCCATCTCAGTCACCAGAAAACCACACCAGTTATTTCAGAAATATAGTTACAAGGCAGAACCAGCAAATTCCATCGCATCAGAACAGCAGCTTACCAACTCTCGCAGCCAAACACCCACCTCACCAGCCAGCACCACTGAGATGGGCGCTGCAGCAGGCGCTGAAGGTCAGCGTTTTCAGGCCCTGTTTCTATGTATGCTTCCCGTCACCACGTCAACATAACGGGACCAAAAATCGCCCATCAAGACGCGCTTCGCTTCGTGAATTAAAACACCGAGAACTCCTGGACGGGGAGAGAGGGGGGACAAACCACGCACCCCTCCGCTCCGCACACTTGCGGCAAAGCTGAGGCTGCCGAGGAAGGGGCGGGAGGGAGGGATGCACCAGGCGGGGGGGGCTCGCTAGGCATTACGCGAGGTGCCGGCAGCACGTTTCGTTTCCAGGGGTTACGGGATCCCGCTCCTTTGCCCCTGGGGCCGGGTGGGAGCGAAGAGGCGTTTGCGCCCCTCGCCCCTACCCTCCGCCCCAGGGAACCCCCTCACCGACCGCACCGCGCCCCTTCAGGCCGCCCCCACCCCCCCGATTCCCACTGGCGGGGAGAGCCGGTGGAGGCCCATCCCCCGCTCCCGCCGCCCCCGGGGTGCGTGTCCGCCCCTGCCCTTGGGGCTCGTCCCTCCCGCCGCCGGGGCGGTGCGGGGCAGGCAGCCGGTCCTCACCTGCATCCCCGGCAGGCCCGTCTGCACCGGGGAGTGCGCCATGGCGGCGGCGGCAGGGACGGCGGGGGAGAGGGAGCCGGGTCTCCTCAGGCGGCCCCAGGGGACAAGGCTTAGCTCATCTCCACGCTCTCCCTCACGGAGACACGCAGTCCTCCTCCTCCTCCTCCTCCTCCGCGCCCTTCCCCCGGGCGAGCAGCGCCTGTGCGCCGGCGGTGGGAAAGGGGCCGTCCCAAGCTCGGGCTCCAGGCCCCCGTCACGGATGCAACGGTGGCCGCCTCATCTCTCCTCCTCCTCCTTCTTCTCCTCCTCCCCCGGCCGCGCGCGCAGAGCGGCCGCTGGCGACGCGGGGCCCAGCCGGCGACAAGATGACAAACCTGAGGGGGGAGGAGGAGGGGCGGCCGCGCGTGCGCCCGCCCGCCCCGCCTCTCCCACCCGGCTACCTGCACGCGCTGCCCCACCGGGTCGCCTCCCCCCGCCGCCATCGGCTTCGGCCGGCGGGGAGGGGGCGGGGGGCCGGGAGGCGCCGAGCGCTGCCGGGCCGTGCGTACCGCGGTGTGCGGAGACCCGCCCGGCCGGGCCCGAGTCCCCCAAGCACCGCTGGCAGGGCCGGCTCCCGGTCGCCGGGCTTGCATCGCACTCGGGATAGCGGGAGGCGGCGGGGCCCGCGCCCCGGCCCCGGGAGTTCGGCTGGCTGTCGCCCCTCGCCCTTCCGGCGGCGGCAGCCCGCAGGGCCGGGCCTGCCTCTCCTAGCCGGCAGCCCGCGTGAGGAACGGCGCCTCGGCTGCCGGCGAGGCAGAACAGGTGAAGCGAGGCGAGCATCGGGTTCGGAGGCTGCTCGCTTAAAACGAGGAAGCCGGGGTGAGGCGGCAGACCGAGTGGGCAGAAACCCGAGACATGTTGTGGCATGTCCCCTTCCTGCCTCCCCTTCGCTCGGGCGGTGTAAGAAAGGTCAGGGTAACGCCGCGGCTCCCCTGAGGTGTATGGTTTCAGGAAGCACTTGACTTCCTGTCAGGAGCTGCAGAAGCTGCGAACGAAAATGGCAGTTAGGGGGTCGCGGTGCTTCCGAAATGGAGGGAGAGCGGGGCAGCCCCCGGGCCTCCCCCGCGCCAGAGGCCAGCCCCGGGCCCACGCAGGGCCCCCGCGAACTTGGTGGTGTGCTGGCCGTGTTTGGCCTGTTCAGCTCCATCGCACGTCCCCAGTGCACCAGGGAATGCCCTGAGAGTCTCGTTCTTCCCCCCCCGCCCCCACAAAAAGCTAGGCGGTTTCATGAGTATTAAAATCATTGGAGCCTGGCGGCCAGTGGGCCTGAAACCCACAGGACAGTGGTTCTCTGTCTTTTCAAGTGAATTAAAGAAAAAGATGAGCATCCACCGCTGCATAAATTAACATACCAGTAGGTAATTCACTAGAGAGTTTGTGCAAATGTCTCAACTGCAGGAAAAAACTTTAAAATATAAAATGGTCTCACTGATTTGTAGTTGGTATGCCCACTGAAGGTTTTCCTCTAGTTACAATATTCTTCGTTGTCTAATACAGGCTGAACTAGCACTACGCGATCTTGTTTTCCTGAAACTTGTAGAAACATACATGCCTGTTAGGATTTCTGCCCCTCGGTCAAATTTGAATAAAATTGGCAAACAGCTTTATGCAGGCATGTATGTGTACACACATGCATATACACACACTGCTTGTTTCCCTGAAAACTAAGTATACCAGCTCTTGAGTATAATGAAATACAGAAAGGATGACCGATAGAAATTGCGTAGAAACTTGAACTATTGGAATTCTTTTCTTAGTTGTTCATGAAGGAGTAGCTAGTTTCATGAATGCTGGGATGGAGTTTAAATTATGGGTTTTTTTTTATTTTCAGGAAATAAGAAAATGTTTCTACTGTTTACTGGTATGCAATTTTCTAAGAAATGTAAAAGCTTTCATTTGAGTTTTACCTCAGTCAAAAGCCAAACGACAGTCGCAAGGATCGCTATAAAAACTTTCTGTTTGGATAGTTTTCTAAAGCATTTTTGCAGTCGTCTTTTTTTAAAAAGCAGAGGTTTAGTGTCTGCGTGGTTGTTCCACTGTTTGCAGTAAATTTTTTTAGCTTGCTAGGAAGAAAGTCAGTGGGCTACAAGTGAACCTTTTGCTTTGTCCCATGAATACCATTGAGCTTTCACTACCTCACCTAATATTAAAAATTCTCATGGAGAAAATGTCAAGTTTACCATTGCCTGTGCAGCTTTATTTTTGCTCTTTTCTATATAGTCATTTTGATACAGATTTTATCATCTGCTTTACTTTTCTGCAATTGCACATTTAGTGCAGAGTGAAAATAAAAAAGGTCTAAACCTAAGTTTTATCTTTTGTCTTATGAAAGGTATAAAGCTATTATTTTCTGTCCATTCGTATATTCTTTGGGACTTAAATAGTTTTCTTAAGGAACGTATACTTGATTTGCTAGAGTTGTTTATGCTTTATTTTGCTAATTCCCTTTCTACATTTAGTTTGTAGATTCTCTAGCTCAAGGTGCACAAGCACAAAAAAGTTCCCATATGCTAGCTTCTCTGAAGTAACTTTCCCCATATAAGCTCCTAGCCTAGGGCCACTGTGAGGTCTTTCTCTGGCTTGTATGCTGTTGCTGAGTAAAGATCATGGATTTATTTCATCTCCGGGTTTCAAAGTTCTGCATTACGTGTTCAACAACAGACTGTGCCTGAAAAAGAAATTTTTTTAGCCGGTGGAATAAGCTCTATAAGCGGATTTACTTGTTAAATGCAGGAAAAGAAAGGAGCAGATTCGAAACTCTGTGTCATAAACCAGATACTGGTCTAAGTTCTAATAAGTTCTAATTCTCTTTATCTAAAAAATCATCTAAAAGATGAATTCTCTAATGAGTCTAGTTCTAATGAGATCAGAACAATGTATTATAATGTCTGATTTCTGTCAGCTTCTGTATCTTACTTTCTGAAAGACTTCCAGTTTCTCCCCTGGACTTCAAGAAATTTTATCCAGGATAGTTTTGAATGTAACCTTAAAATAATGAATGTGTTTCTGTTTGCTGTCAGTTTTGTAAATGCTAATCTTTCGGTCTAAATTTCAGCTCCATCCCCACAGACTAACAGAAACCTTGCAAATTTTCCTCTCCTTTTCTCAAACTTTTCTGAGAAAATACGATTTTTTGTACTCCAAAGAAAGGCTACTCTTGCAGAAATCTTTTATTAAAAATAGAATGATTACATGTTATAATAGCCTGCCATCCCAGTGCAATGACATAACAGACTTCAAAATAAACGGTTCTTAACATTAAATTGGTTTCCTGTTGTATCATTTTGAAGACACATGTTTCCAGCATGCAAAGATTCGATTTATTTTGTGTGTAGACTTCTCAATACCTGCTTTGCTTTCAATTTAAAATGCTACTTTGAATATGCAAAGATTTTCTGCTTTGCTGGTTATATAACAAAAAGGGTTTTTTAAAAATTACATAATGGCAGTCACTGTGAAGTTCTGTTTGTGAACCACCTGTGAAGAAAAAACATTTTCTTTACTGACCAACATCAAAACTTCTCAAATGAGCAATGTAAGACCGTTGCACTAGAAAGTTAGCTCTTCTAGAATCTATAAAATATACCATAAATAAATAAATAATCCTGTCTTTAAATAAATACACTACAGAAAAAACACCCTGGGTTGTAACAGGTGGGGCATTTGTCTACAGAATATAGCACGTGAGAAATGTAATGGTGAATAAGTAGCAGGCACAAATTTACCTGGGGAAGAGAGAAGAACGAGGAGGCTGAATTCGTGGCAATATTGCTTGCAGTAAGGTATGGCTGTGAGATTATCCAGACTCCCACACTGGTAGGGTTGAGTTTGTCCGTCTTGTATGGCAGCAGGGGTATCCTGCCAGCCTTGGCCTGAGGGCTGTAGAGCAACTAATCAAACCACAGTACCATACTGTTCACTGCTCAGCTTGTTACTGGAATTTTTTTTCTCGCTTCCTTATCATCTTTATCCACCACTAACTTTTGTCTTTCTTGTTTCCTTCTTCTGCGCTTTGTTGTCTGATCAATTTTTTAGTAAAACATTTTAACAACCTGTATAAAAATGTGTCATTTCTCTCTTAACTGTATATATTAGGTTCCTAGCCTTACCCTTTTTTTAATTAGCCTGAATGTCTATGAAATCAGAATTAAATTTTCAGTAGTTTGTCAGTAAGGCTTCATTTTGAATACTTGCATTTCAAATGTATGACACTTGCCTCTATCATAAAATGCAAGGCAGCTTTAACAAGGCTCTTCACAAATGGACCTTAAAGAATTTAGGTGTTTCTGGGGGGAGAGGGGAGGTCCTGACATCGGTTGATAACTGATGGTAGAAAGGAAAGAAAAAATTAAAACATTTCAACAGTGGAGGGTGCTACCAGTAGACTGTCAGCGGAATCCATCTGGGACCAGCCTTGCTCAGCATATCCGTGAATGACCTAGAAAAGAGACTAAAGAGAAATGTCAAAATAGTCTCACATTGCCAAGTATCATGAGGTAAAAACTAAAATGAAGCGCAAGGAGTTGCAGAAGGATCTCAGTGAGTGACAGTTGAGTGGCATGGCAGCAGATGGGAGTTCAGCACTGAAAACCGTACAGGAGGAAAGTATACAGGAAAAGAGCGTACCTTTACATACTGGAGTTCCTACCAATCAAGAAGGAAATCTTGGCTGTCACTGATTGTGAAACAGTCAAACGGTAAAACTATGTTAGGAGTTGTGAGGAAAGGAATAAAGAATAAGGGAGACGTTATGCCTCACTATAAATCCATGCTGCTTCTATAGACTACCGGAGTATTCCATTTCCAAATGATGCTGGAGCTTAGGAAAAGATACCAGAAAGGGAAGAAAACTGTGATCACAGATTCAGAAAAAAATTCTTAGGTGGAGAAATTAAATACATTATGACTCCTCAGCTCAGGAAAGAGTCTTTTCATGAGGGTAGTATTCTGTATCCTCATGAATGGCCTGGAGAAGATGACGAGGGAGCGACTACACTTTTTCTCCTAACAAGAGCTATCAGACAGGAACTTTAAAATAGAGGAAAGCAGGTAACACGAATAATGGAGCTCACTGCCATGAGATGTAGTGGGGAACAAAACAAAAAATGATTTTTTCATTTTAAAAATTGGCAAGTTCACAGACAAATTGCTCTTACAACAGCAACATGTTAGAAATAACTTGTTCCTAGCTTCCCAATGTTAATCTATAGTCTTTACTGAGACAAATTAAAAAGAGTATTAAGTTTTGATAAATCAGCATACTAGAAGAGAAAAAAAAATAACAGGGTTCTAGAGAGCCCTCCACGAAGTAATGAAAATCAGAGAGAAAGTCAGGCTTTAAGCTTCACATACAGTGTCTGAACAGTGAAATTGTCAAATAGCCTGCCCGTATGGGCAGATGGGTCCCATCCCTTTTCATGTGGTTTTATATTGCCATCAGGAACAGAATTTCTCTGAATGAGAAGAAATAAGCTATCAGAATCTGCTCTTTTGACTTAGATGAAGACAGGATTAAACCCTCGTGTTACTGAATTGATGTCATCATTATAGCTGAATTGGCACATTACCATTTAGAAACTTTAAAGTTTAAATAAAATAAATACACATGCATGCTAAAAGGTTTGTTTACCTGCAGTTCACAAACAAAACGGTTCAGCCATTTCTGAGCTGGAGAATGGGTGGAAACGCTGTGTGTCTGGCACTGAAGGTTTTTATTCAGATTCTAATTTGCCCTTGGTAACATGGGACATGGCTAAAGGGGTTTTATTCGGTGACAGAAGGTTGGTAGGGAACACTGCAGTAGAACTTGCAAGCTACAAGGCTGAGTATATGGTCCGAACTCTGAGCAGCCCTAACCCTCCTGGGAGACCGGCTAGGTAACAGAGTCCCTGTATGAGGCTCCTCTTCATCCCTGCCCTACGGCTGCACAAAGTGTAAGAGGTTTATTCCTCAGGCTGCCCTCCATATCTTTCTTCTTGCACTTCATAAATGATTCACCAGCCATTCAGCTCTCTTGCTGCACTCTCCGTCAAGAACTTTACAATCGAGATTCAAAGTGGTCTGCCTGACTGTTTATGGCTTGAGATTCTTTATGAGGCCCTGAACCAAAATTACCTTGAGGAACAGAAATTTACACCCTCTAGCAGTTCCTTGGAAACACTTTTAAGCACTAAACGTATTAAAAACAAAAGAAAAATATTTCATACCCTTGTCCAGTTCCTTGGCTCATCTGTGGAAGAATAAGTCCCTGTTTGAGCAGATGTCTCAGAAAGCAAAGCAGAAAGGACTGGGTATTGTTCTGAAATGAGAACCCATAGTCAGGATGACTCAGTGTGCAGAAATGAACTATAATTATATCTGTGGGTTTTCATTCACTGATTTAGCTATTTCATGTTTACAAAGTTTGCCCAGAAAGCTTCTTTTCTGTAGGGCGTCATTAAGGATATTCACAACACCCGTATTCTGACATTCTTCTACTATGCTGAAGGAGAAATACACCTTTCCCTGTTAATAACAAAAAAATACCCTGGTGTTGTCCAGGACTGACGTTTTGTCCTGGTTTTAATTGTGTTTGCTCTGCAAGATTAGTTTCTAGTGTGCTTTCAAACTATGTGAGGATCATACCCCTTACAAAACACTGGGGTATTCTGTGTTTCCACCAAAATTTGAAAATTTTGGTTATCAGGTTTTGGTGGAAAAGTGGTCCCTTCTACAAAGTTTGTGATGGAGCCTTTCCTCCTCTCTGTGCACCATGGGTAACCCTGTAGCCATGTATTTATGCCAGCAGAGGAAGCTTGCGTAGCTTCAAAAGCACACAGATTGCCTTCTGCAGCTCGACTTGGCTGTGCATTTAAGTTCTGGTTCAACAAGCCATCTTGTCAGAAAGTGATTTTGTTTGTTACAAAAGCAGAGTCTGAAGCTCAAACAATGACATTCTGCTTTAGGTCTTGTCAATCCTGAAGGGGAAAAAAAATGGCTATTAAATTACATTCCCCAAAGAAAAATCCAGTATTTTGCTATGTTTGTGTAAAACGTGCTGTTCCACATTTATTTCACTTCCTGCAGTGAAGTACTTCATATTAGTCATAGAAAATTGAGGAGTTTTGAGTTGTTCATTACCAGGAGAAAATTCACTTTCTCATTGTACTGAGAATCATAAAGCTGGGATGGGGCAGGAAATGGAAGAAACGTCTCAAGTGTTGTATGCCCTTTATTAATAATGAGCAGAATATAAGTGCCTGAAAGTATTTTAGTATTCCAGGCAGACAGTTAAAATTAGATAGGGACCTAGAACTCATTAAGAAACATGAGATTGATTATACTGCACTCTTCCTCTGCCCCTGAAGAGCGGAATTTCATTAAATCTTGCTTTTTATAAACCTTTCTGTTAGCCCCTTGTCACAAAAACCAAACATATGCAAACAGAAGAAAACATACCTTCTCTGTCTTCCTCTCACATTTCACATTTTGTAATGAAGGCATCAGTTCATATTTCAGATTAATGTTGATATACACAGCAGACTGGCAAAATCTCTGGACTAATTGGATCCTTAATGGTGACCCTGTAATCACGATGAGACACTTTATCCTATTACTATGTCCCTAGACAGTCCGTGTCATCACAGATCTAAAATGTTTGTCTGTGGGCTACAGTTGTCCTGGCAGAAAAAGTTGCACTGTAGCTCACTGATAACTGATAAGTAGTGGTCTTACAATTGATGGCATTATTTCACTATTTCAGTCCAAGAATTTTTACCCTTCATTCATCTCGTGATATACCAGAAGCTACCTGTAAAATCTTGTGTTGACAGAAGTGTATTTTATTCATCCGTTGAAACACAAACCCAGATGAATTCCTGCAAGTTTCAGTTCTCAGTCTAGGGTGTTGGTAACAAATGAAAATCATTGTGACATGATGGGGTTTTTTTGGGAACAGCTTCATGTTGCACTTAATCCAATTTAACGGTGGTCTGCTGTCAAAGGGCTGCTGCTGCTCTTCCTTTCTCCCAGCCCTGGCTCCTGTCCTTGCATTAGCAATCACATGCTCGCATGGTGATTTGGATCAGGTCACTGATCCCACGGGAAATGCATCCACATCCTGCTGGATTAGTCTCCTGTGGCAGCAGTCTCTGGGTGTCACACAGCAGGGACACCTTGTGTGTGGGAGGGAGAGAGGCCAGCCCATCCCATTCACCGGTAGCCCACAGTTAGCCCAGGGGAGGCAGAAGGTGAAACTCCATCCAGGATGCCCTGTATGGAGTGGGATGGTGGCTCCAGCTCTTTCTCGTCACAAAACCCACCTTCTCAGCTTGCAGCAATGAATGCTCCCACCTGTGGTTTAAGCCCAGAGCTGCGTATCTGAAGCAGGCAGTCTTTGCAGAGCAGGTGCAGAACAGTGGAGGGATGACTTCGCTGCTGCTAAAGCTCTTTGCTAGGTAATCAGAGACACCCAGTATAAAGCCTGCAGCCTTCCCAGCTCCAAAATTTAGCATCCAAGAGTGAAAAGCTGGAAATCACAGATAGCCCTAAAACTGTGAGTTTGTTATTTTGGAAGGGTTTCTATCAGGAAAATAAATTACAGGTTTTAAGCTGTTTTCTAATATTTGAACCTATCATCATCCCCACTAAGTATGCGTGTAGGACAGTTACAAACTGTGGTAACTGTGCCCCCACAAAAATGCACATCCTATGCATGTCCCTTCCCACCCTGCCCATCATTCCCATCCCACAGCCTCCTCCTAAAAGTAGTTACCCAGTAGATTCCTGCAGTGCTCATGGTGCTCTGACACAGCCCAGCCCTCTTCCACCTCCTCCTGCAGACCTCCTTTCATTCACAGAAATCTGCTGCAACCTCCCACTTGCACCAGACCTTTGGCAAGATCCCTTTGGCACCCATCCTCTGGCATCTACAGCTGCCAGCTCGGTTTTCCTCCCATCTTTTTCACGAGGGCAGGCTTCCTGGGAATTTTAGGCTAAGCATATCACTTCTTCCAGCTGAGATAGTGGGTACCTGATGCTTTGCTTGCAAAGAAGAGCAGATTTTGCTGCTCCACACCAGCACCACTGTTCATCCCTGCTCAGAAGTAAATTTACAGGGGCAGTTATGGGCTGTAGGCTCATATTAACACTGCAATGGAGTAGCAGAGCTGCGCAGACTTCCCATCTCACTGTGCCCTGATGGAGGAATTTGCCACAGCACCATATCAGCTTGAAGAAATGATCAGAGGGAACTGCAGGAGGCCACAAATGTTTATTTTCTGATGAGGCTTAAGTGAGAAATAAATAAAGAAGCCCCCAAATCTGCTACGAAGAATTACCTGTACTGACTCTGTGTCTTCTGAATACAGCAAGAAATACAGAGGCGATCCTGCTAGGCTTTTTGTATGCAGACTTACTTGGGCTAAATGCAAATTTCTGCTACACTCGGTGTGCAGAGCTCACCTAGACAGCCTGTTCTTCCTGGATCAGGCTCTAGTTTCTTATTGTAACACTGCGATTGTCTTAAACATCTGCTCTCAGTTCTGCTCTTTCTCTTTCTTGCACCTAGAATATATCCTGCCTTCAACCGCACCTTCCTCCCAAACTCCCTTGGTGCAAATCACGACCTTCCTCACCCATCTTTCGAGAAGCTCTCCAGTGCCAGTGCACCACCTGCCTGTATCAGATATGGAAAGGTGCTGTAGTTATGTGCACTGAGGGGGTCAGGCAAAGCATACTGATTATCAGTGGAATGATTCTCATCAGCCTCACTGGACTTTGGTTTTCTTCTGTCTGTAGGTAGTACAGAGGCTCCTCAGCCCATGGCACATCTTCCTTTCTCACTCGTATAGAGGCTGACACTGTAGCCGCTGACTTACTTCTTTCCATGAGCAATTTTCTCAGAGAATGTAGTGGAGTTCTATGCTTGTATTTATGAAAGTAAAAATAAAGTTTCTAACCTGACCCTTGCTGCACTCAAAGATTTATCATGTGTTTTTATGGTGTTCTTCCAGCAGAAACACAAGACCATGTAGTTATTTTCTAGCTATTTAGACAAAGAAAGAAGCACTTTCAAAACACGTGTATCTGTGATTTTTCTACACATAAAGTGTTTGTAATTAAGGATTTGGGTGTTTAACCAGCTTCTGTGGAGATAATTTTTAAAGCATTTCAGTTCACCTCTAAAATTAAATCCCAGGCTTCCAAGAAGTCCGTGTGAGGATAAGGGTGCAGCATCTCTAGGGTTTTAACTGCTCAAAGACTGCCTCTCCTAGACACCACCCTGTCCTTCAGCATTGGCATCATTTCGTATTAACTTAAGCTGAGCTGGAAACCACACCTCTCCCCTGCGGTGATCCTGAGCTGAAGTTTCCTCTGCTTTCCATAGAGCAGGCACGGCGGAGGACAGAGCAGGGAGGGGGAGCATCTCTGGGGAGAGGGATCAGGCTGCAGCAGTCCTTACGCACAGGTCCTTGGCCCCAACCTGATGATCTGGTTAGAAGTGCCTCAGGAACTGCCATCCAATGACTCTCCTAAATCCTCCCATTCCAAAGGTTTGGCAACCAGCACCCCAAACTGTCCCACATACGCCCTTCCCAAACTCTTTCAGCATGTGATGCCAGGTCAATCCAAATCCCAAGTCACAACTCGCTGCAAATCCCTTCTGCTTTGAAGACCCCCTCAAGACCGGTTGCTTGAGGGGCTGTCCAGACCCTGCTCACAGTCATCTCAGCCCTTGCAGCAGCAGCAGCCACAGGCTATGGAGGTTCCTTGTTGCCCTCCCAAGGACTAGAACAGCCCCATACCCAAAGCTCTCTCCTAAGCATGTCCAAATTTGACCCTAAAGTTTGCGGGATAGCTCAAAGACCTACTTCTCTCTGTGCTTGAGAAGATGTTGGTGTGAAAGGAGCAGCATTTAGGAGAGGTCTAAAACCAAATATCATTCCGCAATGAGATGCTCTTTCAGCAGACTAATGCACTGTATCTAGCTGGCATGGCCTCACCAAGTGCCGTCTCGGAGGGCTGGGTCCCCTACCAAATGTGGTGGTTGTGGCTTTCTTTTTAAAGACAGGGATTGGGTTCAGTGGTTGTAAAACAGATTAACAGCTTGGGAAGTCACCCAGGAGGCAGGAATCTGATACCAGCACATGCTTAGTCTGTCAGGACCAAGTGTAGATTCAGCCCAAATTCTGTATCTAGTCAAAAATAATCTTTTGCTAGGGTGTCTGTACATCCCTGTATTTAACATGGCTCTGTTCTCTCTCGGAACGAGTCTGCTGTGCCCGCAGGAGCCAATTTTGGGTTGTCTGGCTGACATTTTGATCAGTTACAAAAACTCCCCTGAACCTGCTGGTGGCTTCGCTTCTCTGGGGCAGGGTTTCATGCCCAGGGTTTAAGTCCTGCAGCTAAATTGGCTGAAGCGCAGTATGAAGCTGTATCCAGTGATATTATCGTCTTTTAGAATAAGAGCATTGGGTGCTGCAGAGGAGCCAGCCTTGTTCTTGTTCTTTACTAGTCTGCAAAATCAAAGTCTCTTTTTATAATACCAGGTAGGATTTTGGCAGTTTTAACAAGTTTTTAAAAGTTTTAAGGAGAGATGACTTCCACCAGCACCGCCAGGGACCCCCTCTTCCATAAATCCATCCAGATCCTTTTATTTTCCTAAACATACAGCATCCCTACGGTCTTCACAAGCAATACAGGTCTGTGCACGAGGTATTCTCATAGGACAACCTGAAGCTTGTGAAAACTGCGAGTGAAAAAATCATGAACGCGTGCACACACACACACAGCCCTCCCCCCCCCCCGCTCTCCCCGCCACTGCGGTGGGTTTTTCTGCCACCTCGTGGCGGGAAACGACCCGCCGCTCCCGGGGCCGCGATGCCGGGAAAAAAAAGAGGTATTTATATACATTATATTAATGATATAATCACTATCTACTATAATACACTAATATCATACTATACTAGTATAATACGATATATAGCAATACAATACATCAATATCATATAGCAAATACATTATGTTATACTAATGTCATTATATATTCCGATATTAACTATTAAATTAATTAATATTAGAAATTATAGATTTATTTTCAAGCATCGGAACTGGCTGCCCAGGGAGGTGGTGGAATCACCATCCCTGGAAGTGTTTAAAAAAATGCATGGATGCAGTGCTTAGGGATATGGTTTCGTGTTGGGCTTGCCTGGGTTAACCGTTGGACTTGATGATCTTAAGGGTCTTTTCCAACCTAAGTGATTCTATGATTCTATTCTACGATCCCTATTAATATTACCTAGAATCTGTAGTTGCAGGCTGGCAATTTATTGCAAAAAGCCTGACCTAGGCAAAGCCAATAAATGCCTCCTGTTCTGCAGGCTACCTCAAGGCAGGTCGGACATGGCTCAGGGCTTCTCTGGTTCCTCCTGGTTCTGCCAGGTTTCCTGAGCTGGAAATAGTTGACACGGAGTAGCACTTTGGGTCTGGTTCCCACAGCCGGGGTAGTAGCAAATTAGGGGAGGGAGCAACTTCATCAGCTGTGTGCTACACCTAGAGTCACTGGGCACAGGGGCAGCCATCTGCTCTGAAGCTGATGTAGTGGCAAAATGATGAGTCACACTTGCAATGAATGCGTGAAATAAAGAGCCAAAACCAAAATAACAAAAGAACCCCAACCACTAAACCCTGACCTGGTTTTCCGTAGCTCAGTCAGGAATGTGATGGCGAATGACCGCAGCCTGGTCCCAAACAGCAGGAGGAGGTGGTCCACAACAGTTACATCTTGCTCTGCTGCAACAGAGAGTAGTATGAGCATTAGTCTTGTATTCCTGCTCCCTGCAGAACAGCAGAAGTCCAGGGTACAAATGTAGAGGACCTGGAGGTCGTCATCCCTCCCTCTGCTTTCCATGTTCAGTATCTCAAGGGCAGTCCCCCCCTCCGTGCCCCACCCTTGGGTCCCCCACTCAGCCAGGCCCTGCCAGCATGGGACATCCACAGCTCAAACTTCAGCAAACTCACGCAACAGCGCTGCCCCCCTACCCACCAGATTTTGGATCAAATTTCAGTAAAAATATATCCAATATCATTAATTCAGTTAGGTGGTTACAGAACTGATCTCAGGCACTCTGCTGAAGTAAAGTACCAGCCTGAAAGAGCTGGACAAATTGAATTAACCTTTACTTGAAATATTTTTTATAAGATAAGACCTTTAGGAAATAGGACTCCTATCTAAGTAGAAGACACGTCCAATTTTTACTTCCAAGGAAGCACAGCATGGCTCCAAGGAGCACTGCTTTTTTTTAAAAAAAATTGTATTTTATAAAGTTTATCAGGCTTGAAGAAAATATTTTTCCCAGCTGCAAGGACTGGATGTTCAATCTGCAGTAAAAATACCCTATATGGGCTATGATGGAAAGAAGCTCTGACAGGGACATACATTGCAGTCAGCTGAATCTCACAGGAGGAGGACAAACACAATTTCACATGAGCAGACAGCTGAGACTTCAGCTGAATCTCGTGAGGGTTTTATTTGCCACTGACAGCAGAAGGAAGTCAAATGGGTTGCAACAGCAGCTTGAGAGCGAGTGCTGTGGAAGTGCCTTGCTCTGTTTCACACCTAGCCCTTGCATCATTTTTATTAATCTTTTATTTAGCTATGTAGCTTCCACCACTTCAAGATTTATTTCCCCCTCATCCCCAGAATACAGTAATGGCATTACTGAGACAGAGTGGCTTTCGCCACAGATAGTCTCCTTTTAAATGTTACATGAGGTCTTACAGCCATTTTGGTGTTGCAGGGACAGCCTGCTTTTTCTTTCCAGCTTTTTCTTTGCCATCTACTGGCAAAGGCAAACCTGTCTGACTAGCTTCTGCAGTAATTAGGATTCCTTTAGGGTGCAGTCAGCGACAGTTGTAACACTGCTTCGGATCATCAAAACCAGTGTTCATTATGTCAGTACAAAGGAGATAAGATGTAGTTTCTACAAGCTGTCCCACTGCTAAGAGGCTTTGGGCTCTGCTTCTCATTGAAAATGACCCCTCACAAAACCACGAGTAGCTTGGCCATGTCCAGCCCTGCTGCTACCCAAAAGAGCAGCCACGGAGGCTGCACAAGGAAGGAGAACTGCTGCGGCGTGGGCTTTACCCGTGAGGGTGCTCTGCTGACACCCCACCTTTTCTCCAAGCTTGCTCAGGCCAGGCTGCCAGAGACCTTCTCTCAGCTCTTCACTGAGCTCTCTACACTTAGGAACCACATACCCCAACCCATCCTCTCCAAAAAGGTTACAAGCCGATTCCCACACCCTGTCCACTTTCCCCCTAACTGCCCCCCTTCCCCTCCCGCAGAGCCACTGCACCAGGCTGCTGCTGAGAGCTTCCAAGTGATGGGGTAGGTGCCAGCACCAGGTGGCCACTGATCGTCGCATAAGCCTCTTTAAATGTACCTCTGATTTGAACCAATTCAGGTAAGCACGCAGGTCCTGTTGCGTTCATCTTTCTCTCTTCTCCTTCCCCCATACACAGATCAGCTGTTAAACTCCCTGGGACACGGACTTACTATCCACCTCCGGGTATTAGGTATTTTACACAGAGCTTTGACTCAGATTAAGAATGAGCATGGGAAAGTGATAAAATTTAACAGCAATAATAGAGAGTCTATTGAATTGGTCTTATATTACCTTTGTACTGTGCTAAACTCCGCAAAATCCCGTCCTGCAGTGGTGTCTCTAGGAGGAACAGCAGTGATTGATTTAGGCTGGAAATGGGGCATCCTTGATTGCCCTGAACCACCTCCTGGTAGAGTAGGGTGATTTCAGCTGTTGTCACTTCCCCTTTCTTCGATTATTTGTCTCTCTCTCACCCTTTAAGGCATGACCCACTTATTTTGTTATCAATATTTTAACATCTGCAAGATGATCAGTGATAAAGCACTGTGTCAAGTCATGGATGAAAAATGTAAAAGTAATTTGTAGGGTAACAGCATGTATAGGTGGCTTGCAATTTCTTCCAGGAATTTTATCCTAGGAACTTAAAAAAACCCAACAACTTTATACAGATATTTGCCTAAAAATACAGAGAAGCCTTTGGAAGGATTGTGCTGCTCACAGGCCCATTTTCAAGAACAGCAAATGGCAGGGACTGAATTCATGTAGTTCAGAGAATCTAACTGTGAACACTTTTAAGTCAAGTGTCATTAGGTTGAGCTAACGAGCAGTAGAAAAAACATGGCAGCTATACAGTATATCTGTAGTATTACTAAGCATACAGACATACACATTGCTTTATCTACCTGGACAGATTTGCTTGCTAGAACAGGCGTTCATAATTCAGCACACTTGCTTTTTTTTTTAAAAGGTTTTTGTTTGTTTAAGTAAGAACTGAAATTAGAATGATCAACTGTTAATTTGATTGATTTGAGGGTATCTTCTCTGTAACAGAAAAAGATATGCAGAAGACCCTCTCAGCAGTCTGGTAGTCTAGACAGCAGCATCCAAAACTAAACACTCTCAGATTCAGAGGTTAACATTACCTCTTTAATCCTCAGAACTAAGGGACTGAAAACACTGAATTCCAGCCCAAACGCTAATTCCTTGCACAGGGCTTCTAGAGACGGTGACAGCAATACTGACAAGAGCTACCCAGGTGTCTGTGCAAGGTTCCCTGGTTTTATTCACATCAAATTTTGGATGAACCGGCACATGGATATTTTAACTTTAATTACTTCAATCTCTGTTGAAAATAAGATAAAAAGACATACAACTGTCTCCATGCTACCTTACAAGGCTGAAGAGTGGGGGAAGTTTGGTTTTTCATCATCAGAAAGCTTTCCCATCTAATTTTACAGCATTAGTGGCTTTCTACCTATAAAACACATCCATCCACGTGGTAGACAAGTTAGTGGGCTTGCTAAAGTGCTAACTTCCAACATCTTATATGAAAAATAGACATGTGACCTGCATTTCAAAGGGAAAAAAGATGTTAAAATGCTAAACAAACATTTTACCTAATATGGGCAAAATAATAGACAGAATGCACCATCCTGTAGGGATACAGTTAAGAGAATTCATTTTGCTTAACTTGCATGGCAAAGTAAAGGCTTGTAGTCTACCACAAGTAAAGCTGGTGCAAACCCACCTTAGTTCCTCAAAGGAGGGTGGTAAGCCAGCTCCTCCTGGGGCTGCTCCCAGGAGACCCTCCTCAGCATCTTGAATCCATGGGAAAGGCTCTCCCCAGATGACCTTAGAGACCCATAGGGGTTACTGCCTATGGGGTACAGGACTTACTGGTACACAGGTAAAAAGCAAACTCCATTTCTAACTGTTTTCATGGGCGAGGGACTCTATTTATGTGCACAGAGAAGTTTAAGTGCCAGCAACTGGAGTGGGAACCAGGGGACACAGGGGCCCATGCATCTGCAGTACCAGAAACATGCACCTTGCTTGAATATGTGTGTATGTGGGAGAGCTTACAAATATCAAGCTGGACTTGCTGTAAAATAGGATAGGGGTACTGAGAGCCAGGTATTAAAGCAGTCTTAAGTCTGGCCAGGCTAGAGGAAGGGCCAGAGAGTCCAAGCCAGCTGCTAGAAAGAGCATAGGATGTGGATCAGAGTACAGGAATTCCCAAAACAACATGCAGACCACTAGTACTCCATAACGTAATCCACAGGGCTACAGAATCTTGTTAAGCAGCAAAATTTAGTCTTCCCTACTATAAATGTGATGGATGCTACAGGTATATCAAGATAGAGAAGACTGACACTGGTCCACTAGCTTCAAGTGGTGGAGCACACATGAAGAGGCAGCAGAGAGGTAGTCTCAAGTTTTGTTAACATGCAACTGTAAATCATAATCTTACACAACTTCTATTATTTTGGTACAACACAATTTTTATTGCTGTTCTGAACATCATTTGCCATTGTCTGTTTACCTGAGTGGAGACCTCATTAATATATTTAATTTAAAAACATCACAGGAGTTAAATGGGTAGTTAACAGGCACATAAAGCATTATATTACAACACGTGTTCCACATGGCAGTAATTTGGACATAGACAGCATTTTAACCCGAGCAATGCCAGAGCTTTGCTCCCATTATCCATAAAGAAGTACAAAAGAATTTAAGGCACATGTGACCTGCTGCTTTCAAGTAACAGTGAGGTTAAAGGGGTTACGCAGACAGCTTGGCTTGTGATTAGTATTTCTTGGCAATACTTGTTTCTTTCATGATATAAAATTGAAATGCAGTATAAAAATACATCTTTTCACAGGGTCCAGTAGTGCAATCTCAGTATTTTAATGCTCTGGTATTTAAGCCTGAGGTACATTAAAAGTGCAAATTCTGCTGGAGTTTCTTCAGGAGACCATGTTCAGGAGACGAGAGACTAACCTTTTCCTTTTGCTTCCTAAGAGAGGCTGCATTTTAAGTTAAACAGTTTTTCTTAACTTCTCCCATGAGATATATTATCCAGAGGTGTTACTGATACCCCGATTCCTCTTAGTGCAGGGATAGTTAATGGAATTCCATAATTTACTCTTTGAATACACCTCTTACATCTGAGAGACAGCCTCAGCTTGGGTTTCATAGACATATTCGTCCTTTTTGACTTGTTCCTTTTCTTCCTCATCAAGTTGTGCTTCAATCTCATTTGGATCAGTATAGGTGTAAAAATAAGCCATGACAGCAAAAATGATACAAACTGCCAACAGCAAGGCAGCAAATAGTACATACTCTGCCCACTGTAAAAAAAAAAAAGTTTAAGTTATCCATCAGTATTCATTCCTCAAGAGTTACACTATTTTACTGTTTGCAAGAAATGAAGTTAATCCAAAATGTGAAACTGAGCATACATAACAAGTGTCATATGACTTAAAGGATTAAGTATTAGGTGTATATAATACATATTTAAGCAACTCAGAATCGAGGCCTTTTCAGCACTTCTGTCTTCATTAAAGAGACAAAAGTTCTATAAATGCTGTAGAGTTCTACAATACCCTTTTCCTGGAGGCATGCAAATGGACCGAAAGACTGAAAAGGAAACTCAGCCCCTCCTTTTGGTCAGGTAATCTCACTTTAAACCAGGGTGGCAGTGATCCTGCTTTCACTTAGGTCAGCAGTAAAAAAAAAAAAAAAATTCTACTGACCACAAATCTGGGCAGAAATCAAGACCAGGAACTCCAGCTTCAGAGTGCTGCCTACTCCACCTGAAAAGCCTCAACAGCTTCGTTTCATGCTCTTTCTGGTTAATTTAGCTGAAAGCAGGACTGCCAGACCATTTGCAAAGCCAGGCTCTTCCCTCTCTCAGATACCATTTTGATTCATTAGGGAGTGCCACTAGTAGCCTAAGAGCATCCGTCCAACTGCTCTTTGCCAGGAGAACCAAAGCTTTTATGCCCTAAAGAATAAGCTTTGAAACCAACAGCATCAAAAGGGAAGGCTGAGTTACACAGGTGAAGGTTCATTAGCAGTGAACAGAATTTTGGTAGGTTTTAAATCTCATTAGTCTAGAGTTTCAGCCCAGAAGTCTGCAGCCTTTCCACACTATGAGAAGTTATTGTAAAGATGCTAGAAATTGATTTTTGCAATCAAAGGAGCCTGAGTTAAGAATGGCAAACAACAGATAAGGGAGGTAAAAAATACTTCCTCAAAGGTTTAAAGTTTAAGTTTTTGCCTGTGTGTGTACACATTCATACACCTGCTGGGGACAAAGACCAACAGAAACTTTAGAAGAGGCTCCAGGAGAACCCTGTTGTCACAGCCTTCAACACTGGTTTTAATCCAGATAGGTTATGAAGATTTATAACTCCATTACATACTCCAGTAAGATTATTCAGTCATGCAGTAGTTCTACAGCTGACTGGTACACTTGTAGCCAAAACTGACTTCCTATGTTCCAGTTATAAGCAAATCCAGCATTAATGCTGATGTTCAAAAGTTGTTGTGGATTATCAGCCATGACCTGTCCCCCAGGATTAGAGCTGCTTTCTCACAGTGTAATACAACAGCATGCTGATCGCTTGTGTGCGTACCTGCTCACTGAGTTTGGATGCTCCAGCCACGATAAGAACGATGATGTTACCGACAGCCACTGTCAGCAGCCATCCTGCCTGCAGCACTGCCTTCATATTAGAAGGAGCCTATAGAAGTAAGACACTCAAGTTTCAGTCAGATATTGCTATCACTTCTTTTCTGATGTTCACTGCATTCTTTGCATTATAACAAGCATTGGTTCTCACGGGGTGGGAGGATGATTTCTTGGTTGGTTGTTGGTGGTGGTTTTGTTTGGTTTTAATTAAAAATTGCTAGAGAACTGAGAAGGCCTGGAGAAGGCTTTGAGGAACAAGAGATGACCAGTACCAGCTGTAACAGCTTTTACTTCGTACACACTAGAGTAACTAACAGGCACGTTTTGCATGTCAGTAACACAAGGTACACATTAAATGAAGAAGTTGAGTGCATCATAGTCTAGCAAAACACATCTTACAACATTCCTGTCACTGTAGTTTATAGGCTGAGAATTAAGGGAAGAAATACACGCAGCTAATAACATATTGGCGTTGGAAGACAAACGAATGAGAAGCGTATAATTAAACTGCTGCTAAAGACTGTGTGGAGGAAACTGGTGTGGAGATAAGGTATCAGTACTTGTTCCCTTTATATTTGAGGGCTCTCCAGTTCCGTTTTACAGCAGCGGTACAGTTCCACTTATTTTCAATGGAAAGTCACATGTGAGAAGGAGATTGCAGGCCTAGGGGTTCAAGTCTTCAAATGATGTAATTCAGGATAGCCTCATGGAGAACACTGAATGCTAGTGAAACAAGGCCAACTTGCATCAGCCTATAGTCCTGCTAGGGAGCTCTGAAGGGCATAATTGTTCAGGCAAAGCAGCAATACAGAGCCACCACTTAAACAATAGATCACAGATCTTCATTTGTACCAGGATTCTTAACACAAATGAGAGCTCTGAAGAGCAAGACCTACCTGTGCGTAGGAAAACTCCAGCCCAGTGACAGAGAAGACTACTTCTGCACACGTAAGAATAAAATACTGAGGGATCTGCCAAGCCATATGAACTGTATTGGGTGGGATATCTTCAGAATACACTAAATTAAGAGTGTCTCCAATACACTAGAAATTAAAATAGTGCATTAGGAACAATGATAAGGAGTCTGTACACTAAAGGCACTCTAAGCAGTTTATATCACCTCTATAATCATATATGCACAAAGTTCTGGGTAAATAAGAAATACTGTGTATGAGGCATTGCATAACTAGTTAAAAGTAGTAATTTGACCGCAGACTTCATGCAAATCCTTAGTGTCTAACAGGGCTAGAGATTTAAGGCTATTAGTAGTTAACATGAATTCTTGCATTATGTTATCATACCCATCATTATTTTTATAGTTAACAATGGTTTCATGTTCTGTTAAATATACCAAAATTCTATCATGTGTACAATTAAGGTCAAGAGGGATAATTCTACAGATGTTATTCTAATTAGGAAGAAAATATTGGCATGAAAAAGTAATTCTGTATTGTCCATCCAACAGCACTGGCAACTTACCTCATTAAGTACAATTGTATAGGCACTGCCAAATCCAAATGCCTTTGAAGTAACTGAACATTTGGCTGAATTTGTAATAACCGTAATGTTGTCATCTCTGAAAGAAAAAACACAGTTTAGACCACAGGTATAGACAACTGTGTGTATATATAAAGTAAGAGTTCTATGTCCTTTTCCCAAGGAAAAGTGTCTCTTTAGTGGTTAAATTAGGGTAAGGAAAATGCTTACCTTCCTCCTGGAAAGAGTGTGTAATTACTGGCAGAAAAGGTCATCAGTGCTCCAAAAGAAGTGTCACCCATAGTGACATTAACAGTATCAGGAAAATTGTTTATTAACCTTTAAAATGCAAGGGTGATGAAATGCTAAACAAAATACTCTTAAGTCAAAGAATACAGGTTTTGCTTTTAATTATATACTGGCAGCATAATAAGGATCAGGTCTTCCCCTTTCATTTTTGAAAGAACTCTAGATTTCTTAAAGTGGGGCTAATGCAAAAAGCAAGCTAGACTCATGTCAGCCCACTGCCTGCTTAGGAGACTGTTAAAAGCAAGCCTCTACTACAACCAGCAACAAATGCATCTGCAAATGGGAGATGAAGAAAAGCAGAGAAGTAGTAGGATACTTTTTACTCAAGATTAAAAAGGATATATAGATATACAATCTGTGTTTGTCGTCTACGAAAAAAAAAGTCTAGACAACAGTGAAACATACACTTCCAATTCTAGCTAATTATACCCAAAGTATGCGTGAGATGGTTTAGATTAATTGTGCCCTAGAAATTCCTACACCCCCTAAACATCAAGTGAAGTGTCCAGAAAGTGCAGAGCTCCTACAGTATAGAAAACTATGTTAAGCAAGAGGAGTCCACCTAAGAGGCAGATTGAAAAGACAGTCACACTACTGCCAAAATTTAGGAATAAAACAAACTCTACCTGATGAGATTATTTCCTTCTTCCGGTTTTGATACGACATTGTCGAACAGCTGGAAGAAGAGACCATTATCAAGATACTTTGTTGGCGTCAGCGAACAGCTTAAATGCACTATTACGTAGCATGAGAATTAACAGAGGCTTCAGGGCGAGAGAGACTGCAGACGTTCCCTTTTAGGATCCTGCTAGGATAAATGTCTACTAGAAGACACTGTACAACCACACATTTAAGTCTTGTTTAAAGGGTAACTGTCAAGCTAAACACTAAATTGGTAATTCCACACCATCCTGCCCTGCTCTGCTGCTCTCTACAGTTCACCAGTCTCACTGGTACAGCAGAGACAGGGAGAGACAGAAAAGAAAAAGGGAACAGCTACCCAGAGCTTGTTCTCTCAGCTTCACACACCCCCCATGTAGACAGCTGTCAAGATATTAATGTATATCTTGGGAATTAATCAGACTTACCAATCGAGTAACAATATCAGTTGCAGTTTTTTTAACTCCAAGAGTGTGACGGTTTTCCCCTGGCAAGTTGAGAACTTCATCTTTAGTTTTATTTCCAGAAATTACTCTTAGTGATTGCAACTGAGAAGTCTCAAAAGTTATGTAGCCCGTCTACAAAGACAAACAAATTGCTATGAATTTCTATGCAACTGCATATTTGTCTGCATCTTTGATGGAGTATTATGGACTCAGGGCGGGGGTGGTCAGAAGTTTACACGTGTTACTTCTGAAGTGCCAGAGAACAGAAGCATCTCCTCACTTTCATTTTTTGTTAGGTTTTCTACACAAAGCACCAGTTTCATGTGATCATTATTTTTTTAATAATTTATTTTGTTACACAAGCTTCCAAGTAACATGAGCTTCCCACAAGCATTATGGAACAGCTGTTATATTTTCCTGTGTATTTCTTGCTCCAGATAAACTAGACTTACCACCAAGTAACATTCTGTTTAGCTACAGAAGCAGTACTAGCATAAGTTAAGATGCAGCATTTTCCACATAGCAATATCGCCTCAGAGAGGCAAGCGTAAGCTGCATCTTTATGGTTTCAGCATAATAGGAGTGACTGTTACTGGGATGTGTTTTAAATATTCTAAATACATTTCATCTGCAAAAAATACTTCAAACATTAATTAAAAAGTTCTTAAAACACTAAAATAACCCTTTTGTTTTATAGTATTATAATCCAGATATTTTGGATTATGAAATGCATTTTAAGATGTCTATAGTAGTGAGTGGAGCATTTTACACCCTTCATTTTCAGGTATGCACCATGGTTATATCAATACCACATCAGCATACAATTTGAGTGCCCTTATCTTCTCCTCACAGCTCAGTTCCCATTTCAGAGGAGAAACCCTGTTCCATCCTCCTCCAGGTTTGCCTCACATGGAAACAGGACTGCAGGCTATCAGAGAACACACCTCCTAATATCCATTATTAAAAATGTCCATCAGCTGCACTACATTTTCCTGTCAATAGGGCTATCAAAGTTGTGCTGTAGTAGAATCTGAAAAGATTCTTTGACAGAAAAATCTGAAGCTTAGTGTATGCGATGTAGCCACAGAAAAAGCTCCCTGTTCAAGTGATCACTCACAGTAAGAGCAGTGGCTTACTAGAGCTGAATGGACTTCTATTGAAATAAGGAGTGTTCTTGCTGTTAAGAAATGACACCTTTTTAGAGAGAGTGAAGTTTTCAATTAGTTCAAACTAACTATTAAGTTTCTTAAAAAAAAAAAAAAACTCACCAAGACAAACTAGTATACTTAGAAGATTGAAATAATTACCATTTCTTCGTTCACTGTGTTTTCAGTAATCATTCATTCCACAACACAAAAAAAAAGTCTTTAAAACTAATAGAGGAAAACTAGAAAATAATCAGTTTGTTAAGAACTATCTTTACTTACTCTGTTAAATTTGTTTAACTTGCTATTCCCCATGTCCCCTTACTTACTGACTCCATAGGCTTTACAGTGACATTCTGAAGATGTCCAAACTCAACTGTTGCACCATCAGTACCTAGATTTACTATTTTGATTTGAGATTGCCCAGCGGCAGGGAAAACTGGAAGAGTTTTCTGTAGGACAGAAAAAAAAAATCAGTGCCCTATCTTAAGTCACATGGAAAAAGTACTACATTTGCTGTGATCTTAATTATCTCATGATAAAGATTAGCGTTTTCCTGATGATCTGTGATTGTATGAGGGATGCGACTTCAATACTGGTGTTTGTTACTTCACAGCCAGGCATGGTTCCTCTTTGATCATGTCCTGCAGCATGCTGCCGAACTGCGAAGTGGCCTTGGTAGCAAGAAACGGGCTTTTCCCGCATCCTATGGCTGCCTGGGTTCCAAACTGGGAAGTTTGGTACCCCATTCTGACTCATTGCTCCCCAGCCCTGCTGCAGCTGAACTGGACAGAAGCATATATAGGCACCGCCTTGTGCGATAGCCCAGAAAAACTGAACTCCACTTCCCACTAGATCTAACAACAAATGGCTTCTGTTCTCGTAGAGCATCAAGAGCTGCAAAGCTGCATCTGCTTTCCTCACTTCCTATACTTTTGTCTGCTTCAGTCTCTTTAGGTACATCATACAACAAAACCAGGCCCGTCTTTACCTTTCTGCAGGAGATTTTTGGGCAACAGTCTGGGAAGTTACCAGCCTTGATGAAACTTCTGCTCGATGCTAGTATATGTGCACGCACAGCTCTGCCCCTCTGAACACGGCATGCAGGAAGACAGCCTGAATGAGTCTATACCAGCTGAAGGCCAGACCCTTTACTGACAACTTCAAGTGGCAGAGTTGAGAGCATAAAGTTTGTTTCACTGCTGGACCCAGGCATGAAGGACAGAATTCCTCATTCCTAACTAAAGCTATTTAAGAGTGGAACATCTTGTCTTCATGCACCATGAAGGCATGCAAGCACCACTAGATAGCTCTTCAGATCTTGGGATGCTACGGATCACCTCCCAGAGATGTGACTGACAGTCCAGCTACAGGAGAAACCTTTATCTGGTTCAGGCATGACACCTCCCTTTGGGGCAAGGAGAGTTAGATGTGATGAATCCTGCCTTAGGCAGGTATTGTCTCTGCCGATGCTGTGATGTCACACTTCACCTCCAGTTTAAACATCAGAAGAGATCAGAGATATGGTTTCCAGCTTTTAATCTCAGTTTAGAGACCCGAGTTTGCCTTTTAACATGTGATTGATGTCAATCGCAGATGAGATGTTTTGCAGGATTGTGTTCATAACTAGTTAAATTATGCTGATCACACTATTGCAATATACTTCAGGTTTCCCTCCTTTCACTTCTGTACTCCTATGCTTGGTTTCATATTTAGGAATCTTGGCTTATTTTCCTCTTAAACACAATTTGTTCTGTATTAACAACTAAATAATAATGGGAAATACTTGCATGTGGCTGAACTTACATCTATTTCCACTTGCACAAGGGCCGCAGCAACAAAAGCCAAAGATGCAAGGAACATACCGACAGTGATCTTCCTCAGGGGCCTAGTACAACAACAAAACATGTATGTGAGTGTTGAAACGAATATTAATTCAAGAGGTTCAGCTGTTAGTTGTTTCCTTTCCACAGTGGGAAACTCAAGTGGCCACAACTAGCACATTAACACCATTTGAAGGGCTGATGTTGTTACAGAAATCGTTCTGCTAAGCTGGGTACCTTTACATTCATAGTTATACTACCGGGAAATACGTCTTTCCTGCAGCACCGTAATAACTTGTTACTTGGCATCTGCTGGGCTTAAACATTGACTGAACATATTAGGTTTCTGCAGAAAAAGTCTGATCTGCAGGTAGAAAAAACCCCACAGCAATTCAGTATGGTTGTTAGCTTTAAAACAACAAAGAGACCAGAAGTTATGCCTTTTTTAAAAGGGGGTAATCATCTTGTGTCTGTATTGCTATGTTCAAATCAAAATAATATTGAATAAAGAGGCAGGGAAATGTGTTGAATTAGGGGACATCTACTGACATTCAGCTACACTGTAAAGGTAAGTTTAAGGTAGATATTTTATTTATGGCATCGTTGGTCAGATATAGTGTCCACAAATGAATGACTGTTTCCAGCACAGCACATGCCCTCAATTTTTCATAAGTAGATGGAAAAACAGCATTGCATCTTAGCCCTATAAAAACTGTTTTAAGAACTTCTCCCTCTCCAACTTGCAACCGCTAGCTGCTTCATTATCAACGGTTAAAATAATGTGCAAATCCCCTCTGAAGCTACACCTAGAAGTACCCAGCAAGCCAGACTCCTCACTGGGACTGAAGAGGAAACATATCTTGTCTCAGGTAGTATGTGTCTCAGCTTAACACTGAGGATTTATATCGTATTTCTACTTGGTATACTTTGGGAGGGAGAGGGAGCAGACTTGGTGGAAGTGGAAAACAATAAATAGCATTTCTTCTGCAATCAAAAGATTTTGCCCATAACTGGAAAATATTGTTACTTTACAAATAGGTTCTCACCTATTTCTTTAAAATATTAGCCCCATTAAATGCATTACTATTTTCTTCTTAGCTGAATGCTTGCTTTTGTTACATTATGGCTGGAAGAGCAGTTTAAAGAAACCACTAAAATGAGGCTCTGCTGAAGTCAGGCAAGTACATCAACTTACGTAAAATTGATCTTGCATTTCTTGATTAAAGGATAAACCACAGCATCTACAACTGGGACCATTACAATAATCAGGATGGGATTCACAGTCTGTTGAAGATGAACATAAGAAGAGAAAAAAGAAGTATTTTTCTAAAGTCTTTTCTTTTTTTTTTTTTAAATGAAGGGCAATTTAATATATATACTATTTAGGAAGTACTTAGAATAGGCAGACAGATTACTGTACCTGCATTTGGTCTGGCTGAACCTTCATAAATCCCTGGTGAAGAAAAAATAAACAGATTTCAGTATTATGACAACAAATAAACCCAATCTGAACAGTAAATCTTAATAAAGAAAAAAAACAATGAAAAGTAACCTACAAAATCCCCATCCATTGTTGTGGCTTGCAGTGTCCATCTTGACCCCTTAACAAAAGAAGAGAAAGTTAAATGTCACAGTAAATCAATCTTCCAAAGTACCTCTTTAATTGTTTCTATAAGTAAATTGTTGGGGAAAAATACCCAGTACAATAAAAATACAGCCAGCTTGCTACAGGAGTATTCTTACCCTGCAATGTAAACATTTGAACTAGGTGATCCTTGTGGCCCATTTCACTTTATTTACTAGTTTTGTGAAATAGAGTGGAAAATAATTTAGATGCAGAGATTAGCTGGAGAGATGCCAGGGACATCCCATGCAGAGCACTGCCGTGTGCTGTGCACAGAAGCCACCCAAGCGCCTTTGTGCCGCCTGCCGGAGCCCGAGTGCCCCACACCACAGACTCATCCATCCTTCCTTCCCACAGCCCAGCAGCTCGCAGCCAAGCCAGGGCTGGACCTGCCTTGAGCCTTCTGCCCAGAAAACATGCCCAGAGCCTGGTCAAGCAGGGCTGACCAGCCTGAGCCCAGGGTGAGACAGGAACGTGCATTGCTGCATCTTTTACCTTTAGCCACCAGCGATGTACTGCCCAAGATATGTGTTATCACTCATGTAATGCGTATTTAGTGCTGAATTTCATAGCAAGGTTGCCTGGTTTTATTTATCAGGTCATGCTGATAGCTACTGCTCACTCGTACTAGTCTTAAGCAGCACGATCTAGGCAACCTGGATCAAACTTCCTACAGTATCCTGCCTTGGATAATGCTTCCAAGCCCCTGGTTCTCTGAGACACCCTCCTGAAGTCATACTCCAGTACTTCACTATGAAATCCTGCTTTCAAGAGTCCTGAGCAGCCAGTCCACCAAGTGAATGAGAATCACAGGCTTATACTTCTGCTTTAAGGTGCGAGGTGTTTGTAACATGTTTGAGTGGTTAAGCAAACTGGCACTCCGGTAATTTCAGCCCTTGTTCTCCACAGCATTTACACTAGGACCCTACATTTCATCTCACAGATGACAGCAGAAGAAGCATTAAGAATACTTTTTAAATTACTGTTTTATCCTCTGAGTCGTGGTTGATAAAAGATTTGAAGAGGCCTCAGCCACTCAGTCAGTCCTGGGTACGTCCAGATAAACTGTTTCCCCTTTTCCCCTGGCTACAGAACATCCTGTACTAACATGACTCTGTAGCTATCCCTTTGCATTACAACCAGATCAAAGAATATGCAAAGAGTTGTTTTCCACCCTCTTATAGACACCTTATGTCTGGTGACCTCAGAGTATGTAAAGTGACATAGTACAGCTCTAATCACCACACCAATTTCTACTTTACCTGTTGGTCAAAAAGCGCCCAGAACATAGGGAGAGGAATATAAAGGAAAAGCACCTTCAACACCAGCTTGATCTGAGCAATCAGTCGTTTCTGCAGCAAAGAATTACACAAGAGGAATAATTGGTTAAAAAAAAAAAAAAGAGACAGTTGCAGACTACAGTTTGCAGTAGAGACATATCATGTGATGTTTACCCACATTCCAAACTTTTTCTTGCAGTTACTTCTGGTGATTTCTGTTAATAAGCACAAGGTCTGCTATGGGTGTGGGAAGGGCTACTGGTTAAAGGCGACACTGATACCAGAGACCCCTGTGCCTCTTGGCATGTATACCGATGGCAGCATGAGATCTAGCACTTAGCGTTGCGTTATTTTTCTAGGAAGGAGGTGTTTGAACAACAGGTACCTGAGGAATGCTTTGCACACATGAAAAATGCATATAGGCAAGAGGAAAAACAAAGGGGGCATGCTAAGGTTTGTGCTGCCTTTGACAAAAGGACAGGGTGCGTAGGAGGCTAGGGATGTGATCAGGGACTGTGGGACAGAAGATTTTGAGAGTCATAGTAAGGAGTTTGTGCTGAGGCTGGGAGGATACAGCACAGTGTTCATCCACTTAAGCTGAAATTCCTAAGCATAATTCTGCAGTTTGATCCCAGGACAAGTGTTACGGTCCTGTGCATTAACCATGACAGTCAACACTATGTCCATTTTTCCCAGTATATTCTCCTGACAGAAAAAAATTTGACAAGGATAGCGCTTGCTAGTTTACCAACTCAAAAACTAATAGGTGTTTGTATTTGTTCAACAAGGGACCTAGTCTTTTCTTCACCTCCCTTGAATGTCCCTGGACAGCCTATGATCACACAGAGCACCAACTCACACAGCTCTGCTTTCTCCTTCAGGCGCTGGGGTGGTGACCTGCCAGGCCCACTGAGGTTTGGCCAGACCATTAGCTTGTGGATGATCGAGGCCCAAAACTATTTGCCCAGCACCTGAGGCAGTGAATCAGAGCCGACAGAGAGGCTGGGGATCAGGGGATGTCACAGCAGAGGAGCACTCACACAGTACTTACATCATACTTCTCACTCGCCCAGTCTAGCCAGTGCTCTCTCTTGGGGAACTCCTTGCTGCGATGCCGAAACCTGTTTTTGATGGCAAACTGAGAGGAGACGGAATTTTGTTTAATGGCACTACAAATATTTGTAAGTGCTATAAGCTGTTTTGTCATTAAAGATGACACTCCTGTTTGTAGCACTGAGAGGGTGCTAAAGGTGACTGGCTTCTCTTAACTGCTCTAAACATCTAAGGGAATTGCATTTAAGGCCTCACACTGCGTATCCAGTGGAGTGTGCTCCTGGGGTTAGGTGAACCAGAGAGCTCGGAGTAGCTGCTCTCAATGTGGGTTGCTGTTAGGAACTTGAAGACGCACCTACTTCAGATTTACGTACCACAACAAACAGAAGAATCTCCTATGCACAGGTTTTCAGAGCTGAACAGTACGTGTCACTATGAGAAGCTGCATCTTGTAAATATTCCTCATACCTTGACTGAACATACACAGATACAGTCCTGAAGAACTGCTAAGACTTTCTGCATGGAGTAACATGCAAGGCTGAGCCGGGCCTTAGGGGAAGCAGCACTCTGAGCAACAGCCAAAGTCTCATCCAGAGCTGTGGTTGTGGCAGTGCTTACAGGACAAGCAGTGGTCTGGGCTATAACAAGCTGGCAGATCTGCGTGGAGAACGAAGTCAACCACAAATGACAAAATCCCTGATCTCAAAGCTGAGGCACTGCAAAGTTGGGACGTGCAGTGCTGGCCATACAGACTGAGCTCCCTTCCTTGCAGGCTTGCACTGACATGTCACCCCCCTGACCTCCCCATTATGAGGAAAGAATGATCCCCAGAAGCTGGAATAAGGTCTTACGTATCACTGATACCTTGCTTTGTTTCCTTTGCATATAAATTCATCTAAAACCCAAGATGTAGATAAATAAAAAAGCAGCCTAAATCTGGAGGTATAAGAAGCCTTAGAAAAAAAGTAAAAAAGCTTTAGAGGCTTCCCTTGTATTGTAAGACATTTCCGATGTAGGCAAGTTCACTGAACAGTTTTAAAAATTGCTGCCAAGGTTTTTGGGAATACAAGTAATACTTACTCCAATGCATTTGGAAACTTGAATCATTATATTTCCTTGAGGTTGAACTTTCTTGTACATTCTACTTCCAGTTATGAACACAACTACAATATGCAAACAGAAACCAAAAGCAACTCAGTATTCATGGAAAATAGGGGCAAATAATTTGGTATGGAAACTGTAACAGTCAAGGAGTCGCATCAGGTGGGAATAAGCTTCCTAAGGAGCAGGGAAATTGCCTATTGGCCTGGCGTCATACAGTAAAATAAATCAAATTAATATCAGCAGGTTGCTTTTATTTAAGACAAAGGACTAAATCTGGAAATTCTTAGGGTAAGTCTTCAGTGGAACATTAGCTTAATTGAGGAATGGTCAAAACATAGACCACTTAGGACCTTGTCCCTGGCCTTGCTGTACCAGGTTAGAAAAGCTTTGCAGGCTCCTCTTCAGGAGCCCAGGCTGGTGCAGCTCACACCATGCAGGGACATGCGAGGCTCTGCCTGAACTGCAGGACTCACCGAGATGTCCTCAGCTCCCACACCCAGGCACGTTCCCAGGCATCACCCTCCTGCATACAGGGTGGGACACTGGCAAACCCCCGCAGCTGCCATCTGCCCTGGGTTGGGTGCACAGGCACGATGGGGTCACTGGTAGCTGCAGGTCCACCCTGGGTGGTGAAGGACCAGGACCACGAGGGATGCTGTGGTACATACTGACACCCCCTGGCTTCTTGGTCTTTGTACTGCAGCAGCAAGGCTCAGGGAGTGACCCACAGTGCAGCTAGTGAAGATGCAGGTGTTTGAGAAACACTGACACACCCGTATGGTGTTTCTGCAGTGCAGGGACAGTTACCTTATACTGTTTGCTACCCTGGACTACAGATAATTTCCAAAACCCCCATTTTCTCTGGGTTCTCACTACATCCAAAAGACCTTGTCTATACAACTCAATAGTCCAAGAAATATAGACATTAAGTTACATAATGTGCAGAATTTAACAGTATACTTGTGCCTCTCCCCAGCCCCAATCTGTCTGTCCCAATACATCAGCCTCCCCTGCAGAAGTGAATACTTCAGCTTAATCCACCCCACCTAAGAAAAAAGTTCAAATCAAGAACTGTGGAAACAATCAGGCATTGTTAGAGTTTGATAGCTGGAGATTTCTACCACTTTCATTATTCTGAGATCATTATCGTTTAATCATGTCTATAACTGAAGCAGCAAGATGAAAACAGTTCCACTTACCCAAGGAGATAGCCATGAGGGCAGCAGGAACACCAAAAGCTAGTGGGTAACATCGCTGTTTGCTGTGAATGCCACACTCTTGAGCTGAAGTATGAAACAGAATTGGATAAGAGTCCCAGTCAGCGCTGCCAGTATTTTACATGGGGTTTCTGCTCTCCATATTCATTGTTAACTCAGAGAGTGGGGGAAAAAAAAACCCCAACGTCTCTGCTGACATTGTGGACAGAGTGGATGATCAGTATCCAACTTACCTTTTATTATTGGAAAGGGGAATTATATATCTCAAAAATATCACATAACAGTTAAGGTGGAAAGGGACCTCTAGAGGTCACCTGATCCAACCCTTCTGCTCAAGCAGGACCACCAACAGGTGTTTGCCCAGAACCATCTCTGAGGATGGAGACTCTACCACACCCTGGGCAACCTGTGCCAGTGCTTGATCACCTTCACTGTGATGAAGTGTTTCCTGATGTTCAGAGGGAACCTCCCGTGTTTCAGTTTGGCCCATTGCCTCTGGTCCTGTCACTGGACACCACTGGGCAGAGCCTGGCTCCGTCCTCTTTGCACCCTCCCTGCAGGTATTTATGTACATTGACGAGATCCCCCCGAGCCCTCTCTTCTCCAGGCTGAAGAGTCCCAGCTCCTTCAGCCTCTCCTCGTAGGAGATTTACATTTAGTTTTACACTAAGAAGTGAAGAATGCTACTGGAATGCACATCAAATGCACGTTCTTGGTGAGAAAGGAACTAGATTACTAGGGTTCTAGGACAAGTCCATAAACAAAGATTGAGTAGCATAGTAAATGTAGCTTGCTGAAAAAAAAAAATTCTTAAACACCACACATGCCCTGCCCTGGCAGTAGTCAGTGATTTGACTTTATAGACTTCATGCATACACCCTGGAATGGTGCTCAGAGCGTGGACATAGCTACTAACGGGGAAAGGCAAAAGAAGAACAGAATTATTACCTTTTTCACCATACTTCCTCTAACATCCTCTAATCCTCAGGAGGATTAGAGCTTGATTTGAAAAAAAAAAAAATTAGTTTGCTGCTAATTAATGTCTGTCTTTATTTGTGTCAGCCTTTGGGTTAAACCTTTATAGGACATAATGGTATCACTTTCCTCAGCTGAATTTGTCTGGTTTTCCAAGACAGTTCTTACCCTGTATCAGCATGGAAGTAAACTGTCCATTGTGCCTTATGCACATCTTCTTCCAGCTTGGGAAAGGATAGAATTTGCATTAAGCAAACATCTAAAAATGCCTTTACACAGTCTGTTCCAGTCAAGAAACCCAAAGGCCAGAATTTCAGCCCAGTGCTTTAGGGTTATTCCAGAACTCACATGCTGTTTTCTTTCTTTTGAGAAAAACAGCTTTCCTCAAACTCCTGCCAAGCACATCCATATTGCACAGTCTGCGTAAGCTTGCCATGAAAATCCATACACATATGGATCAATGAATTGTTTAGAATCACACTATTACTTTTTTTATCTTCTACTTATAACTTTTTCATATCTTTAAGGAGAACATATTTTACTTTGTCACACAGAGAACATAATTTATTTTGTCACATGGGTAAACATCTTCTCATGTGCATAGATGCTTCTGTACTTTGCATGAGCACACTTTAGAATAGTCTCCACTTCCAGAGCAGAGGGCTCTCCCCACCTTCCATTCCCATCAAATAGCACATCTCTGTTGTGAGATGGTTTTGAAGGCATTGGAAGAGGTGCCACACTGGTACCTCCATGGAATTATGCATTAGGCATAGAAGTTGATGGCTTCAGCATGTCTCTTCAGATCTAGTACTTCTGATGCTAAAGACAATTCAGATCTTGAACTGGCTTGTTTTTTGACAGTACCTCATGGCTGAGAAGTTGAATGACATACACAGAGACTTTAAAGATCATCTGCCAGATAACTCCACAAGGTGTCAAAGAACAGACCATTCATTTAAACCTAACTGTACTGTAATCCAGCACTCGTCCTTTACTGATGCCTACCTGCTTTAGAAACAAAAGGTGTGGCCTTACCTCTGAGAATTGGGGTGATTATAGTAGATAGGAGACTGCCAGCATTAATGGACAAATAAAAGATAGAGAAGAATCTAGTTCTTTGTTTTTCCTGCAGGAGAGGGGAAAAAAAAAACAAAACAAAAACACACAAAAGCAAAAAGATGTTTAGGAAGGGTTAGCCAGAACCACATTGATCAGCCTGGATTGAGCAATCAGCAGCTCTGTTTGCACAGTTCAAGACAAATAGTTATCTAAGCTCTTTCTTCAGCTACTCAGGAAACGCTGCAGTAATGCACATGTCTAAATATGTGTATTATTAGAGTGTCAGAATAGTTAAGCATTAGTAAGGGTCTCTGTATGATTGATAGTCTGAAAGACATTGTTACCTGATCATCCTCAAACTGATCTCCACCAAATGCTGACACACAAGGTTTGATCCCACCAGTACCAAGTGCAATGAGGATTAAGCCAATCATGGACAGAGCACTGGAACAAAGTACAAAAGAGAAATAGAAGAAAGTCACTTTGCTTTCTTACTTAGAATGTACATAGGAGACTGATTGCGAGACAGTTGAAATTCAAGTAGTGTAAATTTAAGGCTTAAGCTGTCCCACCCTTTATCAACCTGGAAAAAAACTCATGTACAAGGCAACTCACATGTGCAACGATACATTATCGGGAAAGCCATCCCAGTTGTGATCGGTCAGGTCATTTATAGAGCTCACAGACATGACTGCTTGCCCAATTGTATAGACAATAGACAGGGAGACAATTGTCCTGGTAAAGACAGAAGATAAATTTTTAGATATATTCACACCATTACACACATGCATACAGACACAGATAATGCTGACTTTTTGTTCATTCAAAGATGCTTAGTAAAGAAGCATAATTAACAGATGACAAGATAGACTCAACTTATCACAAGCTACTGTCCCCATACCTCTGTCACAGTATTTCTGTACTATTTTATTATTATTTTAGCAAGCTTTGTTTAATTAAGCAAGGCAAGATGAGAAATGTAGATATCACCACACCATGAGATATTTAAAAATCTTCAGTGGTTGCCTTTTTAATAACCAACTCAAGAATGTAATTATCATATTCCATATATGGTGAAGTTCAAATGAACTGCTGTACAACAGCAAAGTATGCAATTTACACTGATTTTAATACTGTTTAAACATCCTTTGTTTTTATATTTTACCTGCAAGGAGTAAAAAAAAAAACAAAACCCAAAATATCTGCTTTAGGCATGGGAACTCCCCAAAGTACTGTTGTGAACAACTGTATTACCCCACACACAGCTGTGAGCATACCAACATCCTGATATCTTGAAACTCAGATCAGAGAAGCACCAAAAAGGACAGACTGAAGGCTTTCCTCTGCCAGGAGGTGCCCAGGAAGTAATCATCACTCCCCACCCCCATGCCTTTATGGTCCACTCCTCTTTATGTAAGAATATACTCCATACTAGCTTTGTTGGAGCTTAGAGAACATGACTGTAATTTAATCCACGTTCATCCTCTCCCTTGGCTGAGGCTCCATTCCACAGGCACAGACCCAGATCTCCAGTCTGGAGGAAAAGCAGAAGTGGGGTGCAGCGATGTGAAATTATTTAAAACTCTAAGTTTGCAGCAGCAGAAGTTCCAAACCTAGTGTGGCCCATGACAATGAAGGGTAAGGCTCAAGGACCTAGGACAATCAGAATCTGTTGGATAAAAGCAAGAGATCCGTATAGCAAGCTTGGAGCACCCTGATACCAGAGGGACAGAGGAAGCACCACTCTCCATTGACCAGGTTTTGACTTTAGAACAAGGTTTCTCTGACTGAAAAATGCTCTTCCCTGTAGTAGGGTAAAAACCCGCACAACATGAGGCAACAGTGAATTTGCTATTTAGTAGAAAAATTAGAAATTCTTTCTTAATAGCGATTCCATAGAGTTACTTGACAACTTGGGAGAAAGTTTCCAATTGAAGTTAAACCCGAGCTGAGCAGGAAAGAAGCCTCTGGTTTTTAGCTGTGAGGCTCATAAGCATGCTGGGAAGACACCACTTACATCGTTGGCACTGCACAGATAGTACCCAATTAAGAAAAAGGTGATTTCTGTACTGTTTTCCTCAAGAACCTCACACCTAACATGAGCAGGTCCCAGCATGTTCCTTGGCAGACACTACGCAAATTACATGGGCTGTAGAAGATTTGAGTCTCCCCCATAAAGTCCTTAACGGTGCTTGGGTAACCTCCTCCTCTTGTCATCATAGATTTTTTTTTTAAATTAAATACTATTTAAGCCTTCCTCATGGAACCTTGCTCTATCTTAGAGCTTTTCCAAAAGCATTTTTTTCTTGTCAAGCTTAGAGTTCCAGTTTCAAGCCCTGAGCCATCCTACTGAGCTCCTGTTAAGGGCCTGGTGGCCAAGGGCTTGTGGCACTGGTGTACACAAGTTCAAGAGGGAAGGGAATACAAGGTCAGCAGGGCTTTATCTTTATAAACCGGGTAGAAGCCAAAATAGATATTTAAAAAAAAAAAAAAAGAGCATACCATCTAAACAAGTGACTATGCAATATATTTAGGCTACAGTCTGCCAGATATCCAGCTACTTGCAATGAGTAGATCTGCACTGATCAGACCAGCTCCCCCAGAGCACACCTGAAAGTGGTTGCAGCCCTGGGCTCCCAGAGGCTGCCAACACAGTAGAAGACAAGGCTGTTGGAAATAATTTGGTTACATTTCAAAGCCCTTCATTCAGTGGTACTTCTCCAAGCACCTAGTGCACAGGTAAAAACCCAGAATTCATCCCTGAGAGAAAGAGTTGCAACTCAGTAAGAACTCCTACAGAGCTGTCAAGTCAATCATGGAATACTTTAGAACATATTCTAAGTCCCAGTTAATACCAGATGACACAGCATTTCACTATTTCATTGACCACCTGCAACAGGTAAAGAGGCAGTCCAATGTAATTATAACCTCCAGTATCTATTTTCACAACATGGTAAACACTTCCCTCAGTGTAGCTTACATTTTGCCCAGATGCAAGGAAAAACATGCACCATACTTGGAAAGCAAGCTACTACCCTTAACCAATTAGAGAACCGTAGCATTTGTTAACTCATAGGGCAGTTTCAGGTCTGAGCTAAATCAATTAAAACCTCAAGATTTTGAGGGGGGGGGGGGGGGGGGGAACCAAAACAAAACCCCACCCACAAACAATCCTGGAGTAGCCAGCACCAGCTCTGAAGCTGTTGTTCTGAGCTGCTGCTTGAGGTGATGGTTTAAGTAACACTGATCTCAGGTGAGCTTTCCTGATTTTGGGTTGTCTTCAGAGGAAGGACTCACTTAAACTTCCCCAGCCAAGAGTCCGCAATGAGCGCTCCAAGGATCGGTGTCAAGTAGCACAGAGCGACAAATGTGTGGTAGATGGCTGTAGACAAGTTGTCATCCCATTGCAGGAAATATTTGAAATACAGAACTAGCACCGCTGTAGGAAGAACAACAAAAAGAACAGGTTACAAACCAAAGTCAGGGCTGGGTAAGCAGTAATCCACATGCGGAGACGCAGGACACAGCACATACCTCGCATGCCATAGTAGGAGAACCTCTCACAGAACTCATTGATGATGATGAAGAAGATGCTCAAGGGGTAGCCAAAGCAGCTTGGCTGGAGACAAGAGACATACAGTGTGAGCTCAGAGCTGTGCAACAGACTAACATTGCTCACTGCGACCCGCAAGCTTGAGGAAGCTCAGTGCAGACTCTGTGGGGGCAGGTAGGTACCCAGGGGTTAGGAGGCTGCATGGGCTTCTGTGGAATGACACTGATTTACCTGAACCAAGAGGCAATTCTTACTTTCCCCTCTTGGTCCCCAGAGCTCTACGCACTTATCTGCCTGTTGCAAAAGATCTTTAACAATACTATATTTGACCTTCAAGCATTGCACCATGAACATTTGAAGTCTTCAGCATCTAATCCTTAGAGCAATCTTGACTGGTACAAAAAAAAATAAAGTCAAAAGCCAATGTTTTTTAAAAAACTCAAAACCCAGACCTAACAAAAAAACCTCACTATGCTAAACCCCCACAGCACACCAGTTAGAAGCCCGGGGCTATTTTTAAATGGCTCCAGTTCACATAAATAAACCTTTAAATATTTTAGTTAAATATCTTGGGAAAGCTCCCCATCCTTACAAATATTCTGCTATATGAAGAATCCTTCATTTCTTCAGACTTGCTGATAGAACTGACTTCACTCCTAACCTAAAATGGCATGGCCAGATTTACTGAGCCTTCACCTACTGCGATAGGCATCTCCACAGGCACCATCATGCAGCTTGTGATGTGCCTCTTGCCATGGAGACACAGGGAATAAAAGTACCCATCAGGTACAAATCCGGCATGAACAGCAGAATTGGGAATTTAACCTCTGATTGCCTGCTTTTCTTACTGAATGAATACATGGGATCATTTCTATTAAAACTACTAAGAATGCAAGTTGAACATTAACTTTTCTTTTTACCTCTTTTTATGGGTTTGGTCCTGCAAGTTGCAAAATCAGACTTTTAATAAGCCTTAGAACATCCCAGGGGTAAAACAGTTATGAAACTTAAGTATGGACAAGAAAAAGATAAATAGTATTGTTTGTCTTCATGTTGTGAAGCCTTAGGAATTAAATCCATCTGTATTCCAAGTGAGACAGGAGGAAAAAAAAAAAGTTAACTTTGCAGATCAAAAGGAAAGAAGCCTTATGTGGGAAAATCCTGCCTGACATCCTGACATGATTAAGTTGGAGAGCCTGCATCTCCAGCAAAGCCTCAATGAACAACACAACACTGTGAGACTTGTGTGCTACAACATGCTTTTTGTGAATACTGCAAGAGAAACGAAAATAAGAGAGTGGTGAGAGTATTGCTGACTTAATCATGAGTATGTCCAAGCAGCCTGAACAGCCCTGATCTTTGGTACCAGCTGAAGCAAGTATACAGTGCACACCTCGCCCGTGGTTTGATAAGCAGGCTTCACTGACAGAGCCCGACTTCAGCCGGGGCAAGTGCCAGGTGGGACTCACCTAGCTTCAGAGCAACCAGAATCTGAGGCCTTAATAAAAACATGTCACTCAATTTATCACATCCTCCATGGCCAGAATTAAGTGTCTCCAAAGGAAGACCATCCTTAGATAAAATTCACTTGAAGGTGCCCATTTCCCTCAGGTGAAGATACCAGGAGCTCTCAAAGACTAGCCCCAACTTGGCTGCAGCTTTTGCTGGACTGGTGTTCGTATGGAAGAATGCTACCCAGCCCTGTAAATGTTCCTGCTCCCAAGGAGATGGATAGAGAACCACACCATGAAGGCTTGGCTCAGCATCCCTTTGATACACTCCAATGGTTTTGATCTCAGCAGTTGTCAGGTTAGGCCCCAGTGCAGTAACCCACACTGCATGACTGGTTTCTGCCAGTGTAACTGGGTGTAACCCAGCTGGGGAGGAGAGAACATCCCCGTCCGAAGCAGAACAAACCCTTCCCTGCCTGTGGCCTGCCTACAGAGAAAAAAGGGACAGGGCAGTCCTGGCCCAGGGGGTGGTGGTACCCATCCCCACCAGAACTTCACAAAACCTCTACTAAAAGCTTTTTGATGTTCTTGGGATTCTCACAACCCTCCCTAGTGTTCGGCCACCACACCACCCAACAGCTCGTTGTTTAAGAACATGTTACGTGCTGATGTGGGGAGGCAACCAGCTTCCACCGAGGCTGTGGATCTGTTTTAAGCTGCTAGTGCTTATGTGCCTGGCAGAGCCATCCTGCACTCACATGCCAGCACAGCAGCCACTGGTGGGTTTTTGAGCTGGTGGAGAGCTGGCTGAACAGGAACAGGGGCATGCAGGAGAAGCTACAGGGCCTTTGCCAAGATAAAGACCCTCCTTTGTTTTGTCCAAGATGCTACAAAAGCAAGAAGAGAATAAGCAGTTATGCCTTGATAATATATGACCTATATTGTTCTTGTTTTGCACTATACTATCCTCTTAAACCTCTATTGTGTTATACACAAGCACACACACATTTACTTCAACATTTTCTGTTGTGATCCCCATTGGCCAGGAAGCACTGGATCTGCCACTGAAGAGGTAACCTGGAGGTCACATTTTCTAACACTCTCTGTAACTTTCCCCTGCCCTGGGGATGCCACCACCCCGCTGTACAGCTTTGACTTTGGCTGCTGAGGAAGCCGCTAATCTGTGGGAAAGCTGTGGTGAAAGTCTGTGGGGTAAAACCTTGTGCGATAAGAAAAGCAAAGGCAGAGATAGGGTTGCTGAGGCAGGCGTCATTAATGGTTCAAAGATTCGAGAGGAAGAACTAACACCAAAATGTAAGAGTCCTAAGGGAGAGCTGGTGGATGATGACAACCCAGCCACACACAGAGTGGGCTCCAGGGACACGTCTCCTCCCAATGATGTCTGCTCAGCCAGCAAAGGTTCTTCAGACATTTCAGCAGGGTGGTGAGCACACTAACACTTAGCTGGGATTTAATAAGCTACCAGGCTGCTTTATGTGTTGGCCAACAACTCATTTTCTACTTTTAATGTATGTTTATAGAACATTTTTTTTTGCACACTGCTAAAGTTACCCAAACAACATAACCCAAGGAGAGTCAGTATAACAACTTTTTATAAGAGAAAACAATACTTACCGATATGCCCTTACTCTTACTTTTTGCAGCTGTGGAGGGGAAAAAAAAAACAACACACAAGTTAATGGAAACTACTAAGTAACATTCTTTTAAAGCCACTGGAAGACATGGGAAAAGTTCAACTCAAAACAAATGATGAAACACAAACATAGTATTGTTCAGGATGAGTAAGTCTTCAGTTTGTTAAAGGGGGACTTTTCATGGTACAAGAAGGTTATTAGGAAAAGCTTCACTCGATAGCATTGTTTTTCAGGCTATGCATACAGTGCCAAGGAAAAAACAAAAAAGAACTGTTGGGACAAAGAAACCCATCCTACTATGACTGCTCACTGCGACGAGCGAGGGGAAGCAAGCAGCCGACTCAATGTGAGTGATAAAGCAAGCTCCGATTTATTACGGCGCAATTATGATATTTATACATTTCCAGTTAATTATGCCTACTAGTCATTTGTTGATAGGCTAAGCCCTAATGGTTACGTCTTCGTACGGCCTCCTACTTGCGGTTTCTGCGGTTAACTAGTCACGTAGCTTGGCTCCGTGTTCTACGTGACTTCCTCAGAGTTAGTTGCAACATCTTCTGCAAGCTCAGCATCGACCTTTTCCTTATCTTCCTTGTCCATTGTCCATTCTTGCAAGCTCAGTAAATTTTTCTCTGCGGCCTAGTCTGGTTCACTCCAAACTCATGTCAAGTGCTGTGTCGCACAGTCCTTCCATGGATCCGTGGCCGTTTTCTCTCATCCATTCTGCAACAATTCCCCCTTTTTCTTTTTGGACAAGGAAAGATTGAGTAACACGCTCAAACAATCTTCGGATACAAGAAAGAATACAAGGTAGCAAAAGCAATAACAAAATAATAAACAGCAATACAGATAAACCCTGTTTTAACAAGTCTCTTAACCATCCATTTATGCCCAAAGAAGCAAACCAAGAATCTATGCCTGATGAACCTTCTTTGACATGATGCATACGATTTCTTAACTCCTCCAGCTGTCGATGAATACTTTGTGAATGATCAGAAAGATTTAGGCAACACATGCCTTCAAAATCCTGACATCCATGCCCATTTGCCAAAAGCAAAAAATCTATAGCAGCTCTATTTTGCAAAACTGCATGACGTAAGCTATCAACATCAGTGGCAAGACCTGATAAAATGTCTGTCGTAGAATTAAATTGTTTCACTGCCCAACAAGCTAGAGTCTTTATTTTAGCCCAATTCGCAGCTGCTGCGCCACCGGGAAGAAAAAATGAAAGAGCTACAGTTCCAGCCACTGTACCAAGATTTACATTATCATTACAATCTGGCTTTAAATCATTAAGACTGCGTTTTGCTCTACTCTCATTCACCTGTCTTACCAAGTCACGCATGGCAGGTGCAAACATGGTTAGCTTGCCAATATAACAGGGTCCTCCCACAGGACGAAATGGTATGGCAGGCCACGCCCTGTCTCCACATATTAGAAAATATCCTTCTGGTAATAATTTTGCTGTAACACTTTCCACATCAAATTCACCGGCATATTTTGAGGTGTTCCAATGGCTAGAATTTCCTGATACATTCTGATATCCTAAGTAAAATTGTATTACATTGTCACGGTGCATGATGCGTTTCCATTCTTCTCCAAACATGACAGCACCTGAGCCATTGATAGGTCGAAATAGGGGGCAAACTCTGGTACAATTAAGTTTTTGACTAACATTTACTAAAGGCCCAGCGGCTGGAAAAGAGCCCCATAGGTCTAATTCTTGCTGAGGTAAATGGATTGATTCATTTAACTGGGAAATCAACTGTTGTAAAAAATACGTATTTTTAATAAGTGTACTATTCCACCAGGTACAGTTATCACCAAAGCCAGAATTCATGTCATTATACTTCCAGTTTAACCAGGCTAAATATGATTGATTTATGGCTGTATAATTTACTCCCAAAGGTTCAAAATCAGGCCAATGTATATAAGGGTAACCAATTAGACACGTTCGAAAAGGATCACTTGCTTTCTGCAGGGAAAGACAAAAATCTGTAACTCCTGATTGATTTGCCCACGTAACCCACATATTTTGTCTAGGCTCTATACTATGTAAAGCAAAAACAATGGCAATATTCAATAGGCTAATTCCCAAAAACAATGCCATCATCCACGTTTACAATGATGCTGTATGATATGAGACTCAAAACTTTTCTTAATAATGCGAACCCAAAAGATAAATTCGTTACGTAATTCTGCCAAAAATAATTGTTCAAAAGCCTCATAAGATTGTAATGCTTTGTTGATAACTGTAAAACTAGGAGCAGGTGTTTCAGTCAAAAGGGAATTTCCACCAAAGCCAAAACGTAAAATGCTATTTTGACAGGGTGGGCATACCCAGGAACACAAGGTCTTTCGTCTAAACACTCCAACTCTTTTACAATATCCACAATAAAATATAATTTTTGAATTACAAACAGTTTTACATATAGGACAAAATTTTTCTAATTATATTGGTCCTTGCCCAAAGAGGTCTTGCAAAGTATGCAAAATACGGGTAAAATGTAATAAAGACAATCTATCAGAGGGTAATTGATATTGTATCTCCCGAGGCAGTTGCCATAAAATGGGAAGAATAATATATGTTAACTTTTCTACAAGTCGTTTTTCTTCATCTGGTCATGGCAGCCGAAATAATCTGTCTCGATGCTGTGTCCATTTGACAATTTTTGCACCATAGGTGGCGCTCTCGACATTGACGACGTGTATGTCCAGGACGCCCACAACGAAAGCAAATAAAGTCTTTTCGAGGTGGTTTCTTACTTTGCCGTTCATCTGACGTCTTTAAAGGAGCGAGGGCTGCAAAAGCTTGTTGCTGAGTTTTAACTAAATTGTCTCCTACCTCTTTAAGCATTTCGACTAACAAAGCTTGAGGTCCTACAGGCACTCGGCTCATTCTTTCTAACATAGTTTCAACAGAAGCATCTAGAGGAAGGGTAACTAAAATGCCTTTTGTATAAGTGTTACAATTTTCTAATACACATTGCCTCAATAATGGTCCCTTCATAAAATCCGCTATATCTGCTCGACTGATCGCATCAGTGACTCTGTCTACAAAAGAGGCAAAAGACTCATCCCTGCCTTGTTTAACTGACATATATGAAGGTGTAGCAGGGGTTGTTCTTACTTTCTGCAAGGCTTCTCGCGCCAGTTTCATAGATTCTAATAGTACATCAGGACCAGTTTGCATCTGCATTTCTATTGAGGCAAAAGGTCCAGACCCCATCAATTGTTCTACCGTTACTCCTGCTAATCGGTCACGCGACGCATGTACAGAGAGTTCACAAAGCCTTTGCCAATGAGCTTGCCACAACAATTGTTGTGATTGTTTCAAAATAAGTCTCATAATGTTTTTTATATCTTCCGGACACAATATTCCACTTCCCCAAATATAGTTTAACATTTGTCGGGTAGGTTCACCATGTAAACCGGAGTCATTAACTGTACTTCGCAGTTGATTTAAAATTTTCCAATCTAAAGTATGATGTTCTCCTGTCATTACTCCTGCATTATCGATAGTGTAGATCACAGGATAAGCTTGACAATTAATTTGAGTTACAGCATCAAAATCTTTCTGTTCCATTGCCTCTCGGACTATTTTGTCCCAATCGACCCGAACTAACTGTGAATGCGGGGGTGAGTTAACCGGCTTACTAAATGTTTTATCTTTCAACTGTCCCCTTGTTGCTTTTCCCTCAAGCTCAATAAACTCCTCCTCTAAATTATTATTTTGTGCGCCATCCAGCACCTGATCTTGAGATGGTGCCGAGGGACAAACTTCTTTCTCTGTGTGAGGGGGAGGAGGTGGTTGATTTGAGGGCTGACGAACAACAGGGACAGGAATTCCTGAAGCAGGAGGACTGAAATAATCTCCTCCTGCTGTAAAACGCCCCGCTGTTGAATCAGTTTTTTCGAGCCGATTAGTGGCAGCTGCGGCCATTTGTTTTTCAACTTTGTAACGTTTTAAACAGTTAATGACCTCTCTCCAAGATTTCATTAACTTTTTAGCAACTTTATCATCGTCGATCACTAAATCCCATAAACAGTCCCCATAATTACGCCATTCTTCTATTTCAAACATACTTTCAGGATCTTTAAAGTAACCTTTTGCTTTGCCTAACGTAATTAGCCCAGCTAAATCTTTCAAAGGGCTTACCCCCCGCTTTTCTAAAAAGCGTTGTAAAAGAGCGAGTGCTACCTCTTTTTCCATAGCGCGCTTTTTTAAAGAATTCTTCCCTGATTAAGAGAATTCTTCTCCTTGATTAAGATGCAGCCTTTTTCCCCTGGGTAGCCTCTGACGGACGGCGAACCTTTCCCTTGATTAACGTGGTTCAAGCACGGATCGAGGTACGATGCCAGCATCAGTCGATCTTTGCTCCCTGGTCGCTGCTACCAGTGCTTCTCCGTCCTCGCTGTCCGGTGAAGAACAGGGATTGGGGGTCCCTGTTCGGGCGCCACTTGCGACGAGCGAGGGGAAGCAAGCAGCCGACTCAATGTGAGTGATAAAGCAAGCTCCGATTTATTACGGCGCAATTATGATATTTATAAATTTCCAGTTAATTATGCCTACTAGTCATTTGTTGATAGGCTAAGCCCTAACGGTTACGTCTTCGTACGGCCTCCTACTTGCGGTTTCTGCGGTTAACTAGTCACGTAGCTTGGCTCCGTGTTCTACGTGACTTCCTCAGAGTTAGTTGCAACATCTTCTGCAAGCTCAGCATCGACCTTTTCCTTATCTTCCTTGTCCATTGTCCATTCTTGCAAGCTCAGTAAATTTTTCTCTGCGGCCTAGTCTGGTTCACTCCAAACTCATGTCAAGTGCTGTGTCGCACAGTCCTTCCATGGATCCGTGGCCGTTTTCTCTCATCCATTCTGCAACAGCTCACCACACATCGTTCAAGGTGGTGGCAGCCCACCCCTACCCCCCACAGAAGGCAAATCCTGTTTCTACTCACTCTCAGGGTTGTCATCTTAATGGCAAGTCAAGAGTAAGGAACAGACTCGGGATGCCCCGCCAGGGGTGGATGCCAAGTCCTGAAAAGGGACAAACTTGCCATAGCTCAGACTTAAAGAGGGCCGAATACATGGCCTGACGGAGTGATCCACATTAGCAGCCAGTCTCACAACCTGGAGATTGACCCAGGAAAGCCTTGAAGCACAGGAGGGGTCCCGCTGAGGTCAGCAAGAGTAGACAGCTGCTTGCAGCCCTGAAGTCACTTCCAGCTGCTCCCGGCAGGTTTGCTACCCCTGGCAGCCCTCCAGGCAGTGTCCTGCAGGGCTTGCTTGGCTCAGGGGACAGGCTCAAAGGCTGAGCTTGCACCGTGTCAGATAAAGGCCCTGTGCCCACATAGTGGATGTCAGCATTTCCTACAAAACCACATGAGCGAGTTCATTATCATTAAGATAAGATCAAGTACATGATGTGAACTTTGAAATCCGTGCTTGCAAATGAAGTGTGCCCATAATAGATGGCAAACATTTTTCTTATAGACAAGATCATTATTTAGTCCATAGTTCACAACAGATGAAAACAGCTGACAGCAACACTATAGTGCTTGACACGATACTAAGTAAAGTCACTCTTAAAAATTATTTTAAAAATTTATCTGATTCTTTCCTTCAATGCCATGGACAACTGTTTTCACAGCAGAGAGTAGTATTCTACAGGTAATTCAAGAATACATTTTTCTTAGAAAACAAGTAACATCCAGAAAGTGCTAACACTTCAGGGTACAGGCAGATACCAGAGCCATTAAAGCTATTAGTCATGTTCCTTACACCACTCGTGAGCAGATATTCTGAAGGATTCCAAGGCATTAGTGATACTCAAGGACTTGTTGTGAAGATAGTGTATTTCCACTGGTTGGCCTTTCCAGCACATGTGCATCATACTGCTAGTTTTTCATAACACATACAGGGAACATCAGTTTGAACAGCTTATGCCTGCCTGTTAGCCAACTCTTGAGGAGAAAAAAAAAAAAATAAAAAAAAAAATCAAGGAACTTGTAGCTGGTTGGGTTTTCCTTTCCAGAGGATAAAGGTGTCACCTCTGCAAGAAACCCTATACAGAAGACGTCACGGAGGCTTTTTTTCCCCAGACAACATTGACTGAGTTCAGTGTTTAAGAGAGAGACTTACTTCTCAGCCATTTTGACTTTATGCCTCTACACTCCTTTTACAGGGACAGTCAGGAAACTCCCTGTGGCATTAAAACCAACATTTCAACACAGGCACCTGAACTGACTGAGGGACTTCACTGTCAGGCAGCTCTGGAGTTAGACCTATAAAAGCACAGCACACCCAGCATTTTGCAGCAATTTCAGTCACGAATCTGGGGTTTGCTAGTGGCATGTTGGAGCAGTCCCTCTTTTGGGCAACCCTCAGTACTTCTCATTCTCTCCCCACAAAGAACGACCTGCAGAACTGATCATTTTCACCACAAAATACAGAAGAGCTTTGCATTTTTCAAAATAAAGCTCCAAAAAATTATATACTTTGTATTCCCTTAAGATACCAAGTATTTTTGAGCAATGTAAAGACAGAAGCTACTCAGTTCTTGGCTTGAACACTAAATCTACATAGTTATTTATTGGTGGGTCACTGCATCCTTCCACACTTGCAGGAAAGGTGGGGAGCAGGCTTATGGCTCTGACCCCTTCTCCCACAGCTCCCACCAGTACGGTTCCCTGCAGTCACGGAGATGCTGTAGCTCTTGTCGCTCATGGTCCACGTCACAAGATGGGAGTGTGTTGCCTTGCTCCCTGCAGCCATCACCGCAACTTTGCCTGGTTGAAATACTTCATGTCTGTGGCCAGGCTAAATCTGTACGCGACCATGCTGTCACCTAGGATGTTCTTGGCTGCAGAGGGAGTCTGTTCTCCTGCCGGCTGACTGACTCTGGCACAACCCAAGCCTCTTGCCTCTGCTCCTTGGAGCTGCCTCACAGCACCTGCACAAGGATGCTGCTGCCATCAGGACAAACACCACCAGGAGTCCCTGCTTCACACCTCGCTCTTCCAGAAAGACACTGGTGCAAAACAGTCAAAGCAAATATAAAGCAGCAAAACTGACATTACATGAGTAGTTCCAGCTGCATGGGGCTTCTCCCTTCCCAGCACCATCACCATTTTCCCGGCTAGCTGCCCAAGGCAGTGAGACCCTGGTGCCTCTCTGGGCAGCAGCGCTGCCAAGCTTTGCCTGCTCATAACTACAGTTGCCTGTCCCCAGAGCACAGATGTCCTGGTGAAGATGCAATGGTACTTTCTGAGGGGGGCTTTGATACCTCAGGTTCCTCCCCTACACAAGACAAGGTTTCCTCAGCTCAGGAATTGCTTTCTAGGAGAGGCACGCCAACGTGCTCAGACACTGCAGGACCAAGGGTCCAGCAAAGGGCAATGGAGAGCTACTCCCCAGAGAAGCATCATTCGTGCCTTTGCTACTCTGTATTCCAGTTTAGACACAAACTAATCTTTGGGATTAGCTAGCTAAACTGGCTCTGCCCTTATGTGAATCTTCCAGATGTGTTTCTATATATTTAAAAAACACTAATTAGGTCAACCCTAGGTAAACACTCTTGTGAAAAAGCGTTATTTAATAGCCGTGAGAAACACCACATTCGAGTTGTGCTAGGATTTCCAATTTCCACATCCCTTAAAAGTTCAAGATCCGCCTTACCAGCGAGGGGTTCAGCCCGGAGGGGCCGCCGAGGCCAAGGCAACAGCTCGGCTCTCACCGGGGCGCCGGGGCAGGTTCCCGCAGGCTTGGCCGCGGCGCTGCCGGGGGGTGAGCGGCCCCGCAGGCACCGGGCTGGGGCAGCGGCGGGGGGGCGGCCCGGGGAGCCGAAGGCACCCGCTGTCACTCAGACCCGGCACCGAGCAGCAGAGCCAGCCCCGGGGAGCCGGGACCCCTCGGCCATGCCACCAGCTCTCCGCCGGCTGCTCACAGCCCAGCCCACCGGCTCAGGGGGAGGCGGCCCGAGGGTCCCCCCGGTGCCCGGCCCGGCCGGGGGCACCCCGCCCTCCCTGCCCACCGCACCTACCCATGCTGCCGGCGCGATCCCGGCGAGGCGCTCGGGGAAGGAAGGAGGATGCCGGGGGCGACCGGGCTTTAAGGGCGGCCCGGGGGCCCCGCCCGGCCCCAGCCGCTCCGGGGCGGTGCCGCCGGCCGGGGCAGCGCAGGTGGCGGCGCGGGGCGGGGAGGGGGCGCGGGGCGGGGAGGGGGCGCGGGGGGCGTATCGCCGGGGCAGCCGCGGCCGGGCCCACCCGCCGGTTGCGCCCCCTGCTGCGGCAGCGCAGCGCGCCGGGAGGGCTCCGAGAGCCGCCCCGCCGCCGCCCGCTCCCACTCCGGCTTTTGAGCGGGGAGCGGGGCTTTCCGCGGGGTTTCGGGGTTTTTCCCTTCTGTGACTATGAGGGAGCCCAGAGCCGAGGCCACCAGCTGCACGGAGCGCTGCGCAGGGCTAAGGTCACGCCATGTCCCTCCGATGTCAACGGCACGATGGAAAACGGGCAGCTCTGCCTCCTTCCCGCCTCTCAAGCCAGAAACCCGGAGCTTTTCCCAGCTGCTGCTGCTGCTGCCAGCCGGGAGAGACAGCAGCGGTTTGCCGCCTGGCACTCAGCCTCTGGTGATGATGGACCTGCGGCTCCCAGGAGCTGGTGCTTCTGAGAGGTTGCCCAGAGAGGCTGTGGATGCCTCATCCTTGGAAGTGTCAAGGCCAGGCTGGATGGGGCTTGGAGCAACCTGGTCTGGTGAACCATGTCCCTGCTCATGGCAGGGGGTCGGACCAGATGGTCTTTGAAGGTCACTTCCAACCCAAACTGTTCCGTGAGTCTGTGTTTCTGCAACCCCATTCGCTTGTCACTTCAGTCTGTCTGGAGCAGACGGCTGCCCCGTGTGCCTTGTGTGTGTTCCATGTGTGCCCCGTGTGCCGTGTGTGTGTGCCATGTGTGCCCCGTGTGCCACCAAACCACAGGGAAGGCTGGGAGAACGCTGGTCAGTGTAACACAATGTACATTTCATGCACGCGCCTTACCGACTGTGTGTGTGAAATAAACAGATGAGAAGTTTAGCATGAGAAGAACGGCCAGTGTGTGAGGCCAACAAAAAAAGTGGATAGGGGAAGCTGTGCAATACTAAGACTCGAATGTACTCAGAGTGTGAAAACAGGAAAACATTAGCAGGCACTGCCAAAAAAAAAAATAAATTTCCTAAATTCCTGAAAGAAGAATAAAATCCTTCTTGGAGGCTTGCTGATGTTGTTACACTGGTCTGGAGTTTATGCAATCAATCCAATGGCATCTCCTACAACGTGCACTTAATAAATACCTGGCTGCTGAACAGGTTGATTTCTCCTTAAGTACAAATCCAACCAGCGTTGCAATGTATTGCAATGTGGAGTATCTACCGTCAGCGCTTCAGGTGCTAAAGGCTGCACTGACTTGTGACGCGGAGCTACAGCTAAACCTGGATTCCTTAAGCTGTGTCTGTATGGGGGTGATCTACTCAAGGGAGCTCCACTCTCTTATTGGTTGCCTGTACTCTTGACCGTTAAAATTTATGAACAAATTCTCAAAGTAAAGAACAAGTTATATTTATAGCATGTACTCATGTAAGAAACACAAATCTTGCCGTATAAGCTCTGCTGCCACAGCTGATGCCAGCCATATATCACTGCTCTGTGATATATATGGCTGCACAGCGCAGGCAGTGTTGCATTTCTCTATTATGGTTACTCCAGCAAAACAAGCAGTCTGTAATGCAGCAAAGAATGCTGCAATCACTGGTAGCTCATTCACGTACAGAAATAATTGACATACTACCACCATTTTTGAGCTGTTAAAGCATGAAATTAAAGGCATCGTTTCTTCCCTGAACATTTGTTCTCTTCCCCTTGCATAAACAGTGATGAATGGGAATTTTGATTTGTTGCCGAGCACATCTTATATACCCCCAGGCAGTTGGTGGAAACAAAGAGTAGGCCTTTGATATTTCTTCCTAGAAACAGACATACAAGTAGGAAGCAGAAATTAAGAAAAAAACACCTGCTTTCTCAGCAACCTGAGAAAAATGGTCTAGGTGTATCATCCTGGCTTCTGCTTGCGTTATCTTTCTGTATTCAAGGTCTCTCTTATACCAAAAATGAAAAAAAATATATATTTACAGAAATCTCCTAACAATACTAGTAGAGAATTCACCCTGATGAGTAAAAATGTTTTGATATGCCCCACGGAGAAAGATAAAGGTCCACACAATTTCTTCACAGCTACTTGTGAGGTGGATTGGCTTCTGCTTCTGTTTCGTAAGCTGATGCCACAAGGCTGACCTCTGTGGGACGGCTGTTCCGTGGTTGTACTCGTTGGAGGGACAGAATTTGTTCTCGGAGGATTTGTTTCCTAGCAAGGCTCACTTTCTAGGAGAGCTCAGAGCATAGCAGCGCTGTTAAATACTCAGCGAACAAAGATGGAGATGTAATACCACTTTCTTCTACAAAACTCTGAACTGACAGGAGTACATCTTCAAGGTATAATAGAAAACCGTAACTTTGAGTAATGAAGTATAAACCACAGTTGGTGATCAGCAAGTACAATATATGATTTCTGTAAACTCCGCAGGTTAAAATGACGCATTATTCCAAGACCATATCCTGGCATCAACTGTTTGGCTGTATGGGTAGAAATTTTAATTGATGGGTATCTTACTCTGTCATTACTTAAATGCCACAAACCATCACTCGGTTAAAGGTTGTAGGAAAGTGGGTAAGATTGTTTCCCTGTGTCTCGTAGGGAGGGAGAACACAGTCATTTCTCAGAAGCTGGTGAGGTAAATCCATAATATAGTGTAATTGGCAACATCTATTCATTATTTAAGGACTAACAACCTAAATTATGATTAAAGTATCTTAAAGAAAATTAAGAAAAACTACTGCTTGTTTAGAATATGTGTATTTTATAAATCTTAATAGATGTTTTTGACTCAGTATTTTGGATTGAAAAAAATACAATAAAGAAGTTGCAAAGGTGTGCAGCTCATTGTGGGATAGCCAGCAGTGGGCAGGATGCTGAAAACTGATTTAGGTAGCGCATTAGTTCCGTTATGAACAAAGGCTAATGGATTTTGCTCTATAACCACAATTTATTTGGCTTTCACGACACTAGTAGCCAAACACTAGTCACTTCCCAGTAACTACTTCTCCCAAGTTTACATATCCTTCCAAGGGAAGTTTATCCCCACCTTCCAGACAGGGAATCTGATGAAAAAAGTTATTAATGAATCAGCTGGTGCATACGAAAGCCTTCCACAGAGGAGCTGCACTTTCTAATGTAACTGAGGGAGCCCACTAAAACCATGGACGCTCAGATCACAAAGAAAACAGTTTGTTTGTTCTGATCTTTCTCATAGCACTGTGTCTCGTTTTGTTTCTTGAAGATGGGGTTTTCTAGCAAAGCAAATAATTAGTGGGATGGTCTGGAAGAGATGGGGACCTCAGGGAGGGTGGGCACCAAGGTCTCAGAGAAGGGGTCCGCAGCAGTTCAGCTGCATTCAACCAGTGGTGATACAGGTGCCAGGTGCTGTGCACTTCCATAGGTGACACTAGGTTTGGTATTCAAGGTGGTCACTTAATTTCCATGGAAAGATCAACTTTGGGACTAAAACATATGGACTAGCAAATTCAGAAATTTGCTAAACCAGACCAGATGCAGAGAAAGGGAAGTTTTCTACCACCCCAGCCTGCCAGCCTGGCTCAGCAGCATTTGGCAGGTGTTCCTCCTCAGAAAAAGGAAAAGAGTTCATGCTCCGTGGCCCAGAAGGGACTTGGCTTCTCTGGCAGGTCTGCCTGTACACACACTCAGCGTGTGGGTGGAAGGGAAAGCAGGGGGATGGGAACTGGAGCAGACAGCTGTACGTAAATAAAGTATCTAAGTAAGCTTTATTTACCTGGAGCTGCCCCAGGCTGATGCCAAAAACCTTTGGCTCGCGAGCAGTGCCTGTGGCAACATGCAAAGTGAACGTTGGCCCAACGAGTTAATGGTAGACGATACACTGTGAAGTCCCTTCTGCCAAAAAGTGGGTTTGTGTTTTTTGGTTTTGCTAATAACATAACTGGAGGGCAATCATTCAGAGCGTTTTATTTCCGGTGTGTTTACCCTGTTTGATAACATAGTCTTCTCCGTAGAGCCGGTTACATTCCCTTGTATTTCCATTGATGAGGAGAGGGCAGGGCGGATTGCCAGTTAGGAAAAGCAGCCCCATGCAGACGTCTGTCCCAAGTAGATGAAATCCACCACGAGGAACAAGGGCTGCCCCTGCTGCGCTGGGATTTACCCCTTGTCTGCTTCTTCTTTATAGCCACCTCCATTGTAGCAACACCTTCGCTGCTTTTTTCCTCCACCGTTTTTCCCTTGGGGAATCTGAAGGATCGGTGTTTTGTGCAAAACCTGGATTTAACAGGGAACTTCAGTGTTTGGAGCGCAGGTGCGTATGAAAACCAGCATTAGCTGACAGTTGTGAGGAGGTGTTACAAATCTCGATTTCGGACTTCGAGATGTGACCATCCCTTCCAGCCTTGAAATACCTGTGTGGGTCCAGCCTCCAGCCTTGACCTTTGTACCATGTGCCACAGCCAAATGCAGAGAGCACACACTGTGTTGTGCCTGTGCAATACATCAGGCATGAGACTGGGAGAACAGAAACACGCATAGTAAACCCAGTTTTGGTGCTGAGTTACTGTCAGACCTTGTGCAATCCATCTCTGAGACCGGGAGATTCTCACCTGCCAAGTGAGGGCACTCCCAGCAGGTATGTGGGGTAGACAAATAGGAGTGTTAGCGTAAGTATTAAGGGCAGCTGGTAAGGGAAGTAGGGCAGAACAAAGAGGTTTCTGATTCAAAGCCTTTATATATTCCTTTCTACTACAGAGAAACATGTGCCTTCAAAGCCTGTAACCGTATTTAAGAAAAAAAGATAACAATAAAGCTGTAAGTATCCTGCAGCAAGCTAGGATTCAAGTCTTTCATTAGGAGGTGAAAGCTTTTTTTATTCCAAATTACATACCTCTGCCTTTCTTCATCTTAGATTTGAATTTGGCTGGCACACAGCATCACACTGTCCACCTAAGGCAATGCAAGTTTGCTAAATGTTGCTCAAAGCATATTGAAACTGCCCAACCATCTCTTCAATGGTTTGTTTTCTTTGTACTTCCACATTGATATTCTTCTGAAATTTCAGATTTGTGTTGTGAGACCTGACATTTTCAAGATAAATTATTTTAGCTTTTTATTGCACAGTGCCTGCTGAAGTTTCATCACCAGCATGCTTTCAGACAAACTGTACTTAGCTTTTTCCTTATGGACAGCACATCAGAGTGTCAGCAGCACAGCACCTGCTAGGGCTGGCTAGATTATCTTGTCAGTTTACACAACCAGCCCTACAAAATGAATCATGTTGTTGACTGGACAACGCAAGCACAAGTGTCATCCCTTGGCCTATCTGTGTTTTGACTTGAGCACATGTTAGAAGACTGGAGTTAAACTAACCTAATATTTAGGAAATAAAGTGTGATTTGTATTTTACTGGTAGACCTACTTAGATGATTATTTATAAGTGATGCACACGTTTTTCCCCCCTCTTCCAATAAATCATCTTATAAAATTGGACACTCACATATTCAAGGGGAAACATCCCTTGACTTTGTACATCATTTTTGGGGTGGGAAAGGTGGTGCTGCTATAAAAAACATTCATGACTTCAGATGTCATCGATGTCCACAGTGAAAATAATAAATTTTTAGTTCAGATAGTAAGACAAGATCATGTCATTTTCTAGAGAAGCATTTTCTGGTGTTGAAGTTCTGCAGCTGGAGACCAGAGCTGACACCACGCAGCTACTGCAGCCCTGTTGGAAGGTTGCAGATGGGCCTATGCCTCCTGAAATGGATTTTCACATTCTTTACACAGTTATTCATATTTTCACTACAGAATACAAAGCTTCCTTCTTTCCATTACCTATATCCTTACTGTATCTCAGATTTAAATGAAAATCTAGCAGCAATACCTGACAGAATTGAGTGTGTAATTATATGTCAGCAATGTCACTTATCTCACTGCTTTCTCACAAAGTTGCTATAAAGTCAACTTTTGTATTTCCTCTTAGAAATCTTGGTCAGTTTTGTTGCTACTGAAAGATCCAAACATCCAGGGCTCAACTGGATTAACTCAGCCCACTGTGTTTTGAGGCGTCGGCGGGAGCAGAGGACAGAAGGGACACTGTAGTGGAGGAAAGGGCTAGAAGAGGGTTTTGTGGTGGGGGTCCCACACTGGAGTACTGTCTGAAGAGGGGTGTAGGAACATCTGTAGCTTACTAACCTGGGTAGGTGGTCAATGAGGTCCTTAAAAAGACAGGTCTCGCTGCCTACAGCCTTCATGAAATTTGTTTGAGACCTCCCAGGTCCTTCATTAGCTGTGAACACCCACACCAAACCCTCTCTTGTGAAGTGTCTCCCAGCCTCCAAACCCCTTTCACGCCTCCTGCTCCCCCTTTTGCACTCTCAGGCCCTCACCTGGACCCCCACTCCTGCAACACAGCTCGGTCTATGCCAGCAAGAAATATTGGGATGGCGCTGGACAATATGGGTTCACATGTGAAGCAACAAAAGCATCACCGGCACACTGCAGGGTCTCCGAGGGCTTTCCCACCTCTCTACTTCTCTTTAGTCTTTTCCAGTAGCACGTCTAACTTTCTCTAGCTGGCCTTCTTATTTTTTAATACTTGTCCAAACTTAAAAAAACCCAACCAAACAAAAAAGTGTTACAATTGACCCATGCAGTTATATTCTTATTTTCTTTGGGTTTGGCACTCTCTTGAGCAACTGATTCCCAGTAAGCAGCACAACACAATTCACTTTGTTCTTTCAGCTTTTAAAACAGGGTTGCCCCCTTATTTTCTTATGTTTGGAAAGCCCAGGATTTGCTATTACTTGGATTTGCTTACAGTTCCTGCTAACAGCTCAACCTATTTTGCTCTTAAGGGAGGGTGAGATTTTGAAAAGAAAGAAAAAAAAATCCCAACAAAGCAACAACAGAAAACCAGCCAGCAACAGCTTTTTGCTTCTTGCAGACATCTGAGTAAAACACATTCAATACAAAGGCAAGGTTACAATACAACAGCACATAAACTGCCTGAAATTACATAATATATTTCATAAACTGAAACTGAAGCACATAAATAACCTCATCCTGCGTGTCAGCATAACGTGTTGCTGGGTTACTCACTGCTTCCCTCAACATAAAGAGTTTTCCAAGAAACAGGAGATAGTCTTCCGAGAGTAACCAAAGGGAGAAACAGAAAACAGGAAGCATATTCCCACTGAGCAATGCTGTTATACATGAATTGCATGGAACCTGCCCAATAATGGAAATAGGTTTTTAGGAAATTATCAAGAATTTTACCACAAAGGTTCATACTTCTTCTAAAGATGAAGCAAGTTGTATTCATTTTAGGTATTTTACCTTTTTTTTTTTTTTTTTTCCTTGGGGACACAGCTGTCAGGGCGCAGAGAGTACCAACAGACTCTGCAACCTCCACCTACAAACAACTTTGTAACTATAGCCAGATCAATTAATTTCATGTGGGAAACTTTGGAGTGTGAATCTGGGATGAAAACCACAGATTCTCAAATGCGTCCTGTGGGAACGTAGGGCATCTAGAGTATTTTCAGGTCAGGCCAAAAGCAAAAAGCCTGGCAGCTTAAGAAGTGCTATTCCAAATGGTAGGATTTTTTCCTGTTCTGGATGCACTCGTTGTTGGAATACACCTGGTTTTGGAATATACCCAGCTGTTTCCTTCTTTTCAGTACATGTTATTCCTATGTGTTGAAACATATTCTGTTTGTCAGAAGCAACTCCCAGTGATCCCAACCACTGACTGAAAGAAAACTGACAATCTACTAGCAAAAAAGATTGCCTGTGGCCTTCTAGCACTATCCTCATCAAAGAGGTAGCATCAGTAATGCAGAGATTTTGATTCTGTAATTTCAAATTGCAGTTTTGGTACTGAAAGCTGTCCTGCAAGGAGTGAATGAGAAGAGTCACTTTTCAGCAGATCTAGACAGAAAACATCTTTGATAGCTACATCACAACTAATGTTTTAAAGAACAGTAATGCTGGGAGACGGGTCCTTTTCCACCAGTGGGACTTTTTACCTTCTTTGCTCCCTCCTTCTCTCATAACTGAAAATCAAATCGCTGTCTCTCAGCCTCCTGCCTGAAATCCTGTTGTTGAGGGAATGTTGCAATGGGAAGAAAAATTAAGGCTGTAACATGATTGAGCTCTTGCAGTCTCCAAGTCTTCCGGTAGGCGTGGCTGCTACGTATGGAAAAGGTACTGACCACAAACCCTACTGCTTATTTTTGTAATCTTTTTTTTTTTTTTAAAAAAAACAATCACAACTAAACAGTGAATGTGATAATCGAGTTCTGCCACTCATAATTCACTTACTGTCTTTTGGGGGAAGAAGTTAGAAAAAAAGGTAGCAAAAACCAGGCCACAGTGTCCAATCAAATCAAATGTAAACAATGAATATAACCATGGAGCAGTGTATAATAATCTTTGTTGTCACGGATGTCACATTTTGAGAATTCTGATTATCCAGTGCTAAAAAAAAATTGAAGATATAGCTGAAGTTTCAGGAGACTCTGTAAATTATTCAAACATCTGCAGTTAGCTACATAAAAAAAGAAACTGTTTAAAAATAATATGCTGTCAAATCAGTCTTGCACAATATATTGATCAATACTTAATTTGCACCTCTCAACTGTCAAAGTTTGCAGAGCTTGCAATTATTTTTCTACTGCAAATTTTTATAAATGAGCAAGTTTTACAGAAAAAGCTGTTATTAACCAGAGGGTAACAGGCCTAATGGGTTGAAAACAGGGATTCAGAATTCGAAGCTTTAATTCTTTCTTTGCTATTAACACTTCAGTGAATAACCTAAACTTTTCTGTCTGTAAAAACCTAACGGTTACGAGCCTTTGCAGATATTAATCAGATTTTTACACAGAAAATTATCTACTTCTTTAATCTAAAAATGCTATATAATGTGATGATACCTTGCAGTCAAAATTGTCTAAGTCTTCTCAAAATGAGATCATGGAGTTCGCACGTTGTAAGTCCTGTGATCCCACACACACGCTACGTGGAAATGTTTCTTTTGAAAGATTTCAAATTGCTCGACCTATACAACAGATCCACTATATACAAAAGAAACATTTTCTATAATCGAAACTGTCCCACACAATGCAAAACCAACGCTGAGCATACTTTCCCTACAGTCTATGTTGAAAAGAAAAGAAAAAAAAAAAAAAGGTGGGTAAAAGGTGGGTAAAAGGTGGGTGGGTGGGTGGTGGTAGGAGTGAAGGGGAAGGGCATGCAAGCAGAATAAATTGCTCTATCTTTTTATTTGTTTGGAAACTGATGTGGAACAGATTAGCCTGCAACATAGTACATTCTTACATAAACAAGGAATTATATCTGGTTGATAGCACCAAACCTCTTTAAAGCACTCCTAGCTCATTATAGGTAAAAGCTCTTAAAAAAAGTAGCTTGAAATGGAAGGGCTCATTGTTAGGGAAAGGTCTTAAGACACTTGAGCGTTTTAGTAACAGGCTACAGAATCATCTTCCAGAGAAAATATATAGCATAAGCTACAAAAATCGCTTGCAGTGACTGAGGATCAGTTTGTGTATCAGAAGTTAATCCAGGCTTATCCCTCCAGAACTGTAGTTACTTTAGATGAAGCAAGTACTAGAACAGAGGCCACACTTACCTGTTTCAATAGCAGACCCAAACTGATATACTTTTAAATTCTATGTAAGTTGAGCTTGTATACTGTTATTAGAAAGCAGTTCTTTATTAATACCAGTTTCTAGTACATTATTACATTCCTTTTTACGAATGTAATATTGATCAGAAATGTTTTCTTTCTCAAGTCCTGCTACTGCTGCAGTAGTACTTGCCTTATGCTTATGGTAAAAAATTAAGTCCATCCAAGCAGAAAAGGTTTCTCTGCATCTTCTCTGTAAGAAACAGGAATACCTGTTTCATTATGGCATACATATAGCTTTGTAATTCGTGACCTCCTTTCTGATAAAATCAAGTTGCTTATTAATTAAAACCTCTCCAGTGCTTCCTGCTGTGTCCCAAAAAGAGGTATCCACAGATGTATTCACCCTCATATTGGAAAAGATTAAGCTTATTCTCTCTTTTTGAGAATATTTTCTGAAAGTGGATGAGAAAACATGGCCAAAGAACAAGGTATCATCCTCTTGCTCCCACATCCATTCACTTAGTTCCTGTTTTTGCATCCTACTAAAACAACTTCATTTTCTTTCTGTTATCAGATAACATAAGCACCTAATGAGGCCTTTCGGCTACAGCTGGTTTCATTAATATTCACAGTGAACTTTATGGTTCACTTGGCAACAGCTGAGCTGGCTATCTGCCTGAGACTGGAAATACTCCAGCCAGTAATGCTTAACAAGCTTCTCTGCAGCTCTGCAAAACCTTCCAGAAAAGGTGTCTAATTGCACTCAGCTGAGACCACTGATTTGTCATAGGGCAAACACTGCCTACTATGGAAAAAATCCAGTATCTTTGGCAAGGTTGTACAGAGATGGATGCTGCCCCACCAAAGAGTCTCAATGATGCCCCACCTTGTTGTGTGGGGTCATTAATGAGCAGGAATGCAGATCTGTAGTGCAAGACGACCCTAGTAAGGATGGACTGAGATGAGATTTAGGACAATATTGTAGTACACATGCACAGTTCAAACTATTTGTGTCTGGCTCACTGTAAACAAGATGAGCTGAACCATGACATGGGAATGATGGTCAAGAAGATGCTCTGTCTGATGCTGACCATGAGTATTTTCTAAGCTTGAATGTTGCTGAAAGTGTACTATGAAAGAGGAGCTGAACATAGTGAAGGACTTTGGCTAAATGGCTTATTTGCAGGGGAGACATCTGCTCTGTTTGGCCGTAACGAGGCCCCCAGACCCGAAGAGGATGGAGAACAGCCAAAGCAGGGTGTGCAGAGACTGGGCTTTGCAGTCTGGTGAGGAGAAAGACCAGTGAGCAGTCTCCCTAGAGGGAGACCTTATCCAAAGGAAGCTACGGTACAGATGGGATCGAGCACCAACAGTATCTCAGCAGTCAAACAACTGAAAATTCACTGGCACATAAGCCAGGTTGAAAGGTTAGTCCTGGCAGGAGCGATGTGCTGCACTTGACCTATCTTCTCATGATCAAACATGTATTTTTCACTCCTGCTGTTATGCAACGCAGTTGTACATTATGAAACCATCACCCCATTCTCCTAACAGGTGTTGCTGCATTTTGTATCGAGGTGAAGTTGGAAACATATGAATCTGTTTTAAAATTAATTGGATAGAGAGGCGTTAATTAACTTGGTATTCAACTGTCATTGTAGTAACTCAATATTTTATTTTTTTTTGTTACAGCAGTCTGACATATTTTTGTAACCAGGACAGATATGAGGAACAGAAATAATAAAATGCACCCAACTGTTTATTTAATGGTTCAGTTCTCAGTCTTCCTTGCGAAGAGGTTCTCAAGAACATAGGTTCCAGTAAAGGAGAAGCTAGGCCTGAGTCAAGGTCAGGAAGCTGGATGACACTGTACTCTAACCAAAGATTTTCTCCTTTTGTATCACCAAAAAATAAATAAAATGCAGTTATTGTTAAATACAGGATCTGAAAAATGGTTCTGATGACAACTGTGCATATAAATTGCATACAATACATACAAAAAGGGAAAGGATGAGTTAGTACCAGTTTGGGCAGAATTTGTGAGCTTCAGTGGCAACGTAACAGATCCTGCCAGAAAAAGAGGGAGATTTGTTCATGTCTTGATTTACATATAGAGATATAAATCAGCTAAGGATAGAGTCAAGCTGATACGCATTAATGTCTTAATTGAAAGGAATAAAAGTTAATTAAAATAGACAAACAAGACAAGTAGATTAAGAAAAAAGGGTTGAAATAGTTTGAATCGAAATGCTTTCTATCAAATATTTAACTGTTTGACCAGTAACCCTAATGTAATTGCATCACATGTGAGTGCCTTGCAATTGGGTAAAAGGAAAAGAAAAAAAATGCCAAAATGAATGACTTATGAGCTCTAGGAGGATCACGGCTGAATAAATGACTTTTACATTTAAAGATGACAACAAAGTATGTTGTGGATTTTTTCATGTGCTTATTAATTTAAATTAACTCAGTTTTCAGTAGAGCCCCAGTCGGGTATCTGCAACTTGAGCAAGAACAGCTGTCAGTCAAGAAATAGGAAAAGGTTTAAGCCTGTAGCTGTTCCCAGTGCATCATCAAATGGCTATATCAAGTTGGAACAGTTTAAAAAAAGTCAAATTATGACACAAGATACCTCTGGTGTGAAATTGGATTGAGGAATTCCACGTTCTAAGAATTTCGACCCAGGGCCTTGTTTCTTTTAACAGGATTAGAAAAAAACAAATAATCTAACTTTCATGCTGGATGGACCAAATGGTTTAACCGTCTTGTAGAAACTGATAGGTACCACCCAAAACTGAGATAAAGTAACTTTCTTGCTGCTGCCGGAAAGCTGGACGCAGAGGAAAGGAATGAGAATGAAGCTCTAGGTCTTCATACAAGATACCATTCTCTGGAGCAAACAGCCCAGGCATTTCTTCCCTTACAAGCATTTCAAATGGCTTTCAAACACCAGCAATATTAGCATATAATTGCTTGTCAACTGCTTCACTAGTGCTTGCAGTACGAGCTTGCAGTGATGAACAGCTGGCTGAAATCTGGCAGCTGAACATGTCTTCCGATACGTAACAACATGCTGTCCTGAACACAGACCCAGTCAACAATAAGACCACTTCCTAAAATCATCATGCTGGAGACTGCACACATCTATTTTTCAGAATGTTGTTATAAAAAAGCTAATGTTAGTTATTACTAACTTGTTCTGATTCATGGCTAAAGACAGCTAATGATTTCGTGCTATTTTTCAAATTTTGGCTTCAACATTTAGGCCTAAGAGAGGCCATTAGCTCTGAACTAAAGCACACAGCCTAAGCTTTGTACCACAGGTTACCTATACCTGAAATAAGAAGTAATTAAATAAATAACACTCCCTTACTGTAAAGAATGTCTGACAGAAGAACCCAGACCTCTGGAATTCAGCACCATCAGTAGCATTCAGTGTAGTGGCTAATGGAGATTAAAAGCCTGATTTGAATTTGTAATCTGAATTTTCCTGGCTTCAGTATCCAATCTCTGTTATGTCTTCTTTCTCCACATTAAAAAAAGCCTCGCTGCATCTGTTATGCACTTCGGCAAGGCTGCTTTTCTGTCGTACACCCCTTCTCCATTTTCTACTTGGTAAGTTGAAACATTCTTCCCCCACTGTCCGACCATATAAATTTTTTCCTCTGCTCCTTGAACATTGTTTTTTGTGACTCTTGTGTAAATTCTTCAACATTTTAAAGCCTCAGCCCCAGTGCCTGTCCAGTAGCAGAGTGGTTTCATCGTGGTCCCACAGGTCCTGTAGGGCAGGGAGTAAAACCACCGTGATACGTTCCATTTACAACCACTTGCTGCATTAGCCCTCTTTACCACAGAATTACATTAGGCGTCTGCTTGTGGGAAGCTTGATGTTCAAAACAATCCTTAAATCCTCTCCGCTGGTGCTATTTTCCAAGAGGCAACACATACATTTAATTTTCGTTTCTTGTTCCTAGAAGTACAGCTTTGCAGCATACCGTGTTTAAAAGTCCTAGTTTGCAGCAGTTCAGATCGGTGAGGCTGGCCTTTGTTTTCATGCAGTTTATACCGGCAGTTTGGTCTTTTTAAAAAAAAAATGTTTCCCGGATACTAATGAAAATGTTGAATAGTACCACTATGACGCTAATAATTTTGGGAAGTCTTCTGGAAAGCATCTCCATTTCATTCTCCTTCAATGGTCTCTAAAAGCATTCGCCAGGCAGGCGCTTCGGTGCCGGACACACGCTATGTTACAACGGTCCCTCCGTGTGGGATGATCGCGTGGTGCCACAGGGAGCCGGGACAGGAGCACTGAGGTTGGCTTGAATGAAACAGGAGCGGGAATGATTTACATGAAAGCACAAACAGCAGCACAGGTTAAAGGAACGGCATGAATTGATAACCGAGGATGCAATTAACAGCAATTAAACTGGTAAACATTGAGGAATGTGCTGTTTACATCAAGACCAGGAGGCCTGAGCTCCGATAAGGCCACGGCAGGGTGACGTGTCAGCAGAAGACCTGAGGTCTGATAACAGGACAACGGCAGTTGGGGCTACAGCACACGGTGTGTGCCAGCCCGCTGCTTCTCATCCCAGCAGGAAGAGAGGGAGCGACCATAAAGATACCCAAATGAGGAAGGACGAACTACAAGCAGCAACCTTCCCTACGGTTTATAAGGGATGAAGTGAGCAAGATTATGGTGGAAAATCACATTGTAACAGCAGAAGGGTAGAAATATGTGGATGGTTGTTGTGGTTTAACCCCAGTCGGCAGCTCAGCCCCACACAGATGCTTGCTCATCCCCCTACCCAGTGGGATGGGGGAGAGAATCAGAAGGGTAAAATTGCAATAACTTGTGGGTTGAGATAAAAATAGTTTAACAGTTAAAGCAAAAAACTAAACAACCCACTCCTCCTCCTCAAAAAAAAAAAAAAAAAAAAAAAAAAAAAAAAGAGAGAGAGAGAAGAAAAATAAAACAAAGATTAAAAAACCCCAAACCCAAGAAAAACCAGTGCTGGCAAAAGCCTGATCGCTCACCACCAACCATCCGATGCCCAGCCAGTCCCCAGACAGCTGCTGCCCTGGCCAACCTCCTTCTCCTGCAGTTTGATTGCTGAGCACGACATTACATGGTATGGGATGTCCCTTTGGCGAGTGAGGCCAGCTGTCCGGCTGTGCCCCCTCTCAGCTCCCTGTCACCCCCAGCCTGCTCACTGGTGGGGTGTGGTGACGAGCAGAAGAGACCTTGGCTCTGTGCAAGCGCTGCTCTGCAGTAACAAAAAAACCCCTGTGCTATCAGCACTGTTTCCAGCACAAATCCAAAACATAGCACTATAGCAGCTACTAGAAAGAAAATTAACCCTACCCCGGCCAAAACCAGCACACTGAAAAAGTTTTCCACTGCCCAGGAAGACCCCCAGGGACCTGGCATTTACTCAAGAGCCACCATTCCTTGTCTTCCACAGGGATCTCCAGCCTGCCTGCTGGGACACGGGCTTCTTGGTGCTCGTGAGCATGTGGGTGTGAAAATATGACCGGGTGCAGTCTATGAGACAGCCAACGTGACTGAGATTAGGTTTGTTTAAAATAAATACCGCCTTCCCTTTCCTTCTGGTCTCGAGTTGAATATTCACCATATTCATTTCCTACTGCACGCAGTCAATGAACTACAAAATAGTCTCTGAATTTGTAGTGACTGCGAAGGAGGAGGATAGCTGTATGACCAGACCTATTTTCTGCAGAAGCCTATTTCAGTTCTTTGTTATTTGAATCTCGTGACAGACCTTCCAGTCTGGTGTTTCACACCAGCACCATGGCAACAAGCATATCATCATCCCACACAATTTCTCTGAATATTGGGATGACGTGAACATTATTCTGAAATCTCTGTGTTCAGAGATCTCTTGTGAAGGAACGCCAGCAGGCCAGCCAGCACCTTTCAGTCTCCTCTGATACGCTGGTTTCAGTTTTCAGGCCTGTAGATACCGAATACCTGTAATAAACTTCCTGTTGGTTTATAAGGGAGCTATGAAATATTTCATTATCTTCATGCAAAAACATGTTTTTGTCACTGTTTCTAAAGATAGAACATAACCACTTTGAACACGCCTCCACACTTAATTTGACCTTTGACCACCTGCCTAGCAATGGGGCTCTATTGCAGTTAGCAAGGTATTTCAGTAAAATGCCTTAATATCTTCATCTGTGTAAGGTAGATTTTTCTGATCAACCTCTTAAATTCCTTAGCTATTTTCCAAACTTTGATTTCTATTTCCTTTTCTTTCCACTTGAATATTTGATTTTTTTAAGTGTCAGTATTTCATCGCTATCCTCAGTTTGTTAAAAAGCAAAAGCATTTCCTCTCTTACTGTCCATTCAGTCAATTTTTTTTTAAAAGCTTCTAGTTTTTACCAATTTATTTAATTAATAAGCTGAACAGATTCACTCTATCTTTTGGAATAAATTGTGAATTTCATTTAGGGTTATCTCTGCCAGTTGGTAACAAATATTGTCAAGTTCTGATCACTGGTTCCTAGGCATGCACCAAAACCCAGTATGGCAATTATTTTAATTACACTAATCTATAATCCAAGCCGGCTGTGTATTGTCAGATACAATGGTTTTCTACAAGCATATCATAATCAGCACATTTTACTATTGGCTGCGAGTCATCTTCCCCTGCAGATGTGCACAGCAAGTTAATCATGCAGTTCTGAGCTTGAACAACACAGCTCTTCACCAACACATTGCTGCTCGCTCCGTGCTTTACCAGCTGGGGCATTCCTTCGTTTCTCATTCAGTTCCTGTGGTTCAGTTACCAGTATCTCCAAAACACACAACAATCAATCTTAGTATAGGGTGTCACCGCCCCCATTTTATCTTTCTCAAATAAGTGCTTAAAAAAAAAAAAAAATCCCAGTCACATAATTACTCTAGGCACATTGAAATACATTGTTTCAAAGCTTTATGTATTTTTACAGTCTACTAGCACACCGTGGATGAGAAAAATACCCAGTTGTTTCAAATTATGCATACAGAACAGGGATCCACCACTGGTGATGAGAGAAAAAAGTTAAGCAACCAGAAGAAAAAGCCCTCAACAGGCTGCTGATGGATGAAAAGAAATTTTCTGTCTTTTCACAGGCCTTCTAAAAGTAAATAGTTACGTTGACGATTCTTCCATTTCATTAGACCAATTATAAAAGGCGTTTATCCCCTTTCATCCCTTGTTATTGATTACTACAGATAAAGCAGCTCCTAAACCTTCACTAAATGAAATACAGCTCTGGGCTCATCTCTCCCCAAGCAACACTCCCAGAGCTCCTTGAAGTTAGGGAATAAGCAATGAATTGAACTGTCTTGCTTAACTAAGGTTCTTTCCTTGCAGTTACCTGTACGTCCTTGGGAACTTACGATCTCTTTCATTTTCAGTTCATGTCACTGAAAAAAATGATGTTACTCAGCAGCTCTGTCAGGAGTTCCAGCTCTCTCTTGGTAGTTACGCTAACACCACTGATCAGAGCAAACCAATGCAATCCTTTTCTGTTCAGATTCCTTCCAGGCTCCAGATTCCATTTTTTCAAATACTAAATGCCAGCTCAAACTTATTTACTTAGTGGTTATCAGTATTTTCTTTCATATAGCCTGATAACTGTTTTAGATTGTATGAGGACAGTGGTCTACCACTCGAAGAAAGTCTGTTGTCTTGTTTTTATTAATTTGAAAATCACGTCTGTAATGTGGTATATATGTCTTTACCAATTCTTAAAATACTAAATAGAAACTAAACTAATTTAAAAGAGTATTTATTTTGGGACATGAGCCTGTATTAAAAGAACTCAGCTGCAGTTCTGTCAAATTTTGTTCACAATTTTCATGTCCCCCGTCTTTAATTTGTCAAGTCAAACATTTACATTTTTGGGAGTCTGCTATTACAGTGACAAACATGAAGAGATTATACAGCACTAGCTACAAAACCCACCATCCCAAGGAACTTGGTGTTCAGGTAGCCAGCATGAATGAATCTTACAGGACAGAGACAGGCAACATTAAAGAAATAAAAAAAAGGCAATATAAACCCAAGCATGTGTTAGCTGAATTCACGCAGTGTTGCTTTAAACTTGATGCAGCAAACCTGCAGTCTGTGGCTGCGTTATCCAGTATCTGAGGTAAGTATGTGAGTCTGTGGGGTAAGAAATAACAGACATGTCAACCCGAGATAGAAGGGAAGATTCTCCACCGAGGTGTTGGCTTCGGAAGGTATGGTACCCCATTACCCACAGCTGCACGGCATTTGAAGTCGCTCAAGCCCTCAAGCTTGCTGTGTACGTAACTGCAGCAACAGTAAAACAGCATGCTCAGCACCTCAAAAAAAAGGTTTTTGAAGCACATGAATTTGAAAGGCTCAGTTTCATGATTTTCGCCGACCCCACACCCCTCATCTTTACTTGCCTTAAGCCCAACTTGCCTCCTCATTCCTTGGACTTCTCTTCCTCTGCAGTACGCGATACAGCGTATCGGGCCAGACTGATGGAGTCGGGTGTTGGGTCTCTGGTTCAGCCACAGCCTGTCTGTACAACTTCAGATCCACAGACCCTCTCTTCCCCGCGAGGGTGCTAAATAGCCTTGTAGGCATCGGTCAGGCCCCAGCATACAGTGGTAAGTTCTGTCTCTGGCATGGCCAGGCATCCTTTTTTCAAATATTCCATCACTTCTTCAAGACCCTGTACTTGTTCAGCGGCGAAGTCCCAGACAGTCAGAGGTGACAACCCTTCCAGGTACCGGCCCATACCCACCCGCATGCCCTGCTACCCATAACCATAGTGCCTGGGGACATATCCCTGTGGGACATTCTGAAATATCTGGTTAACCTTAGGAAAAGCTGGAAACATACTCTTGAAACATGCTAATAGGGAGTATGTTGGTTACCCAAGGATGTTCAAGATCCTGAAGAGTTACTGTAAAAAGGGAAAAACCATCAAACCCCCAGGAAAAGAAGAGGAAGGTGCCATTCTTCATTTCATCTACCAGTTTGTCCTTGGAGGAGAAAAGGGGAAAAGTGTAATTGTTAATTGCCTTCATGAGATGGTTCCCGACATAGGGGGAAGGCAACAACGCAGGGCCCAAATACCAGATTAGGCTCATGGCCAAGGCTTTTATTTTATTTCTCCCAGGCAAAACACAACCAAGTGCTACACTGTACAGCAAATGGCAGAAGTCAAATACAGCCTTTAACAAGCTCCCAAATTTGACGTACAGCAAAAAACCCAGGGAGCATGGCATCAACCAGATAAACCAAAGCTGAGAACAAGTGAATCAACATTGCAACCAGCAACTGTTAAAAAAGGTAAGGTTTTTTCCTGTTAAAACAGGAACATGCTGTGGGCATATCTGTTACCTCAAATGTTCAAGTCCCACATTGGGTGCTAAAAAGGACTGTTGTGGTTTAACTTCACATAGCAGCTAACTCACTCCTCTGGAGCAGGACAGGGAGAAAATCAGAAAAGTAAAAGTAAGAAAACTTGTGGGTTAAAATAAAGACAGTTTAATACATTAAACCCCACCCCCCCTAAAACAAAAAACCAAACCCAAGAAAAACAAATGATGCAAACCCCCCCTGCTTGCCACTAGCTGAGTGATGCCCAGCCAGTCCCTAAGCAACCACTGCCCTGGCAAACCTTCTCCAGAGTTTTTATTGCTGAGCATGACGACATGTGGTATGGAATATCCCTCTGGTCAGTTGGGGCCAGCTGTCCTGGCTGTGTCCCCTCCCAGCTCCTTGTGCCCCCCAGCCTGCTCGCTGGTGGGCTGGAGGAGCAGAAAAGGCCCTGGCTCTGTGCATGTGCTGTTCAGCAACAGTTAAAACATCCCAGTGCCACCAACACTGTTTCTATCAAATCAAAACCATAGCCCCATACCAGGTACTGTCAAGAAATTTACCTCTATCCCAGCCAAAACCAGCATAGAACCCAAGTCTTTATAGAAAAAATAACCCATATTAGACAGTTAATTTACATGTTGCAGAAGTAACAACAGAAAAGGGGAGCTGATACAGAATGAATTATTCAGGAGGAGGATGTAATTTAAATTATATCTAGCGATTAGGCAGTATTTTTCCCTTTCAAGTTAACTGCAGTAGATAGTCTTTTTTTTTTCTGGCATTTTCTACTTAAGGAGGCGTTCTATAATTTTCTAGTGTATCTTAAAACCAAAACAATACATTAGAGGGTGTGTTCTCTCACATAAATGAATCATGTAAGACTATAAACAAAGTGTCCATGAACTCAGAGTTCCATACATGCTAATCATTAACACTACCCTATGTAAACCTACATCAACCTTTTGTCAACTACGTTTCGCTATTTTTCATAGGCCAACTTTCAGCAAGCAAGCAAAATAAGTTAAACATATATTTAGATGTATCTAAATCTACACAGATAACCATATTCAGTTATGAAAACATACTACATTTATAAGTTGGTTAGCAGATACAACTCCATCAAATTGAGGACACTGTGCAAAAGGTGTTGTACAACTGTAGGAAACCATCGGTTCTGCTCCCAGGGCAAAGGGGAAGTCAGGAAAAGTAGGGCAATTGCAAGAAGCCACCATGACGTACCTGATTTCTATTAATATATTGATACAGAAATCTTCCTGAATGGCAAAACAACTTTACGGGACCACTTTCTCCTAGTAATATTTTTTGAGAGCAATTACATTGCTAGATAACAAAGTTTTTCTATACCCACAAACAAAAAAGCAATAGCATATATGGTACAGCGGGAGAAAGGGGACTATCTTTTAACATATGTGTTCACTGTCTAGAAGTATTTATCTCTGGGTGGGTTTTGGTTTTTTTGCTTGTGTTTTTTGTTTTTGTTTTTTTAATTTAAGGAATATGCTTTTTAAACAAACAGGAAGCTTGTTTCGGAAGCGTAACTGGGAAAAGCACAGTTATCCAGCATTTCAGTCCCAGGACAAGCTGTTTCAGAAAAAACCTTTAATGATTAATGGCAACAGGAGTTTCAGGCTGTGCTACAGAAAATGACAGTAAACCATATGTCATTAAGGCAAAGATGATTTCTACTGTCATGTGATAAGGTTAGGAAGTCTTCAAAACTTCTTAACTGTATGGGTGAGTAACAACTTTTAGTTATGGTAACATGCTACTCGAGTCAAATGTGATGGATCCAAAACTGATGTCTCAATTAATAACCTAAATTCCCTTTGTTGACAAGGAATATGAAATAAACCCTAGAATTGTCTGCATCTCACACTTAAGCTGCAAAAAGCCAGCTTTTTTTCCCCCCCTCCCCTTTTTTTTTTTTTTTCCCCTCCAGTCAAGCCTTTCTCTTTCCCCAGTCTCAGGGACAAATGTAAAATAATAACCAGAGCACACGGTGAGAAAAGTAACTACCTTTTTCCTTTTAATATAGATGTAGTACAGAATGTTTAATTACAGCAGGACAGTGCTTCCAGTTAAATAAAATTAAAAACTTTTATTCTCCCAAATATAAAATTACTAAATTAATGTCTTAAAAGAATAAGAATATGGAAAAAGCTTTAAATTATACCACCATTTACCACAGTAACCATGATTACCAATTACATACTCCATTGCTTTGGCAAAAGTTTTTTTTCTTTTAATAACTGCTTATAAACCTAACATAGCAAAGACTGTATACATCTTTATATTGCACTTATTTATATACAGGAATAAATGAACTGTAAAGTCTGCATATACTTGGAATGAGCAAATTTTCACAATAAACTGAAAGCAGAAGGTTAAGAGCTGGTATGAATATTAAAAAATGCTTAGAAATGTAATACATTTATGTACAGACTGTACGGACTGTATTAACAAACAATATGTACATAACAATTTACTCCTATTGATATTTTAGTATAACTCAGTGTTCATTAATACAGACCTTTGGTTGCATTTAGTTGTTTAATAAGATCTAAGCTCACATACCTCCAAAACAACAAGGTATAAAATAAAGCACAACAATTTGCCAAATGGTACAAAAATTACTATTGTCAGTTCCATTAAACCCAAAAAACTAGTGTCTCTGTCTAGCCCCAAAATAGTTCTTGGACGTGGAATCAATCTCTATGTGCCATACACAAAAAGAACACCCAAATGTTACATATCTGCAAAATTACATCCCACAACACTTTTTAGTAATGTGCAATTCATTTTAATAATACTTTCTAATGAAAAAGAGAAATTAAATTTGACTTCATAATTTTCCAACACGCACTTCTGCAATGACATTGTGACTACTTTTAAAATGTTACCAGCAAGATTAAAAAAATAGATGTGCGCCTCCCTTACTCTAAAAACTATCACCAGTAACTGCTGTTTGCTAAGTGTGCTCAGACGTTCGTATGAATTATGCAGCTTGCACGTGCCCAACATTTAGCTTCAAAATCATCCTGAGTTTGCACACAACGAAGCAAATCCACATACTTTAAAAACAAACAAAAACCCCTGAACATACTTCCCTTTACAAAACAATCATGCAACTGAAGAAGAACTGGGCATCCCATGAACTGTTGTGCTTGTTGGAGTTCCACTTATGGCGTTGAAAATGTGTAGCGAATTAGGTATAACACTGGCCTTTTCTTCAACCGGAGTAATCTGAAAATGCAAAATACGTATTTACCAAAGTGTTACAAAATGACACAAGAATTTATAAAATAACGAACCACTTTCACAATATGCTGCTTATCAACTCAACTTTGCAGTACTTTCTCAATCGCACAGAACTTCTTTTTCAGGGTGGTCACCATTTCCAACTATCCTCCTCTACTAGTTGTAGGAGGACAGTATTTATTTCTCCAATGTCAGTTCTCCTAATTTAGGTATTACACTGTCCTCTCTAGAGGAAGCTTGGACAGCTTCTCTCACTTCTCTTGTTAACTTTCAACAGGAGTTTCACAACAACAGGCATGCTTTTTCCCTTTTTTGTTTTCTTTTTTTTTTGACTTAAGAAATGCTCAAATCATACCTCTATCAAAAGCTTTCAGAGCACCAAAAAGACTTTACTCTTGACAGCTATAAATTTACTGCTAAGTAATGCTAAGATTAGAAATATTGGGGGAAAAAAGGAATGATATAAAAATCAGACAAACTAAGAGCACAAGTAAAGAAAATTAATTACCATCCCATCTGATCATATTGGCAAGCAGCAGAGAAGAAAAAAGAAACATCTGTTAAAATTCTTTTCTATATTCTTTGTAACAAAATTTTTGCAGTTGTTTAAAACCCCACACTATAATAAGACAGCTAATAGTTTCTTCAATGACATTAGAGTAAACATTGTGAGAAGCTTTTTCCAAATACAGCAATAGGCAGGCACATAAAGGTGACATTTTTAAAGATTTCAGTGAAAAGCCTCATGATTCTAAGCTTCCAGGGGAGTGACCCATCTCATTTAAAAACCCCAACCAAACCAATACCATGCTTTAATTACTTACAACTAATTACATTTGCATAAAAAGAACACAGTGGTAGGCTAATAGTAAACATTACTGCAGCCAGCGCTGTACTTCCATTTTCTGTTCACACTATCTTATAGGTATTAGTTGTTTGCCCCTTCTTTTCTTGGTTTACTTTTAGACAATGTGATTTACTCCTGAAGTTTCAAGCATTACATGCTTTTTCTTATCATCAAACTTTGGAAATTCACACACGAATATTCTTCTAATGTACATAATCTTGCATTGAATTAAAAGTATTTTTTCTTGTGTACATCCTGTTATTCTTTTATTTTTTCCTATGCTAGGGGAATAGTAATTTTTCATTTATTGTCATTAAACTATTTGATCAAAACATTCTCCTCTTTTCCAAAAGGGTCTTCTGTACAGCTGTCTAATCCTCCCACATACCTCGTTCATCTAAATCAGGTGTCCAATCAGTTCGTCTCCTTTCTAAAACCCTTCACTGCTCTCTGCTTTTCAGTAAGTCACACTGAAATACAGTCAAACTGTCCCATTTTTGTCAGCTAAGCAACCTCTTTTCCTGTTGAGGGATCTTTCAAAACTGTTTTCCTTGACATGCGTATCTGAAAGATACTGTTTTTTTATTAAAAAACCCAAGCAAGCCACACACAGATTCTGACCAAATGGTAACATTCCCTACAAACCTTGTACCACAATATTCTCCATCATTGGTAGTTAAGAAAAGCTAGTTTTGTGGTAAGTTTTTCCCTGTGATAGTGTAACAAAAGAATACAAGAATGAAAATAAAGCCTATGTGCTTGCTGTATTCTTGTGCTTCACCATAATTATATCATAGCACAGCGCTACTCACAGCACAGTATCTGAGAAAACCACATCAGGAAATAACAGACAGCAAGAAGGCATGCGAAGTGAACTCTAGATACGACACATTTTTGAACAGGGGGAAAAAAATAGCCATAAAAGTTTTGGATACGATCTAAGCAAGGGTGGAATAAAGGCAAATCTCTCTTAGATAAGCCTATGGATAAGCTGTTAAACCAACAAGTGTCTACCTTTTCGAGCAAGTACTTCTTGGATAATAATAATTTAGAGATGTCAAAAAATTGCAGATGGGTAAAGTCATTGCACATCTAAAAGATGCAATCCTGAAAAAAACCCTGGAAGATTAATAGAGCATTTAAATGCCAGCTACACTGAACACCTCAGGTAGGTCTCAAGTTTAATTTTTACTGTACAATTTGATTTCTGAATAAAGCCTATAGTTTTTGTATGGACAAGAGAACCTCTAAGCTCCTCTTTGTATCAACTGGTTATCCAGACCAGGATGCATTGGTTCCTAGACTAAGAAAAGTTGCTATTATGGTCACACATCTAAGGAAGCCTCATAGACATGTGTATTTGTAAGGTAAAATATTATCAGAAAACACAAGTATTTCTTGTGGGACAGAAATACTAGCCTTGAGTGTTGAGAGCTATAAGCCACTCTATGGCTGTGGGAAAAGATTATACAAACACCCATGGATTAAAGAAAAGGAACCTGATGTGACGAATTTAAATGTCAAGACGACAGGGATCAAGTATGAATCTTCAGTTCTTCCTGTCCTCCCGGAAATAATATCCTTGCCTCTGAAGTGAGGAGACATTTCTACCATTGATCCCAGATGCAAGGTCCTACATCTCAGTCCATGAGAGTTTTGGCTTTCCTTCTCCTATATCCTCTTTGTCTGTAGTGGATTCTCCTCAAGAAAATGTGTTGGAATACTTCTTGAAAGAAGTTTAACTCTTTGTCGTGGAAGTAAATGCTTACATCTCCAAAATCTAAAGAAAAAGAGCTAACCTTGCAGATCCAATTCCCCTACAGTTACCAGGAAGTACAGACTAAAATGAGCTTTTTGGGTCATAGAGACCCTTGTAACCACACATATGAAGTATAAATGATATATATACTCATGTCAGTAAATTTGTTTTATCTTGGCTACAGTCTCTCTCCTGCAAAAAACCAGACTGGTGTGAACCAGATCTACTTTCTTAATGAGAAAGACTTGATTCTGAAGGTCAAGAAAGCATCTGCAGAAAATGCACAAACAAAAAAATGAGGAAGTTCCACAATTCCATGATATGCTTATACTCCAATAAAGAAAAAAAAGAAACAATCCTCTTGTATAAAGCATTACATACTCTTTTCCTAGTGGGTTCAACATTACAGCTACATTCTGAACGTTGGTATGTATGATTTAATATTAGCACATACTTGTTCATGCATTATTTCAGAAAGTTCTTTTGCCATTTCTCTGTAGTTTGCCTTCATTTCTTCTTGATATTCCAACTGATCTTCCTTTATAAGTCGTTCATTTACACCCAGAGCATGCCCACAAGCTTCAACAAATTGCCTGATTTAGATAAAAGAATAATAAAAAAATCTCAATTAGAAATACAAAATCCAAAAGATTAATTCAAAATGCCAGCTTAAAATATGTTTTCATACGGTCAGAAACTATAAAAGTAAAAAAAAAAGTCATTATGATATCAATCTTGGGGAAAAAAGTCAATTCCCCCCACCCCCCAAAAAATAAAACCCACCACCAAACAAAAAACCACATACCTAAAAACTTCCTTTAGTAGCTTTACTTTATTGTCTGGATATCTTTTGGTGTTTGTGTCATCTAAGAAAGCTCTTGCATATGCTAATGGACCAGCATTAACCTAAAAAGAATAAGGATTACAAAATAAAGTCAGTTCTCTGACATACGGTCTTAGCAATAACAGGTACTACAGGTGTGTGTCTGATTTCATTTTCTTGGAACACAGTGATTTCAAGAAAACTGGACTTATGAAGTAAGAAAACTGCTGGAGCTGGCACATAAGAGCATGAGAGGTCTCTACAGCACCCTGTATGAACCTGTCCTGGCACAAAGAAACCACTGATGAAGTGGCAAAGTAACTGCTGATAACAGCAATTTGTCATCTCTATTTATGAAAGTGAGGTGGGAAAATGAGGAAAATGAGCTAAATCTACTACTGTTTGATATGCTTATCTATTGAAAACACTCTTCCAAGCTGAAAATTCTGCAATAATTTTCTGAAATTTAACTGTGCTATTACGGCAGCTACATGAAAAGTGGATTCAATGATTTCTGACTCATCCCTATTATTCTTTTATGTTAACAGTGACAGCCCCTCCCTTCTCATCCAAAATGGTAGCTTGACAACTTGCAGATTCTGGAACCTTGGTTTATTGTTGCTTTTGTTTCTTTTGTTCTCTTCAACATGAAAACAGCTCATTTCAGATAGCTGTGTTTACCGTTCCTTTGATTTGAATCAACTAAAAATAACAGAGCAGCACTTTTGTCACTGCCTTCTTAAGACCCTGACCACACTGACTTGTACATGCTACAACTGTTTTAGGTACCCTATTTTGATAAATCTGATGGTTTCCTTATACATTCAAGTAACAAAATGTTGTACAGTGAGATTTTCTACTGTTACCCTCCTTCTATATTTTGGCATTCCCTCTTCATCTCCATAGGGATCTTACCAAAATACAAAAGCAATAATTACCATGTTGAACCTACTGTGAGCAGATCTGCATCTAGCCAAAATATGCTCATTCACTCTCATATGGGAAGTCACTGTTTCATGGTAGTTTCAGCTTTACAGCAATACCAGGTGGGGCTCAGACCACCATAGATTCCAGAGTTGAATCTTAACCCTTTTATGTAACTGTCCATGATCAGTGTTTACATGAAATATTTTTATTGCTTTTCCTATTCTGGAAATAAATGCAAACAGTGAGCGTATTTCTAATTTAGCACAGTCTTGAATATACATAACAAACTAATGATGAACCAACTACTTATATAATTTTCCAGGGACAGAAGCAAGTGGAAGAGCTGAATGACAAAGTATATGGTCTTACCTGAACACTGACACTTCCTTGTAGCTTCAGCTGCAATTTGATCATATCCACTTCAGCTGAAGAGCAAAGCTGCCGAAGTTCTGCAACTTTTTTACTCATTTCATCAATGGCTACTTCAATTGGGTTTAAATCAGTATGGTGCTGATACATTACTGGAATGCGCTTCTTCACATAAGGGAAACAATGTATAGCTACAGATGGGAACACATTTAATATAGTTAGAAAAAGGTTTTTGAATGAGGTGTGTTTTGAAATAATTTTATGCTAAAATCTCATTTTGATGTAATGAGTTGCCCAATTTAATACCCTATTATATAATTAGAAATACTACCAAATGTACTGGGAAACCAAATATTGAAAATGGAAGTATGTATAGCTTTACATGTATTACAGCAAAGAAAGGTCACTGTCATTACTGCTTCTAATAACCAAAAATTAAACCATTTGAACTTGATTCATACAAGAACTGTAAAAAGAATTGTTTATCATCCACATATCTCTGAGAAGAATCAAAAATAGCAAAGCTGTTCCTCACAAGTATTATGTCAGCTGTCCATAGCTAAAGTCACTTATTTAAATTGGTTTTACCACTGTATTAAGATAAGTGTGAGCTTCTCACATTTGTCATTAAAGACAAACCCACAAAACAGTCTTTTTCTAAAAAGGAAAGCTAGACTCCAGATTCTTAATTCTTGAAGCTTAAGAAAAAAGACAACCCAAAAAGTATTTGAGGATTATCCCTTGAAGAAACCAGTCTGAAAAACCTAGTTTTGGCTAAAAATGCAAAAAGTTTTTTAGCGGACAGCTATGAAGGACTTTAAGTAAAATGGAAAAACCCATACAGAACAGAATTAGAATATTTGAATTAATGTTGCCACTCAAAGCAACTTGTTATTTCACAAATTCAGATTTACGCCTTACACAGGAACACTGCCAAACACACTGTAACTATTTCCCTTAAAAAAAAAAGTACAATAAAATGTTTTGTATCAGTGAACTAAGTATCTTTAAAATTTGAGCCCATGGGAGATAGATGGGCACTCTCCGTTCTAAAGCCAACAAATGAGAAACTAAAGCACAGTGATTAGACCAAAGACACAATGAAACTGGAGCTGGAAATAAAACCAGACCTTGTCCTTCAGGCTCTCCTCGTGCTTTTAGCTAAAAGAACCAATGCCGCATTTTACACATCCGAAGACTGAAAGAATGTTGAAAAATGCCACACCCAAGACTGCAAGCATAATACCACTGTTCTTCAATGTTTTACAGCAAAGAAAGGTGAGCACAGGGAAGGGCAAAGAGCGAGATGCAGACTTATTAAAAAAAAACCCAAATTATTTAGAAGTCAAGGATAGTTAGAACTTAGTTGCATATGAGATTTTACTCTCTTTTTCCAGTGCTTAGGGGTTAAGAAATCACAGTCATATACGTATTCTCAGATGGTCATTTATAAGTGTTTGCATATCACATTTTGGAGTATTATTTTCAAGTATGCATTGATTTCAAAAGGTTGTTCTAACAGTATTTCGGTATACTTTGCAATTCTTATCATCTCTAACAGTTGCGTGCAATCTTCTAAAGGATTTTTTCTGACAAATACACAACATATAGAAAAACCTAAGTATCTAAGAAATAAGTGCAAAAAAGAAACAAAAAAGTAGTTTTAAATTAAAGGAAATTTCCATTCAATCAGTACCTGTCAAAATAGTCCTTCTCTTACACTGTTCTTCTACTCCTCCTTGTCTTTTACCAGCTTGTGTAAAAGGCATCTCAAACATAAAGCGACGAATGTTATGAGTCCTTTCAAAATCTGTTTTTCTTTCCTGCAATTCTTTTTCTTCAAAATATGGAATTACATGTGTAACTTGAATATATGCATATTTTGAATCTAAATCCTTAGGATTTACCTTAAAAACATGAAAAAAAAATTAAAATCAAATAGCTACATTGTGAATAAAGTGAATTTAATTGTAGTCACATAACCTTCAGAAATCAAATTTCATTTCTTAACCTTCAAATTATTGAAAATGCAGGAGATGTTAATGCTCTTATAGGGTTTCTCTGCATTGTTTCTATTGGGAAGACAACACAGCTAGATGCATTACAACATGTGGTTGTGGGGGTTTTTTTGTTTGTTTTTTTTTAAAAAAACACATTCATTATTGATAATTGCTCTACGCAGAACTGCAAAAAAACCCATAATACACAGTTATACCCATGATTAACACTGGAAGGCACACAGATACAGAAAACCCAGAAACAAATACTTGTCCTACATGACTGCTGATACAACAGTAGATTGGAGACCAAAAATTGCTAGTGATAAAAAAAAGTTATAGAGTTAAAAATAAACCCCTACATTGTGAATAGCTCAGATATGGCCTTCAGAAGGCATTCCTCCCAACCTGTCTGTCTCCACTGTGACACCCTATGAAGGTTCCCAAAGAATGTAATGGTGGGAACAAGCCTTTACCACTCAAGCTCATTTTGTTTCTAGAACTGCAAAACTAAGAGCCTCATAGACTGGCAGGTCTTTAATTTGCTAAAAGCAGCAACGAGGCTCCAGTATCAATAGATAAGGACACTAAATCTTTGCCCAGCAGGGTCCCTAAATGGACCAAGGATGATTATTTTTTTTTGTAAATTCCCCCCAACTACAGGATAAAGAGGGCACCTTAAACCTGTGCATCTTTCTAAATGTTGTTGCCTACCACTTTAGTCTCATGTCAAATACTCACGTTATCTCTGCCTGTCTCTGACCCATTTCAATTCTATAAACTAAGTGGGAAAAATAGCAATGCAAATAGACACATGAAGTCACCAGGTAAGTTCTGGAGCAAACCGGGAACAGAGCTAAGATCTCCCTGCTGTAATCCATTTTTATTAGCACATGCTGCTTGATTATTATTACTTTTTTTATTTAATATTATTGGACTGGAATTTAAGTGGTAAATTATATAATTTACGTACTCATTCTGATATAGCTGATAGAAAAATGTTCCCTATAAATGCTGACAAACATATGCACTATAATTAATTGTAAAGAAATCAGGAGAGTACACTGGAAGAGCTGTGAAAAACTGAGATTACAATATAAATCTCTTGCCTTCCATGGCATGAAACCTAGCCTTTGTGTAAGTCCTCCACTCCTTAAGTTCCAGCATTGAAAAGCCCACCACTGCTGCACTTTCAGTCCAAGAAGTGCAGACCTTTGTGATCTTACTGGCAGAATCAAGTAACAGAAGAGACAGGAAATTATCATAAGAAAAAATCACCATAAAGTCTGAGGCCAAACAAAAGTTAAAAATTGGCTGAGGAAGGGAACAAAAGGAATGCAGAGAGGCAATTTGCACAGTATGTGTTCTTCTCAGCATACGGGATATTGTAGCTCTCTTTAGTTCACCAGTTTTGGAGCCTTCAATTGCAAAGGAAAGTATTTCCTGCGACAATTCCAGATCTAACCAGATGACTCTGCGTGAGCATTTTTTTTTTCCTACAGTTTAAGTGTTTATAAAAATTGAACAGGCTCAGAGACATAGGCAAACGATAACAACTGATACAGAGTTAAAGTATTAATTACATATGGTACTTTTCTCAGAAGAGGTACTTTTCTCTGTTTCCTACTTCTTTCCTGAAAGAAGTTCGGACTCTCAAGATGCAGAAAAGGGACAAACTTCCAAAGAATGAGTGTGCATGAACTGGCAAGAAATATAGCTAAAGTTAACACAAACTGATCATAATCCAAATTTGTCCTAAGACACAATTATTATTTTGAGAGGTAACACCATGGAAATTAAGGGGTTTTTTTGTTGTTCTTAAAGGTAACCTTAATAGAAGATGATATTTCTGTCATGCCCTTCAACCACTAGCATGTTTAGACACATATGTTTGTGTGCCAAATGAGTAACAGACAGTGATCCCACAGTATTTCAAGTGGATTAGTGGAAGTAATTTATTAGAATTTTTTATAGAGGATCAAGATCATACTTTGCCAGAATCCTGAATCATTTTGACATTTTCAGATCCAAATTTGTCAGAGTAGAGTTTTTGGAGTCTTTGGGAAATTTCTGAAAGAGGTGTGAGTTTAGGCTCTTTATAGATATATTCCTTTCCATCTTCATCCTCAAAGAATCCCTGTAAAAAATAAAGTAATCAAAATCTTGGGAAAAAACCACATAGAGCAATGATTAAGATGAACATAATGCGTGTGGTTCAAAGCAAACAAACATTTAACATCAGGATTCAAGCAAACATAAATAAAGAGAAATTAGAATCTACGTAAAAAAGGTATTCCTAAGCAAATAAAAAAAAAACTCAGAAAAATGTAATTATCTACTACAGAATGAGTGAAAGATAATGACAACACACAGTTAAAATTTTAAAGGTTTTGTTGTAATTTTATGGTGTGCCAAGCCTTTGAGATAACTTTTTTCACTTTTATATAAAAGTGAACTTTCGGCACTGTTTCACTTGCCAAAAGAGTTGCAACAACAGTCTTGTTGCTCGACAGGACTATCTGATTCATAAGTGAGTACTTTGGCAATAGTTTCCATAAAAATAATCTGAAAAAAATCTTTATGTAGTAATAAAAAAATAATCCCAGAAAGCAAAGTTTAATTTATGTAAAGATCTTAGGTTTATGTTGTACCATATTACCATATACTTCTTTATTTTTATTACATAAGGCATATGTTTTAAAACCGTAACTAAATGCAAAGTAGAGTACATGGGAAGTGAAACAGGTCATTGGTTTAAAACAAGAAGCCATGTCTGAGTTCAGGTTTGAAACAAGAAAATAAACACTTCTGTCATAAATGAAATAGACAAAATAGAAAAGCACAACATAACATGTATAAACACAGGCTAGATTGACAAAAATACCCACATCAAACTAAGGTGAAATGCAGTAGTTTTTACTGCATTGCTTGCTTTGTAAGCGGTTACTGTAATTACCTCAACATCTGTTTCACTGTCTGTAAACTGGTATTGCTATAAAGTTATAAAAGACAACAGAATACATGTAAAGTTATACTGCTCAGAGTATTTTACAATTCTCCATGCTCAGCTGAACAATTAGCAACTGGGCTATGCATGTAGAAAGGGTATTACTTGATGCTGTGTGATACCATACTGATGCATATGCAATTCTAGACACATATTGCAGGATGTGAAGCTGTCCAGTACACAGCCAGAACTTTTGTTCAAAGCATGCAATACTGATGCATAGAAAAGGGTGATTTGTTCCCTAAATGGAACTTAATGCTATTTTTTGAATTGCAATGGCTATCGATGCATACCAATCTAAGAAGCAGCCTTGCAAACCACACTGTAGCATTACAGACATTAAGTCAATACGTTGTTAAGAACTGACATTACAGAAAACTTACCGCTGCCTTAAGGTAGTAAATAAAAGAAGAAAAAAGAAAAAAAAAGTAAAAAATTTACTGAGGAAAATAATGAAGAATTGTATTGGAATTGATAAATGTTTTAAACTAAATTACTGACGGTGAATAAGTGTTTCTTAAAGAACACGTTTCTTGTCCTTTTTATGTCATGGTATCAATATAGATCATTAAATAGTATACCTTGTAAAATAAATTCAGGTTTTTCTTACTGCATAGAGCTGACAAATGATAGTTAAATAATACTCACCTGTCCAAAGAACGCTACCCTGAAATAAGTACCCAGCAGTCTCTTGCCTGTATGCATAACTTCTGTTACTTTACTGTATGCTCGATGAAGAGTGTCATATAAATGAGCAAGCCTCTAAAAATAAAAGAAAACAATCATAGTGTAAAGAATAACATAGAACTTTCCTACCTTAAGACAATAAATGATGTCCTTATAGCCAGTAAACATGTTTAACTGAACAGTAGTAACAGGTTTAGCACTTGTATCAGAATGACAGTATGCAAGATTAATTTTTAATTTTTATTTAAATAAAAATAAACTGTTTAAAATGAAAACAAATTTTTCAGCACGTTCATATTTCAGTTTTAGTAATTTTGTTCTGTGATGTCCAACATGTCATGCAGTTAAGACTAGAAAAATCAGAATTTTTTTCTTCCTCAAATTTACTTATGATGAATTGAGTACCTCAAAATCTCTCCGTTTTTCATAAATGGGAATTATGAGTTTATATATGTCAGCAATGAGCTCATAGCGTTCTGCCTTCCAGAGTCCATCAGCACACTGCTCCAACAATTCCATCAGCACATCCTAGATTTGGACACACATTTGGTAACATACAACAATTCAGTACTTGTGAAAAGCACAGCAAATAATTATACCAAAGCTCTTCCTAATACAAAGGGAGATCTTGCCTCAAAACAAGATTATCTAAACAAAGTAATTTAAATTATTGTGGCAATCAATAACTGCTAAAAGGAAACAAAATAGAACAGAACGGTCTGAGTGTATCACATGTACTTTTTGTATTTCCCAGGAACAGTACTTTTCTTTTACGTACTCCTGACTTCTTAAGTTCTAAAAATGACACCTGTGTGAGAAGCCAAAGTCTTACCTTGAGACACCTGTCTTACTTGCAACACGCTTTTTTCCAAAGCGGTGTTTCCTTGGGTTTTTTTTTTGGTTTTGCAGAGAGCGCATTATTTTTAAAAGACAGCAATACAAACATTTGACTGTAATGGTTCTGAAGGAAACTATCAAACAAATTACATCAACAATAAAACAAGAAGTTACAATACCAAAAATCTGTACTCAGAAGTAATTACCAAGGTACAACAGTGGAATTTGGTATATGTGGTCCAGAATGAAAATAAATATAACAACAGTTAGAGAAGAGAAATCCTGCAGGGTCAAAACAGAGTCATATAAGCAAGAAACCACCTTGGCTTTGTTGGGTTTGATCCTAATATCCTTGTAGCAAAAACATAGTTATTTAAGGTTAACTAAGAACTATGCTTATCTGTATGTTAGAATGGAAGCATACATTTTGCATTTCTGCAGTTACATTGTAAATATAAAGTCTCTGCCTTCAGTTTGCCATAATTTTTTACTTTCCACTCATTTAATTTCTTCTACTTCAATAAGCATAACAAAACTAAGGTAACACTATTAGTTAGTCTAGTTTTCATAAATTTAAATTACTTGTCTAACTCCATTAACTCAGTTATAACAAACAATTTTACAGATGTTACGGAGCATCTTACAGCTCCTGTGATGAAGCTGTCATATACTTGCTCATGGCTTGAGTGTGACAGAATCACTGTGAAGAAGTCCGTTCCCATCCACGTACCCTAACACATCTCAGTCCATGTTTGGACCTCCAAGAATCTCCAAGAGAATCCAAGTCTCAGACAGAGATGTCAGAAGACATGAAATTTCTACTTCTTGAGACCTTCTGGTACCATTCTTGCATTGTACTGGTGAAGCCAGAATCTGGAAATAACTCCTTTTATCCTTAGAAGGGATCCAATGCTACTCTATTCCCTTCCCACCTTTGGTAGATGACTACGACAACATAAAGACATCACTAAGAAAAGCCAACTTTAATACTGAGAGCAAAAAGAGACTGAAAAATGCCACCCTTATCTGTGTGCTGCAATGGTCCCTGAAACATATCCTTTCCCCCAGTCATTATGGGGCTGTACAGACTCCCCAGTATCTCCATCCTCAGCAACCAGGCAGTGAGAACAGAAAGACCAGTGTCACTGCTGGATGACAAGGGCTGCCCACAAACACTGTTTTATGACAAGAGACTTAGCTCAGACACCAGAGGGCATCCAAATGCAGAAAAGCAGTAAAATCTCATTTGCACATAGGAAAAAAATATAAAGAGCAAAAGCTTCATGTGTGAGAGCTGATAGGAGGGAGGAAAAGAACCCAAGATTTCTGGGCCACCTATCTCAGTGCTTATCCATTTGCACTGGAAGACTCCAGCAAGAGCTTCCCTCATAACCTGTGAGAACAGCTTCTTAACCCTTTTATGGCACACCTCTTAGAAGAGTCTGGTTCTGCCACTAACCCTCAGGAGCTGGACTTTTTCCAGTTTGTTGGTATCTCTCTTGACTTTGAGGGGTCAGCACTGGGCACAAGATTACAGATCAGGCACCAGAAATGCTAAGTAGAAGGGGGAAAACCCACTTCCCTCTACTTCTTGACTTTTTCTAATACAACTCAGCATGCTACAACCACAAGGCTACACTGACGATTCCCATTCAACGTCTTGTCCACTAGTGAACTCCCAGGTCTTGCTGCAGAGCTGCTGCCCAGCCAGTCCATCCCCAGCCTGTACTGAGACCTTGGCTGATTTTTTCCACAGATGCAAGGCCTCGCACTTGTCTTTGTAGAACTCTTGAGAGGCTTCTGTGTTCCTTCAGTTTGAGATCCCTCTAAATGGCAGCCCTGCCCCCCAACGTATCAGTCACTCCTCTCCATTTAGTTTCATTCACAAACTTGATGATACACTGTATCCCGTGACCTAGATTGCTAATGAAGATGCTAGACAGTATCAGCCCGAGTATCAGCCTTCACCACCATACAAATTATCTTATATGTTTGTTAAGTACCTATTTCGGTTTTTCATAAAGTGCTTCAAATATATTGAATTACACTGCATGTGATCATGTGAGCTGTGATGCACTTTCATTTACAACTCTGCAAGTCAGAAATCCTCTCATGGAAAGTCAAACAAGAGACCAGAAAAAAACAAATAGGAAGGTAGAGACTGACTTAAAATCTGTGGTGGAGCTGCATTCTGGCAGAGTTTATTTTGGAAAAGTACAACAAAACTGAATGAAATTGCTTCCAACCTTAATCTGCATGGAATCTGGCACTTGCCACAGGCCTATTAGCCATAGCTCTGATCTCTCACAGATGGACTGCTTACAGTGAAGTCTAACATGGAAAGGGTGTATCAAGTTCCAGATTTTCACCTTCCTGTTTCTGACACCCAGAAAAGTTTTAGTTCTGCAAGAACAATTTGATTTGTGCTGCTGAATAGGCTGTCTAGGTAAACACCTGTTTTATTAAAAATGCACACAGTAACTTTGTTTAAAAAACAAAACTGAACCACAATTTTGGGTTTTTTTCTACTGGCTAGTTTAGGAAATTAGTCAGGGTAACCCTGGCCTGAGAAAGAATTCTTTTAAAATGAGAGAATTTTTAAAATTTCAATTTTTAAAATGAGAAACTACATGGTCTTAAGATAATTTCACTGAATTAGGGAGACTTTATATAAACTGGAGAATATAAAAGATGTTTTGCCCTTCTTAAAAACACGGAGGGACAGCCCCTGACCCCCCATACTTGTAATTACTCCTTTGGAGATTTAACTCTAAAGTAACTAGCTTCCAGGGAAACTCTAAGTCTTAAGAAACAAATGCCACATGAATCTTGTTACTGTGTATAGGAAGAATTCCCATCGGATCACCATTTTGCTCAGCAGTAGTAAATACAGCTTGAAAGATATTTCTGGTTTCTTGATTTCTGTACCCAATTGATCTATCACGTGATTTTTTTTCTTAGACTAATGTAGTTTTGCTTACAGAAGAACATACTGACTAAGCACTCCATACATGAATATGTTCCTACTCATGAAGCAACTAGACTACCTGTTTTGAAGTATTTCTGTAATATACTAGTAATCTTAATCTATCCATGATTTTTAGTCTACTAAAACCCAAACAATTCTACCCTATTATTACTCTTCCTGGGGTGAACTATACGAAGCTATCTGAAACATCATGACTTTTTTCAATATTTCATCAGTTAGAGTAATACATGGTTAAGTTTAAAAGGGCTGCATGCAGGGAAAACGGAAATTTGGCAAGGCTTGAACCTTTTGCGAGCTCAACAGGCTTATAATTTCACTCTTGGCTTACTTCCATTCCATGGAAATACTGAGGGATGGAAATAAATTTGCATAGGGTTCAATGACCTAGAAAAAGCAGTATATTCTTTTTGCAGGGCCTGACTAACAAGAAAAAGAATAAAGACATTCCAATTTAAACAATACAAAAGAATTTAGCTCTGACAAATGGTTTGTCAGGTAGACACTGAGAAGAATTCCTAAGAAAAGTTTCCATCAGCAGTAGTCACTAGAAACCCAACTCTCCAACTCTTGGCTCGCTTAAAGCAGCATATATTTTGCTTTGAGTAACATGATAAATTTCATGCTAGATCAGGAGAATCAGTCATTTAAAGAATATAATATACACATTTTTTACAAAATCAATCTGCTATTGTCTTTGGAAAGGAAAAGCACTGTATTTCTCATTTCAAGTAATTCCAACTCCTGACTTCCCAGAAAGAGGCAAGTCAACGAATTTGGTCTTAAAACTATAGAGCAGAACAGTACCGAGGTACCCTAGGCCTAAAGCCAGGTTGAAACCATCAAGTCTTCTGTATGTTCCTCCTAAATCTGTCAGCATTGTCACAATTTGACCAGTCAAATAATTTTGTCATATACCTTTGCCATATACAAACTAGATCACAAAAGAAAAAAATTTTTGTTCTACAATTATGCTTACACACCAGTAATTTTTCCAACACAGCTACTGCAAGTAGTGGTCTGTCCCTCCCTCCCCTGCCTATACTGGCAAATATATAGTGTACACATAGCTCTTCATGAGCAAGATTATGAATAACCTTTTCATATAGGCTTCTTAAAAGTCACTGTAAAGACAGCTCAGATGGATCAGCAAAGACACAAGGAGGGAAACTTAACCCAGGAAAAAAAACCCAACAGCATTGAGGCAAGCCTGGTGTGAGTAAAACCACTTTCACTGTTATGGCATTTTTGCTTAGGGAAACTGTACCAGCAAAAATCAGTGAATACATGTTCATGATTACTAGTGTAGTAATAATCTAAATCAAAGCCAGTTTCAAAACAAACCAGATCTTGCTTACTAATAAATAAACCACAGTAGTGTTCATCCTGTCAAGCAGCTTGAAAACCCCGTTTTGCTTGCTTTTATTCGATAGTGGTGGAGTCTATGTCCTAGTGCTTTATTTAAAAAATATGCATAAAGTAAATTCTGTAAAGCTGCGACAGCTCACAGAAATTTTTTATTTCAGTTTTAGGATAAGGTTAGCAGCTAAGAAAACAATTATAATATCCATCATATTAGTCAGCCTCCAGATTGAAACACGAAACTTGGAAAAACAAACAGCACTTCAGTGTGCATCAATTTTAACACTTTTATGCTTGCTTACTTACTTCATTGAAGTGAACATCTTGCATTCCAACATCCTCCATCATTGAAGCTTCTTCATCTATATTAGGTGTGATTACTCTGAAAGCAGTACAACCTTGCCTAAACATCCCTGCCATTGAAAAAGAAAAATAGACAAATTTACTTTTCTGCACCAGGATAAAGTTAGGCCATTTTGTGATGCTGGAAAAGGCAGAAGCAATGTTTAAACATAATTACCACCAAACTGATAAATAAATAAAAAACATATCCATCCTCCCACTGCATGATTAGAATACTAGACCTCACATAACTCTGTAAGTATAAATATGTTTTAAAAAATTAACAGATGTTAATATCTGGACTCTTATCTACCAAAATAAGTAGAGTCTGATTCTTCCTGTTTTATCTTAAATTTGTGTCCAATCTACCCCACCCTGAATCTAAGATCTAATCAAGGTAACTTTTACAGTATTTAATTAAACTGGCATGAAGTCATGCTGGAACTCTGTACAGAAACAGGCCCTGGCATATCAGCTTCCTCAGTGTGAATAACATGAATGGACTGACAGCAACCATACAAAATAATCAAAAGATGCCAAACCAGGTTATTCAGCTGTACATATATGAAGTCAGTCTATAAACAAGACAAAAACCCCAGCAATCTAACTTCCTTTACTGAAATAAGTACTTGGCAAAAATTGGGTTTAGAACATGAAACCTACCACTTTTAGCCATTCTGTTCTGGTCTTTTTTATTATATCAGAATGTTGAATTAAGAAATCAGGATTTTTGGCCAAAACCTGTACTAAGTAAAGCCTCAAGAGCAATCTGTAAATACTACAGAAGCACAACGACTTGCAGATACTTATCTCATAGCGCATTCCTACAAAGATTCTTTCTGCTCAGGTGGCAGCCTGACCTCCGGAGATTTTATTGAATGACTGCCTCAAATCCATGTTTTTGTTTTACTCCCAGAAATATCACAGGTTCAACTCCTTTATATTACTAAGAGGAAATAACTTTGGTATGACAGTAGACAGAAATAGCAGATCACCCGAAGGAATCACAACACAGATGATCACTAGTTAGTTGCTATCAGGCTTCCAAGAGGACACAGTAATTCTGACAAGCAACTTAATTTCAGATTTGGTCTCAGAGAAGCTTCTGAAATCACTGGAGCAGAAAGGACAGCCTTCACACTACACAAGTATCTGGCAAGAGGCACAAAAGGAACAGAGAAGAGCCATCTTGTAGACCCCGACTTTATTTCGTTTTGAACTGTCATGCAAAGGCAAAGCTAAAAAGCTGTGAATATGAATTTGTCTGTCTACAAAAAAACCCACAACAGCTCAACATAATAACGTTGAGTCTTAACAGATTTCTGAAATTTTCCAGCAGATACCTATTTTTCTTATTAAAAGCCATATAATATTTTAATTTTCTCAAATCCCTGAATGAGAACTCTTCTAATCCTACAGATAGAAGGTAGTTTTCTACCTTATGCCCCAGGTCATCAGAAACGCACTTTTACAGACACGCTAGCACAGAACACCAAGACAGGTGAAGAATTCTGGGCATTATTATCACTGACTCAGCATCTGAAAATTTGAATGAATTTATTTTGCCTTCTCTGGCAATGCCATATTTCCCTATATGCAGCGAGAGATTAATTGCTGAACAAGAATGTTCACCAATAAGTTTGCTTTAGAAAGGATCTGACTTCAGCTATTAGCAGCTCTGGTGTAAAACTAAAATTTTTACTTTCTTAAAAATTTTACTTTACCTTCAGCTGAAATGCTGCCTCTTAGGTATGCAAGTATACTCTTAAATGTGTGAGTATGCTATCCATTTAGGTGAGAATTTTTTCCTTGGGGAACACTGAAATGCCTACCACTTCTTCAGCAAAACTAATGCTTTTTCTAAACTATAATGAAAAAATATAAATATTAAAGTAAGATTTCAGAATCATACCTTTTCGTGTGAGATATTCTGCAACCAGTGCTGCTACATGGACATAGCACATTGCTGCCTAAAACAGAAATAGTTAACGATCTCATAAATTACAATTATAATGGAACTACTAAAACCAAGGTATATGAGAAGAGCCCTAGCTTGAGATAATGTCTTTAGTTTTCCTTTTTGCTGCTTTGCAGGAGATGTCCTATGACTGGTGTAAGAATTCTCCATCTCATTTATGCAAAAGACTATGCAAGAGCACTTGCTCCTCCTTTACCAGAGCATTGAGTAACACTGACAGCAATATACAATGTGAGAGCAACCACAGATCACAAATTACAAGGTAGGAAAACCATGCTATAATAAAACCAGGCAATTCTCTTTTGGGGATGTATTTTAAGTGTTATGTGAAATAAAAGAGCTATTAATTACTCCGCTCAACATTTGATGCTTCTGCTAACCTGTTTTGTCTGCCTTTTGGCTCCAGACTAAGAAAAATGTAGAAAAAAAAGTAGTGACAAACCGTCTACAAGCAGCAAAAGAAAAAGAGATCTGACCTATGAATAAAATTTGAAAGAATATGGTTGGTGCAGCCTGGAAAACAGAAGAAAGAGGAGGGACAGAGTAATCTTCAAATGCTTGAAATATTTTATGAAATTGACACTGATCCCTTTTCTCCACAGACAGGACAAAAACAAGATACAAGTTTTTTCTTTTAGTAAAAAGGTGTAGGCTTACAGCAAAATGTTATTCTAACTGTAATTATCAATTGAACAATTTACATAGAGGCTGCAGAATCTTAGACAACAGAGGTGAAGGAAAAAGTTTAAGTATCTGTCAGAAGCTTTAATTCATACTTTGTGTGGGGTTGTGCTTGGTGATTTACAGAGGTCCCTATCTAGTTGTACAGCCAAAGACTATGTTTTCAATAAGAAAACACTAAAAACAGACCTAAAAAACCCCACCTTGTGTTCCGAGAAAGGTGAAGTTGTTTCCTTCAAAATAAGGAAAAAAAAAATCTAACAACAGAGCATCGCATATGCCTTCTGTGTTGCTACCATATCAAAGAAAAGAATTCTAGTACTAGATGCCCCATCACTGGAAGTGTTCAAGGCCAGGTTGCTTTGATACTTGTTTAAATGATGCCAAGATTAACTCACATGTTTATGAAACAACTTGATATCATGCAACACTATGTTTTCAGATGGAACAAACTACCAGAGACAGAAAAATTCATTCTGTATGTTGATAAAATATTTAGATCAAGATATATAAAAATGCTCACTCCCAACTCTCCTTTTTGCTAGCAGTAAATACTTTAACAGCACAGTGAAATTAGATAGCTTTCTTTTTTTGAAACAAAAAAATTGGGATTTGTCAATTTTAAGAACATTAGGAGTTTCTATTAAGCAGTCTGGAATACAGTCAAGCTAATTCTATAAAGGCAACTGAAGAGGAATTCAAGGAGTGTCTTTAAGTGTTTTAGCAACTGATAACAAAGATATTTTTAAGTATAAGGTCTGTGTCTTCCATGGCTTGCATTGAGCATTTCTGGATTAGTAGTGTGTCAGCTATGGTAGTTAAACAAACACCTTACATTAGTAATCAGAAATTACACACATTTGGTAGGACAAAAACTTCTCAGTCATTCAAACTAATGCACTAACAATTCAAAATTTATTAAAAATGCTTATTATATTACACACTGACAACTACAATTAGCACCTTGCATTTCAAGAAAGACAAGCTTTAGCTTATCACAAAGCTAAAACTAGTTTGATTTTTTTTCTCTTACCTCTGAAAGATCTCCATTTTTAACATGGATCCTTGCCATGCTGTCTAACCATGTCTTCCTTAATTCAGGTGTACTAGCGTAAGATTTTGCCAAACTGTACTGGAGGTCTACAAGCATTTCTGGATCATTCTCATGCTCCTTCATCTGAGCTGTAGCCATCAGTACTGTACGAATTCGTTTTGTTAAATCCTTAACATCAGAAGGGAATGTAGTGTGCTAAAACATAGAAAAGTGAGGTTAACAACTATCTTTTTCTACTCTTCACATAATAAAAAGTTGACACATGATTGCAAAAGATGCTATGAAAGAGTTTTCAAACATCATTCTACAGTATGAAAGAATAATAAATACAGACCTTTATAATTCTGTCATTATTGGCACAATTATTGATGATGGAAAGAGACTGCTGAAATCTAGTTCCTCCAATTCCAACAACATCAGCAATTAACTGGCTTACTGAAATAATAACCTTGACAGAAACAAATGTCTTGTTAGTGCATATTTCATGAAATACCCTTGAAATGTACCTATGAAACAGTTACAAAAGAAATTTTTTTTTTCTTAATTGAAAGATTACTCCCTTAAGTAAAATTGTATTTCATTTTTTCCCCCAGTTACTTGTATAGTAACACTGGCAAGAAAAAATAGGCTTGTGTAAATTTAATGCACACTCATCCTCTGCTCTAAAGACTGACTGCAAGGTGAACTAGTCAGAGGTCATAGAACTAGTAAATTATTACTCCCAGCTTTGTCAGAACACACTGTTTTCTATGTATTTGTTTTATTTTAGACTTTTACATGCTTGCAGCTGCACTTTTCCTTCTTCATACACAACAGGGTATACTACTTCAAAACAGAACATTTCCTACCAATGAACAAAAAATATTTCCTACGAAACACAGGGCCATCCAATTGTTTCCAAGTATTTCCTTGTACTGAACAATTTTATTGCCATTTTCTTACTCTTAGAATAGTACCAGCCTTACTTGAACCCAAAATAATTCCTTTTCTTTATCTGACAGGGCTTTGCATACTGGTATGCAACTGTGCACCTACAAATACAATATTTAAAAAATGAAGAATAAAGAAAGTATACTAACTTGCAGATGTGTCCTAACAAAAGACTTCTTCCCTGTGTAATCAAAATTATTTCTCATTAAGAAGTAAAGTAACTGTGAAGCCTCAGTACGAATTGAACTCAGTTTGGAATTACAATACTTCAGAATTTCATAACACAGTGCAGAACACATATCAGCTCTACCTTCATAAAACGTAGATGGAAACTGGGGAAAAAGTAGAAAAGAAAGTAGTTATTTGTTAAAACTAGTTTGAGTTCTTGATAAAACAAGCACGTCAAGAAAAACACAAATATATTAATATTCCCAAACTGGAAAATACAGACAGTTATGTTGGAAGAAGGGTTCGCCGGAGTCAAGAAGACGCTCAATATGAGTTATGCATCTTGCTCAACTTTATTAGTTTCTAACACTACTTATATAGAACCGATACACATGCATATTCGTAAAGCAGAAATATAATTGGGTAGTAGTCTCTAAACACGCGCGGTTCTCACACCCCTAATTACCATGACTAAAATAAGCATTCTATCCTTGTAGCTAATTGTGTTGCTGTGCTTCAGCCTTGTAGTTTGTTACTCCCTATTTTCCCATACCGGTCCTTATCTCTCTTGGCCCTGCACCTGCTTTCCCAGCAGCTGTAGCTTGTTACAGCCACAGCCTGTTGGCACAGCATAATTACTTGGTCTCAGGATTCAAGAATAGCTCAAGGCTACCTTTCTTGTTAACTTCAGCACAGCAACTTCAGTACAATTCTGATTACAGGCCTATTCTAATACCAGGCCTGGACTGTGCAGATCTTCAGAGATTCTAAGGCCATGCTTCTGCAGCCATTCTTCTACACAGTTATAGTAGTTCAAGACACAAACCAATTTTTACAGCAATTCAAAACACAAATATTCCACACTGTTGGGATTAGATCAGTCCTTATTAATCAATTTTAATTTGGGATTTCAGTTCTTATATTTTTACATAATATACTGTTAACTAAAGAACTAGATGAGTACTTGAAGATCATTTTTAAACTTCTTACCTTAAAAATAAGTGCCCTTAAAGCAATGAAGACATTTTTCAATGCTATTTCAGACTGATTCTTTTGAAGGAAGCAGAGGTATACATCAAATACTTTCTTCATCAGTGGATTATGTCCATGATCAGTCAGTAGTTGATTCTTTAAATCGATAGCAAAAATTTAGTTTTGTACAGTCATACATTTATACTGTTCTAAGAACACACACAGATCACGCAAAAGCCAGAAATCAAAAGAAATACAATCTGCACAGCATTACCAACATGTTTAATAATAAATAATAATCTGAATTTTAATTAGGTATGTATAACATTTCATTAATCTTGCTTTTAGCCAAAGTGTTGGCTTCTGAATAGACTTATAGGACACAACTATTTAACAGCTTTGATTAAATTAATTAGTATTAACAGTTCTTTGAGAGGCACACTCAAAGTATTAACACATTTTGCTCACACTGGCTTTAGCAGCTCAGACAGTGGAATTTTCCCATAGCAGTACCTCCTACTACAATGCTCTCAAAAAACCTCCTCCCAAAACAAACCCTCACCCACTCACCATCTTTCGTTACTGTCCTAGAACTGAAACTGAAAGGGCTCTTAAGGACAAAGATATTAGTTACTTTTCAGAGTTTTATCTGCATTGATATTCCAAAGCTCATTCTGAGGCATGCAATACACAGGGTTGCTCTTGATTTCTGTATCACCAACAGCTCCCTTCCATCCAAACTTTTTTTTTTTTTAATCTGGTCTCCTCCAATTTCTCTAGCAGAAGTAACGACTGTACATCTACTTTTAACAGTTCATATTGCTTCTGGTTTTCTCTGGGGATGTTTTCTCCCTTTGTCCACTGAGCATATGCATTAGGTTCCTATGGGACTCTAGGATGAAACAATGAGGTCTCTCTTTTTACAAAACACTAAAATAGGGACTGCTCAACCTTGTCCAGGGAGTCCAGAGCTGAGAGGACCATGTCAGGTATTGCTCCCTCTGACTCCATTGGCCCTTCAACACAATTCTATAGGGCCTTGCACCTTCTGCAACTCCCTTCCGCGTGCCCCACTCTTGTCATTACTGTATATAGGCATCTAAACAGTATGCTGCACGGCAGCTCCATCACCATCTCAAGTAAGTTTTAAGGTAATACTAACCCAAATAATCTACTTCAACATTTTTTTTAAAAAGATACTTGAGGCTCAGCATAGACCTAAGATCTTGTAGCATGCCTTAAGCTCTCTCAAACATGGAAGAGATGTCTAACTACAGATGTCTCCTTTTCTATTCATGGAGACGCAGAAGGAATTCTTCAGGCTAAAGAATTTCAGCATAATCCTAGGTATTTTGGGTGTTTCTCAGTATTAAAAAATTGAAGGAGGCAGTCCTCCATTAGAAGCCATTCTGATAATGTGACCTGCAGACCAGAACTCAGCCTGGTTTTAAGCTGTGTGGATTAATAGATTCAAATGCTTGCAGGAGACCAAAGATCTCCAAATGCTGTCCAGTGAAGCCACAGGCAGGCCATTTTAGAGGCAGCCAGACATAAATAGTTCGACATAAGCCAGTCAAGCCTGTTTGGTCACAAGATGAAGTTTTCTCTCTTGGACCAGTATACAGATCTCTGTAGATGACCCAAAACTAAATACCTAACTAAGTTCTAAAAGATGGTAAGGCTCACTACTTCCAGATTTATAGAAAAATAATGAAATATTGTCTTACAAACCCCTGTCCTTATGAGGAAATTGATATAATATCCTTTCTTCAGATGTCCCAACATCAGAGGTAGGCAGTTCACTAAAACCACCTAGAGTAGTAGGAATTCACACAAGATCATTTAAAATTCTACCAAGAAGCAGACATAACTTGTGACACAGCCTGTAGTGACGGGACAAGGGGCAACAGTTTTATACCGAGGGTAGGTTTGGATTGGACATAAGGAGAAATTTTCTTTACAATGAGGGTGGTGAGACACCGAAACAGGTTGTCCATGGAAACTGTAGATGCCCCACCACTGGAATTTTTCAAGGGCAGGTTGGATGGGGCTTTGAGGCAACCTGATCTGAAGATGTCCCTGCCCATGGCAGGGGTTTGGACTAGGCAACCTTTCAAGGTTCCTTCCAACCAAAACTCTCCTATGATTCTACAGTTTTATGTATTTTAGTGCAGTTGATTGAATACAAGCTCCCAGTTCTCCTGTTTTGTTTGGATCTTGCAGACTATTCCAGTATACTCTTACCTACTTCCTCAACATAATACATACAGATAACCTTGAAGAACTATCGTTCCAAGCATGACGGGCAGCTGATAACTAAAAGATTAGTGTTCATTCTTCTTTAAATCTTTAAAACTAGGTATCTTCATTTTCTATTCTGTCATGAAGTCGTGGACAGAACTGGTTCTAAACTCTTAATTAAATTCCTAATAAAAGGACTCATTATAAATAAGCTCATGTTTTCATAACTGAAGACACTAAATCTGAATCTTCAAGCAAGGATCTGGATACATTGCTCTGAATAAGAGAAGCAGCCAGCCAGACCTATCATCTCTCCTTTTTATAGCTTTACCTTTAATGTCTGGAAAAACTAAAAAACAAAACAAAAAAAACCAAAACAACAAAAACAGGAGGGGTATGCAAGTGGGCATGCTGTAAAAAGATTCCACAGGAGAGCTACAGTAACTGATACAACTAAAAAGAAGTCTTATTAGTGAAGAAATTTAAATAAAGTTACAGAAAAGGAACACACACAAATTACTGTTAATTAACTGAGACTTAAGCAGCCACCAAATTCAATATATAAGTCTGATAGTGTCCAGCTATGACTTATGGTTTTGCCACACAATAGCTTTATCACCCCACACTGTCTTTTTAAAAGAGTTTTACCACTAATATTTGGTAGACATTGAAGTTTCTTTAAGCATTTTTAGGAAGTTAGGATGAGAAGGCACTCTTCCCACGGATTACTGCTGATCAGTAAGAAGTCTGTGTCCAATGTGTAACTAAGGCAAAGCATTCTGCTGCAAAAGGTTATCAGCTTTTACATGAAGTAATAATGAAATACAGTGCTAGAAATGCTAAAACCACAATGCTATGTTACTAAACTATAAAATATAAATATAATTCTAAAATATTTTTTCTGAAAGATAATTATGGGAGATATTAACACCAAGTCAAGAACAAACCTTAAAAGCCATTGTGAATAATGACAGAGTATCCAGAATCGTAAGGCAAACTTCAGTGGCAATATTTGCTTCAAGTAAAGACTGGTGAAGAACATCTGCATCTGAATGGCCATAGCCTACAGAAATTCCAAATGAAGTGTAAGTGCTGGGTATGCTCATTTAAACGTTTCTTTTTTCAAAAGATTTGTTGAAGTAGGAAAAGATTAACAAGCAAAAAGCCTAACAGAAGTTAGTATTCAATACAGAAAAGGAATTCATATGCATTTAAATATTTTTCAGATACGTGCATGTAATTATTCTAACATAATTTGCTCAAGATCACAAAATACATTAAGTATGAATATCAACAACAGAAGCATTAAACAGCAGTTAAAACATAAATGTCTGATGTTTCATATATGTGTATGTATACAGAGGTATACATATATAAACGTACAGAATTATATATATTTACACATATATTCTTAAAATAAGTACCGCAGGAGGGAGTTACAGCTGAAAATATGTATTGGTAATTTAGCAATGTTATAATGATCTCAAAGTCAATAATAAATCAACCATTATAAAAATACAAAATGCTAAGAGTTGAAGGAATACAATCATGAGAATTCAGCTGCTTTTAAGTACAAGTAATTAATTCCGCTCTGTAGCAATATCATGCAATTACTCCATATAATAATCATTATTAATAAAAATATTTCATTGCTTCTAGCTCCATACTGTATTTAAATAATTTTTAAAACATATCCCACTTCAGCACTGGTTGTAGTATGTTGTTTATGTTTCCTAACATTGATTTTTTAAGAACCAGATTGACAAATGTGCCCTGGTTGCTTTTTAAAAGTTTAGCCTGCATCACGTTTATGTGTTAGATTTACAGTCAACTTAGCATCGCTAAATCAATGACAACCATGACAAACATGTTGAGACCAAGAAAAATCAGAAGAAATGACATGTTCTTTTATAATGACATCTGGCCACTTCCTTCCACACCTTCTTGATTCCCTGGCTGAACTACGTATGCATACCTATAACCACTATTTTCTTTGGATTTATACATTTTTTTCTGTCAGGAAATATACACCTTTTTCCTATCATCTTTTGCATTCTCTTTGACTCCACCTCTTCCTACTCCCATGTATTTTCTTTGTGATTTAAATCCAACCACCTCCTTCACCTCTGTAATGATGGAAAGGAAAAATTGGCATTTAGAAGCAGTCTTAACACAACAGCTGTTTGCCAAATAGTTTACTTTTAGTAAAAGTGTTCTCTTCCTTAAAGAAGTTTAAAGTAAAATCCTTTTTCATAGCAAACACCTTTGGGTGACCAGAAACCCTTAAGTTAGCCTGCGGTTTTGGTAATGTTGAAGATACCAGAGAGGATGACTATTTTGAGAACTGCATTGAGGACAGGGGAATTATTCTTTAAAGTAGTAATTTGTTTGCTCTTCTGGTTCAGAAGAAAGGTACAAGGTTTATTGTAAATATTAAGTAAAAACTGTAGTCAACGGAGAGGATTCCAAACAGTTCAAATGCTGTTCTTCACATAAATAATTTAGAAGAAACACATAAACAGGTTGATCACTCCACATTATTACTAGAGACAGAAGTTTTGGGCAGGATGTAAAAAAGGAACACTCAATTTGGTTGAGTTAAAAGACTGTGTTTGCACTGCTTTCTCCATACACATGCCAAAAACTATCCTTGTTTCAATTTGCTATTGTTTTAGAGAAGCTAATATTGTATTCTTCATGTATAACTAACACACCGGATTCTATTTTTCACACGTAACTTAAAAGGAAACTATGGAACTACAATTACCACATACAATATAGACATCTACCTGGGTATGCCCATGAACATGTGCCCATACCATCACACTACTGCAGAGTAACTGCATTTAAAACCATCTAAGAACACTAAAAATGGGATAATCTCTAACAACTTTGGGCTTGACAATGATCACATACTGCTATTGCAGATCACAGTGTATCTCTAGTATTTCAGTATGTTTGCATGTCACTGTTCTAGTGAGCATCCTCCTCCAGCCCCAACAATAGAAATACAAATTGACATTCTTGGAGTTTGTATTGAGATGCTTTAGACATTCAAACAAAAGGCCTAATTTCTTACATACTTAAGCACAAAACTACACTAAAATTTCTCAGAGATGTGAAATATCACACCATTACTTCAGTACTATTCCTTGCTTAAATGATTAGAAAGGAAGAAATTAAGTTTATAATTTACATTTATAGGCAACTACCTTGCCAAAGAATCATGATTTTAGAAACCAGTAAAGCAACTAATTCCACCAGATACGTCCTTCCTGTCTGCATCCCATACAGGATACGTACAATATTCATCCAAGTTCTGAAAAGTACGTTGGATACAAGATACAGGCAGACTGACAACTAAACAAAACTAAAAGTTAGACCACAACAAGACCAAAAATATAAAAACGAATTTCACATTTGACATGGCTTTTACAGCAACATATTTTCACTTTGTAAAACCTTGGTCAATACAAGGTGCAACATCCTGATATTCATTAAACATCCAACATTAAAAAAACTATTATCACTTTATGCCAAGTTAGCTGAACGAGACACCTTCCTTCATGATTTCCTTCAGATGGAAAAGAACAGAAAGTTTCTTTTTACATAAGCATGCATTTATTAAAATCTTTCAGCTCACTGTTTCCTAAAAATCAGTAAACTTTGCCAAGTTTGGGATGCATGAAATTTCTTTGTACAAGGCCCAGAAACAGCCATGTTATTTATTTCCCAGAAATTAGAAAAAAAAAAAAATTAAAAAAAAAAATCAGTGTTTACCTACAAAGTATTTTACCTTACTGAATGTATAGTCACATAGTGTAAAAGCTTTTGTGCATCAAAAAACATCCATGAATTATTACAATACAGCAGTAAGCAGACTGATTACAAGAAAAAAAAGTACTAATTTGCACACCTATATGGTTTTCTGACATTTTTAAAACCAAAAGAACTGCATTTCTCCTATTTAAACAGGCATGAGAATACATTTATAAACAGAGGTTTGGTGGGATTTAACTTTTCTTTTTTCAGTTTTCCTCTAGACTATGTGGTAAGTCTTGTGCAATCATACTAACTGTTGCTCTATATTACAAGTAATGAGCTAAAAGATTTTAAGAGACAGTTAGATATGCTTTGGGAAATAGAAGGATGAACAGAGTGACCAAACAGTTAAATAATTGCTTTACTGCACACAATTCTTTTCAGTATCAGTGTTGAATTTTACTGGATTAGTCAGCCAGTTTCACTGTTTTTTAAAGCTGAAAATTGAAAAATGGTGCTTCAGAATACTTTACATACAGTATATTTTGCAATTTAAGAGCAGCATGTTTAAAAAGATAGGCCACAAGCAGATTTAGTTTTCAATACAGCAGTCTTATACAAGCTGACTTCAACCTGATTAAATCTTACCATTGTCTACAGAAATTCCAAGAATACTTGATATCTTTCTCACACTGAAAACAGAAAAATCACTTCATTATTGGACGCTTTTTCACTTCCAGACAAACCAAATCATGGGATTCACAATCTTGGTAGAAATTCTAAGAAACTTATTTCTCCTTAGAGGATGTCAAAACATGGAGATATGGTCAGAGCACATATATTTACTTTTAGACCTATCATTTGTAAGACCAAGTGGGGGGGAAGGGGAAATGAAGCTTAATAAAGCAAATGGAAAAAATAAGTAATTTTTTTAACTATGTGCAGCACAAAGTTGAGGTGCGTACAATTAAAAAGCATTAAAATACAATTTTAAAATACACTGTGGTTAACCATGCTCCATGTTATGGCATCAGCCAGCATTGATTGTTCTGTTATAGAGCAGGGAACAGATCATTGACTGATTCCAGCTATGCGTTTGACCTAGAACAATAAAAGTCATTGAAATGCACTGGTGTGGCTCTGGGACCTGTCTCTGGTGTTGTGGTACTGGTTGAAGATGACAAATGTTATCATGTCATGAGACTTACTGTGGTTAAAAGTGAGAGAGTTATCCAGGCTGCTCAGCTGCTGCAATCTGGCATGCATCATTCCTGTTCTGTTACGGGAAACAGGCAATGTCTGAGATTTTCGATCATGAACTATGGATCCCAACCCCTCCTGGTTCCTGCAAGATGGGTGAAATGGGATAGAAGCAAAAGTTAGACATGTCAAACTGCAGCAAGACAGGAAGTGTTAGTTAAGCACGAGAAGTTTTACAGAAAGAATTATAATGCAACCTATTTAATGTTTTATTTATAAAACAAAAATAGGTAGCTTAAAAAAAGCACCACAGCAAACTCTTTCTTAAAACCTCAAAGCATGAAAGCAAAAGCACACAAGCAGTTGCTCTTGAAGCACTAAGTTTACTTCAGAGCTTTTGAAAACATATTTGAGAACATAAATATTCTGAAAATATTCAGAACCCAAAACCAAATCCTCTATTTTGATTGTAAAAATTTTAGAAAAAAGTTAGAAGGACACACAGTGGTAAAATTAGAAAGCACACATGCAACAGGAGAGCAGGAATTAACTGAGGTATTATCATGTACATCTTACCCAAGCAGGAAGGGAGAAGAGCCATATGCTTTGTTAAACTTGCAGCAATCAAGTGAAGAAAACAGAAAAGTGATCTGTGTTAGCTATCAGTACAGGCTAACTTCCTATTGTGTACCACCACCAGAGCTGATGAAAAATGAAAACCAGTGCTTGAATTACAGAATACCCTGTTCCCTTTCATTCTCTGTCATTTGTGTATTTTAAGAGTACGTGCATTGACCATGATACGCTTCAGCGTAATGACAAAGTGAAAGACTAAAAAGCTACACTTACTGGGAAAATCCAGTACCTCTGCAGAACACCAGATGATTTCTATAGCTTAACATTTTTAGTGTTAAAATGCAGTACAGACTACACAATCAGTAAACAAAAAGTAAGAGTGGTAGTCTTCTCTACAAACTAGTTTAACAAATTAGCTTGAAGAATTTTTACAAAAAGCCTGAAAATTACAGACTCTTGTAAATCCAGAGTTCCAAGTACATTTAAACACAAAGGTTACAATAGCCAGATTTTTTTTTGGCCTTTTTTTTTTTTTTTTTAAGGTATGTGAACAGAGATGAGATTTATTTCCAAAAAATCTCCAAGGACAAAGTTTGTTGTTTGCAGAAAGACATTCACATACCATTAAATCTAAATTAAAAACAAAACCTTTAACATTTTAGTTAGAATGCTTTACCACCCAAAGTCAGCAAAAACTTTCTCACCAAGCTCAAGAGGGCCAGTATCTCAACGCCACAAGTTTAATTATAACAGTATTATCATGCCAACCACAGCATAAGGTCTAAACGAGTTGCTATATCTCACTTCATTAAAAAAATACTTTGCATTAAAAAACCCATTAATGCAAAGATGTTAAAATAATTTAGTACATGTTTTTGACTCCCACAGATTTTCTCCTAAACAGGCTTCAATGGGATCCTACAGGTATGTAACAGTAAGTACTTCAGACTTCAAACTGAGAAACAGCAGCATTGGAATGTTCACTACTCACCTTTCAGTAAAAACACTATATATAAAATTTCTAAAAGATTTCAATGGACATGGTTTTACGGCCAAGTGAGTAAACAAAACAATTAAATCATAAAATTTCTTCCCCAAAACCACAATTTCCAGGAAAAAATGCTGTAAAAGATAGCATTTAAGGGGTAGATTTTACAGTAACTGATAATAAACACAAGATGCACAATAACAGATACCAGACTTTCAGACAGGATACAGATTTGATAATACAAGAGCCAGTGACTTACTTCAAACTGTTATGTATCATTTCACAATAACTCTTCTACTCATGCAGTTTATTTGTAATAGAGATTCAAGGCTTATTGTACACACTATTAGTGAACAAGACAAGAATTTGAATTCCACACAGTACCTGGCTATGTATCGTTTTCCCATGTACTGGAACTGATGCAAGCATACTCTGCAGAGAACACATAAGTCAGAGAAGCAACACTTAAAACAATCTCTTCTAGATTTATGTACATCAGAATTATTCAACTATTATTTTTTTAACTTTAAACTCTTCGGTCATAAAACTTCTTTATTTCTCCCACCCTTACAATTCCCTTCCAGTCCCCAAGCCAAGAAAAGGTAAACATGTCTCTTCTGAAATCAGTCACGGATGGTTGTTGTTTTAAGCAAGTCTGGATTAACAACAAAAGGTATATAAGGCTGCCTCCAGAGCACACCTATCCCAATGCTCTGAATCAAAACAGCTAGTGCGAGCCCAACAGTCACACAGCAGAAGAGCCAAACGGCAAAAAAAACCAAAGCACCTTAGAAAACTGTAAACAGTGAGCTCAAATGCTTCATTTTGTATAGATTTTTACTATTTATAAAGGAGAAATGTTTAGAGTTCTTTAAAGTGTAAATTCAAACTGAAAGTCGATTTTCAGGCTTCCTCTTCCATGTGCCAGCTGTGAATGAGGGAGAAGACTGGGAAATAGTCTCTTCAACTCAGCTCCATTTTGTACTCAGACTTAAGTAGATTAGCCATCTCCAAACTGTGGAGTCAGAATGGTGTTTGCCTCTACCAAACTTTTCACTACATGCAAACTAACTGCAATTCCCCTTTCTGATATCTTCTTGTCTTTTTTTAGATTCTTAGTTTTTCTGAAAAAGTTCTTTGCATGGCAAGTACCTACCTACCAGAAACACTGTCTTACTGACGTAATGAGAAACTACCATAATGACCTGTATTAATAAAAATCATCGATACGAACGTTTTTTGCATTGGCAAAATACTCCTAGAATTAGAAGAGATGGATTTCATAAACCTTGTTCCTGTTCCAGTTTAAGGAACTGTGGTATCATCCACTGCAAGATGGAAATTTTCTTCTGTATTCTATATACTGCTATCGTGATGTAAATCATCTTTGATAATTTGTAATTTGAGATTACTGATTTGATCACAAACCAATCCTATCCAGCTCTTAAATAAGAAATATCTAATGGCAAAATACTGTTCACCACTGAATCTGTACAGTTTATGCCTCAGGCTTCAGAAAGTCTATTAAGTAGGCTCACTTACTTCGTCAGTTCTGTGTCTGATACAATCAATGTCATGCCAGATGTAGTCACATGATGAATTAAAACACTATGTACAATATATTCCTAAAACAGACCTTGAGTAGCACATTCTACTACACAATTAACAACTGATACTACATTGATTGAGCCTCTACTACAAAGGAAAGCAGTCTAGTGAAACAAGTAAGGCAAGCAGAAAGGCTCCACTTCAAGCCAATAGCACCTTCTTTGCTTTTTATTACTGTATCAAGCAATTCTCATGAACAAATGCACCAAGTGTGCATAGGGATGGAGTGTAGCCATTGATAACAAATACTGGATTCAACCTGTATCTTCTCCCTTAGGGAATGGCACAAGCCACAAGAGGAATGCTAGGTGGACAGTTCACGACCCTTCGTATCTGAAGTTAAGCAATGCAATCAATTTTGATATGCAACCACTTAATTTCAGCAGTTCATGTTACAACATGCATTTTAATGCAAACAGGTAACAAGACAGCTGGCTCCTTTCCATGAGCATAGCAATATTCTGAGCACTACTTGCTGTTTAGGAACTTCCTGAGATCACTTCTGTATAGCCTACTTCCAGAATCTATCATGGAATTGGACAGACATGCAATTGTGCACATCAGGTTAAGGACTTCTAAACAGACCAAGATCGTGTTATTTTTTCAAACAAATAAATAAAACCATGTATACAAACTTACATCCACACTCATTTTTTTTAACAGCATAGCAAAATGTGATTTTATGAGAAGCTCAACAAAAATCTTACTCTGTAATCGTGAAAAAGTCCATGAGTTCAGATTTTGTAGCCTTGTTCCAATACGTAAACAGAGCGTCTAGGAAAATGAAAAATATTAAAAACAAGACAAAGGCAGCAAACACACAAAAGTATTTAATAGAAAAGTTAACTATGTTGGTTTTAATTTTCAGATAATGAGGATTCAGAGAATATGAAAATGGCTTATGTGGTACAGATAACTTACTATTTAATGTTTTCCTTTAAATTGATTGTACAAATGCACATATTAGTTCTCCAAATGAGTTTCTACAATATGCTTTTAATTAATCCCATATTAAAATATTCCCATACAGTTTCATATTTTAAATAGTAATAATTGTATAGTCAGCAGTGACTACAGTGTTCTAAAAATATAAGACTTCAAAATACTTTGAACTGTTAGTCCTATAACCTGCTTCTTTATAGACTGGTCTCAACATTTTTAAAATTCAAATTGACCATTTCTTCTTTTTTAATTTACAATGTTTTACTATGGATAGTTTTTCAGTACAGTTTCAAATTTTCTTTATTTGCACAGATTTCAAAAATGGCTATCTATTTTTTTACAAAGCTTTTAGTTACATAGCCAAGACCGGTCTCTCTTGCCAAAAAAACTTCAAAATTAGCTTACAAACTCAAAATTACAAAGATGTGTGGCAAAATTTGTTTGACACTCGTTCTTTTCCAGGAGAATCGAGACCAAACAAATCCCCACCATGCTTATGTCAATTTTAACTGGAATTTCCTAGAAATTCTAACTAATTTTTACATATTTCAAAGTGTAAAATAGTGAAAAGATATTAGAGTTTTATTATAATTTTAATTAAAATATGTAAAACAACATTATTATAATTACATGAAAAATCTCATTCGTGATTAATTGGGATAATAAATTAAGAGTTCAAGTAGTACATAAACTTGATTTTTAGAAATTAAAACCAAAACAGGCACAGAAAATAAATTAACTACTTTTGATATATGTTTAGCACAAACTGAAAAATTCAGTGTTTTTACAAAAAGGATTTGCCTTCTTTCTTAAATACTGATCAAGGATAGGGGAGTGATTCAGAGCTGTATGATCCTAGTAAAAAATTAAGGTTTGTCATTCATGCAGTGCTTCTATACCTCTGTAACCTTCACCTAGGTAAAACGACTCTCTCAAAAATTTGGTGGATCATCTCACAAACATCCCAGGAGAATGAAGAAGCACTAAATGTCCCCATTCCAGAAATAGAAATATACATAGCGATCAAACCATTTGTTTCCCTATCATACAGGAAGTATGCAAAATAAGAGGAATGGACTAGCCCAAGACTCTGCTACTGATCAATAAACTATTATTCACCTCTATTTTCCAAACTGGACTGCAAAATCACACACAAATATTCGCTTTCTTACCAAGTCCTTTAATTAACCTCGTACTTTGAAGGAATAATCACTTAATGCTTACAAGGTTTCAGTCAGAGTTTAATTTGACCAGTCCCACATATTTGTAACATACAGCATAACATGGTACCTATACCTCAAATATTATGCTGATTTTGAGAAAGTATTGAAATCACGGGCATAAATCCAACACATTACTTGGAATTTATGAAAAATATGTGGAATTACTTACCTTCTGACATACTTCTTAAAATATGAAGGAAACACATGAGCAGACTTTTGATCTCTGCTTGGTCAAGTTTGTCATATCGAACTATAGAACTTCCTAAAGTGCTGCTCTGTTGGTTCTGAAAAAAAGACAGACAGACATATATTGGCTGAAGAGTTCTGAAACTGATATGAACTAAAATGTTTTAAACTGCCTTATTAATTCCTGCAACAGAAAAAGGATCCCAGAATAGAGACAAAAATGTTTCATGTAGAGACAGGTCACTGAAACACACACTACACACATGAAGTATACCAAATTAAGCCTCTTTACCTTTGTTTATTTCCTTCTTTGTATGAATTTTTCCCTCAGAGGGAGGAATAATAGGAAAAGTCACCTAATTACACATAGATACCCACATAGTGGAAATCAGGCATGCCCCTTCTGTTTAGATGAAATACTTTAAAAATAAATGCTGCTATTAGGTGACACATACATGCTCCTTTGCTTTTGAAGAGACTTTATTCTGAACCATAGACAGATCTGCACCTACAAAATTCTTTCCATTTAAAGATGTGAGAACCTCAAGGGAAACATACATGAATGGCAATAAGCATTTTGGAAGTTTAACTACTGATAAGTAACTTGCCCTTGCCTCAAAAGAAAAAAAAAACCAACCCAAACAAAAGCCAACAAACCCTGAAAACCAAACAAACACACCCCACATCCACACACCCCCAAGCATAAAAAAAACTTTCTCCCTGCTTCATTTGTTTATGCAAATTCTACACTTGTGGAAAGTTAATCAGCAATTCCTAATACTTAAATCTGTCAAAAAAGAAAAAAAAAAAAACCCAAACCTGATTTTTCAAAATATGTATCACGAAAAAAAATAAAACTGTGAGAATATATACATTGAACTTTGTACAAAGACTTACTTGTAAAAGAATAATTTCCACACAATCAAATGTTGCAAAATCCTCAGTCTGAGGCTTTTACACATATACTACATAAATATCTTTTAAAAAAATAAATTATGCCCTTTTTAGTGCCTAATTCTCACTTCCAATATAAGGCCACTTATGTGAATGGAAAAGGAACCGGACATTTAATAAGTTTTCTGTAAATTTAACAGTCTAGTATGATTGATCTGTGCAACTCTGTGGTTTCTACAAGACAGCTGGATCACCTTGATGCTGTGACCTTTTTAAGGGGACATGCCAGTGTTGGAAGATATCCTGCAGACAGAGAAGTGCCAATACCTCAAGGGCAGAGCAACCCTTCCAGGAACACTCCTCACTGAGAGCAGGAGACATGCCAATCCATGAGGGAACATCTCACAGCATACACATCAATTGACTGGTAAGCGCTTTAACACATTCCATGTAAAAGGAAAGAATTGCTGTCCTAAAACAATCTGTGTAGATCTTGTCACATACTAGACACTGAATGGATGCACAGTGAAACTGAATGTGAAACTATGATTAATACTAGACACAAATTACTGTAATTTAGGAGAAAATGGACACCTATATAAGCCTGATTATTGCAGAGTAAAGACCTCACAAACTATGAAATATCTCTGGTGAACAAGGAGGTTCTACTATACAGCTTTATGGAAACAAATAGGGCAGGGAATTAATGGCTGGCAAAGCAGGAAAAGAATGAGTTTCCTAGACTTTCAGATACTGTCCAGAGCAATACGTATTATTTCTCTAAAATAGCTGAACAAGTACATGGATAAAACTAGGATTATAGCTACTCAAAACTTTATTTCAAAATCATGTCAATAACCTATAAATAAGCATGTATTAAAATAGAAACTGGTATACTTTCAGCCAGTTCTGATTCCACAAGTGTAGTTCTACAGGTTATTCTATTAGAACGAAAACATGGCTCTTCAATAATGGTATCAACCAACGAGCAAAAAGTTGAAGATAACGTGCATGGAACAACTGATCTACTAGAAAGAAAGTTTGCAAAGCAACAAATAAGAAGCCAGGATTAAGTATTATTGGGAAAAATACTAACAGCACGCTCAACAAATCCTGTATTACCTAAATTGGCAGACCAGAGCAGAATTTTCAAAGGATGTCGATTCCTTTGAAAACTCTTTTACTTGGTAAGAACACTACACATAAGTAATTAACAACATGACAGCTAAGTAATAGATGACAGCACTGCCATTTAGCAACAGTGTATGTACAAGATATTTATTTACTTGGTCAACGTCAAAGATGATTTTTTTAAAAAGTTTATTTATATTAAAGACCCTCAGAGTCAAATTCTGCTGATATTTAAGCTGATTGGATTGTTATGCTTAAATTAAATCATGTACATGAACTATTCCAGGTTTGTCATTTAAAGGTATATTTTACATGGTTACATTGCACATATTTGGCTTGATATTCAACTGTTGCAAAGCAGTGGCAAAACTACTGATCACACACTTCACTCAGAAGCTTAACTATACCAAGCACAAAAACCAAGTACTTCTTGTAACTGAAGAGAGAAAGCAGCATGCAAAATTTTCTCTGGCAAAGCTGGAATTGTCAGAAGTGAAAAATCCATAGTAACACGGTTTTTCTTTGCAGGGTGAGAATTTTCTTCTTCTTCTCCATTAGGGCGCATAGCATGAGCAGAGTGCCTTCTGAGAAGCTTCTCTCTCTGCCACACGAAGGCATGTCAGAGTCAAGGGGAAAAAGTTAACATGTTGTGACTTGCACAACAAGATCTAAGAAAATGAAATGTGATCAGTATCAACACAAGCTCTAGAAAGACATGACTGAATACCTCATAGCTACTGCAGCCAGAGCTCCTAATTTGTAACAGCTTTAAAAGTGAAATGATTTAGAAAATTCAAACTAATATAAAAGAAATCACCTAAAGAAAGCAGAGCAACTGTTTTTTCAGTATTTAAAAAATGCTATGCATATTGTGTACAGAACAAGATGGAGTGAAGGTATCTACAAAATCAAGGAACCTGATCTAACTAGAATTCAGTTCTCTCAAGCAAAATTCAGTCTACTTCATCTAGTGCCTTTTCCTAGCAAAGGAAACAACAACTGTTTGCTTACATCTCTACATTGAAAATCTGTTTGTATTTTCTGCAAAACAGCTTAATAAATGCAATGCAAAAAGAGTTCATATGATACTTACTATGCAAAAGAAAAACTTACATAAAATAACGGCTCTACAGTTATTCTAGAAAGCCCATTCCCAATGGAGATTAGAGAAGTTAACCACTATGAGAATTAAGATGAAACTTTAGGAATACAGGTTGGGGTTTTTATTTTGGTTTTGGTTTTTTTACCTTGTCAAGAGAATTGCTCTTGTCACTGTGTCTTTCTGGGAGACTGTTTCCCGAGTCTGTACTTATAAGAGAGCCTCTTGAGTCAGCATTCCTCACGCTATTAATATTTGGAGTTGATGTGGTGTAGGGGGAAGCTAAAAAAACCCAAAACAATGTAAAAGTCTCCAACAATACATACACTGAAAAAAGTCACTCTATAGTTTAGTCAGACTTCTAAAACCACCATATATGTATATATTTTTTAAAGGAGGCAAAGAGCTAATTCCATTCAGTTACTTTCAACGAAGACAAACTTATCCTAGAGGTTCAGCAAAGTATATCTTTATGTACATACACACAGACTTTTGTACAACTACAAACACACATGCATAAAAACAGATGTAGCAATACATATACACACTTACATGAAGAAGCATGTATATTTAAGAAGCTCACCTTCCCCATTTTTCATCTTTCTTTTTTTATTATTTTTTTTAAATTGAGTAATTGACAACTAATTACACCAGACAAAAAACAAACAGAAAACCACATTAAAGCGACAGACAGGAGGATGCCCACATGTGTGCACAAGCAGCACCTCCACTTAGAGGTGGTCTCCAACATCATATACAAAATGGTAAATTATGGCTTTCTGGCTATAAGTGACTAAGGCTAGTTTTGTCTCCTATTCCTCTGCATCAAGACAAGAACTATCATCTTTGAGGGGGGGAAAAGCATCTTTCTCCAGGAAATAGCTTTAGATTCAAAAAGAAAAGCAAGATCAAAAAGATCCCAAAAGAAAGATTTCATGTAGACTGTGAACAATGACTGATGATGAAGAGCTGATTGCATGAGGGTTCTGTTAATGAAAGTAGCGGTAACATTCACGTATATATGCAGAAAGCAACCAAAATTTGACACAGAACAATAAATTCTCGTAACAAATGAAAAAAGGAAACAGGCTCCTTTTAAAATTATTTTATTATTTTTTAAGTGCTTACCAATGCCAGAGATAACACCAAATAGATCTTTAGGAAGATTGTTATCCAATGTGTTTCCTGATTTTTGTGGTGTTACTAGCTGACTTGCAGTTGGCAAATTAAGCGCATCATCCTTTGCACTCTGGAAAAGAGGAAAAAGTGATTACTGTTTTCCAACATTATGGACTTAGTGAATATGACATATAAAAATATAGCTCTAGATGATAAAGTGTATTTCTTTCTTAAATTTTAATTTCTATTAAATATGGTCAAAAGCACAGAATGAGATGTTCAGGTATTTGCACAAGCTTGGAATAGCCTAAAATATAAATTATCTTAGGAAATATTAAAGAAAATGAATACTAGATTCAATTATAAACACTATAAACCAGATATTTCCAAGAACTCAAACTACTATTCCAAACACATATTCTCTTGTTGGAAGGTTATCATGAATTTCTTTCTTAATACCAAATGGAACATAGCAAGATACGGTCAAAAATAAAATACATTAATAATTAAATCTTAGATTCAATAACTGTATGCAACTATACTATATCAATATACACCTTCACAAATTGCATTTGAATTCATTCTCCTGTAGCCCTGTTATACTACAGCTGTTCCAAAATCACACTCCTTTAAGGTTAAAAATTCTTCCTTAATTTCTAGAAAATTAATCTCTTTTTTGGTGGTCCATTTATTCCATTTATTTCAGTGTTGGACTGAATTGAAAAATAAGATTTTTTAAGAAGCAGCAATCTACTACCAATATACAATCTTTTCTGCTGAACAACGACAGTAACTACTGAAATTGTTGGGATTTTAGCAAACATAACTAATTCTCTATGTGTTAGATGACAGGGGAGAATCCTCCTGCATAAAAATGAAGCATGTGCAAGTGCCTCCCAGTGCCAGGATCTACAAGAATGGAGGCAAAATGTTCATGCAAACTGACAGACAGACTAAAGAGAAGTGTAACTTTTGAGTAAAAAACAGACAGAATTTAATGAAAACCCCTCTCACAGAAACTGCATCAAGACTAAGCAATAGATATAAATGGAAGGCCATTAAATTGCAGAAACAACAGATTAATTTTAGTTTCAAATACACTGTTCCTTCAGTTTGTTTGACTGCTCTTCTTCAAACCCTTAAAAAGATGCAGTGTGTTCAATCCTGTGTGGTCTATAGTTTGTACTGAAATAGAGGTGCATGCACTGGAGATACAGAAAAAGCAAGATGTTAATGGCAGTATAATCATATGGCATTAAAATAATGCTGTGGTAATCTGCGTGGCCTAGCATTCTCCAAAAATCTTCCGATGATCAGTAAGGGCACTGTAACCTGTATGTAGGACCAAACTAACCAATTACCACGTTAGACATAACTTAGCTTGGTAAGAGAAACTGCAGCCAAAACCAATAAATTACAATAAAGATAATTTAGAGTATCAAATAGAAATGTCACTTACATTGCTGGAAGGGTTAACGGGAAACGGAGACACATCTTTAACATTGATTCGCTGAACATTTTCTATGAGCAGTCCAAAGAGTGGCAAATACATAGTGGCTATTCTTGCCTGATGGCTCTAGAGTATAAACAGATGATTAATAAATTACAGATTTAATTTTAAATCACCAATTATTTTTTTAAGCTATTCACTCCTTAATTACAAAAAAAGAATATTTAATAAATATTTGTCAAGCCAGAGCCTACATTCATACCATCCCTATATTTCATTCTAATTCACAGGTCAGTAAATTTTATTTACTGTTTTAATAAAATGCAGAAAAGCCCCTAAATTAATGTGACTTTTGCTAAGACTTAACCAATTAAATTAATATGATGATGGCTTGTAAATTAACGACATATTCCATTAAAATTTTATGGCTTCTCCACAGCAGATCTGACGTTAAAAAAAAAAAGTCAGCAAAATTAAAAATCACTCAAAATTTACTACCATGACTTGTAGCTTGCTTATACTCATTTTACAAATAATAGATGACAGGATAGCAGCCAAATATTAAGTGCTAATGTTTAATGAAAATAAGAGATTTAAAAACATTTGTAAAAATCAGATTACTTTACGAACAGCAGTTAGATTATACTGTGCTGAAACGTAAAAACATGTAATTATGTTAAAAGGTGCTTTGTGCTTTCACTTTGTAAAATCTGAGATTTTCAGATTGATTTTGGTATAATTTTCATACATTTTTTCATCACAGTCTGAACAGGAATAGCATTGCTACAAATTAACAAGTTTTTTGTGAAAGAGAAAAACTTCTTGTATGTGTGCACACTTACTCTATTATTTTGTACTACTAGTATAGCAACATACTTACCCTGGAAGCATATCTATCATCAAAAGAATGCTTTATCATCAAATTCTTGAGCACGCTAATAGCAATCTGCCGCACATCTCTGAACTCTTGTAATGCATTGCCCACCTCCCTGAGAAGCAGTCCAACTAAGAAGTGATTTTTACAGAACTCGTCCGTTAATGAATAGTCCAGGTGAAGGTCTGGAAGTAAAGTACGTAAGTTCTATGATGTATTTATATATATCATGTATAATCATAGTTACTCGTATATCCCTAGCTCAATTTACTGCATAACAATGCATTTATTAAACAATTATGATGTATATTCAAGCAATAGAAGCTGAAGAAATCAAAATACATTATTTTAAAAAAATAATTAAATACTGTCCAATATTCAAAAGTGTTCCTATTCAATTTACCTGGACCAGCATCTCATAGCTCCAAATTCAAATTTTAGATCTATATACAGGTACTGGAAACACAGAATGCACAAAGGCTGCACATATTCTACCTTTCAGGAACTTAGTTATATGGCAGAGTTTAATAGTTAGTCTGTGGTTCAGTCCCAGGTTAGCAAATATGAAGGACTGCAAGCAAAACATGGATTAAGAAGCTTTAGATTTTTGTACTGCAGTTTTAAGTTCCTTTTTCATTATCTTACCCCTGTATCTATTATGAATATAGACTATAGAGCCTCCTAACAACTGTGATCTTGGTTAACTGATATACTCTAAGAAAATAATCCCAAAAATTTGCAGTGTGTAGTAAGTGTAATTAACAGACTGCATTTGCAACACATACGTCCAAATTAAGCCATTTCTTCTCAATATATCAGAACACAATAATATTTAAACAAGATAACTTAAATTGATCTATGGAAATTAAACCAGTATTGTAATACAGTAGGCAATTTCCTGCTACAATTACACAAGACTTTTCAAGAAATATTTATATAATTGGTGTTAATTCCAACAGAATTGAAGTCAAAGAACATTTCATTTGAAATTTCTTCTTAAACCACCGCCATGCAAATTTATTTCATAAAGTATTCCTAGCAGTAACTAACTGTAAATCTATACTAAGCCTCATATAAATATTATATAGACACATACACACACAAAACCCAGGCACATCTGACAGAGTAAAGTCAGACTGCTCCCCCCTTTAGAAGTAATTTTTGTGCAATAAAATAATCCAGTTCATTTATGTACTGAATATATGACAGCTTAAGAGAAACTTTAGTTTGAAGACCTTATTTATTAGAATGCATATATGTTTAACCTTATAGATGAGCAGGTGTTCAAGAGTTGCTCGTATTCACTGTTATTGTTCCATACAGTAATCGGATACAGATGCTACTTTCTAAGCACTTTCATTTTTCAAAGAACTCTTTCAGTAAGGGAATCCATTAAGTCAGAAAGAAACATACATAAGACAGCACAAGCACAGACATTCTACAGGCATTCTTGCCACTCACTTAAGAGCCAGCTGCATCACACGAGGTCTCTTTTGCTTGAGACAGCAAAACAGAGTCAGAAACACTTCCGATAAAGTTTTCTTTCCTGGCTGAACTCCTAGTTCAGCAGGGAGCAGCATTTTACATGGTTCTTTACTGTGTAAGCAGAAACAGTATTTTCTCTAGTTTTGCTTTTAGGATCCCCTAAACCAACAACTCACAGTCTTTTTCTATGGAAATATTTATGCAATGTTGTTATCCAAGACGCTCCTGAAGGCTGAAAAAGCCAAAGACAGAAACAAGTTCTATGCAGCTCCAGCTCTTAGTTCCAAATCTTGTTCTACCACCTCGATGAAAGTGTTGGTTAGTTATACTCAAATTTACTAAGCCAGCAGAGTCTACTGAATAAATATTTAAGAAAAAAAATAACCTTATCTACAAAAATATGTTAGGCAGGTTTTCTTATTGCTTATAAAAGCACCTTCCTCGCCTCTGCTTATTGATGCCTGCTATAGTTCAATGCCTGGAAGAAATTAGTAATAACTTTACAGCCACAAATGCAATAGCTAACATACTATTTGTTTTGGCACAAGGCTAGATGTACCAGGATTCCAGGTGGGTGGAACAGGACTGAGCTCCAGTGTCAAAAAAAAATTATGCACATGAGGTAGAAGCAAGAACAAGCTACAAAAAGAGGAATACAGAAGCACCAATCAAGTACACAGGGACAGCACCAGGAAAGCCAAAAATCAGCTACAGCTGCAACTGGTAATGGACATCAATGGCTACAGGAACAGCTTCTACCACATCAGTATTAAAGGTCTAAACAAAGAAAACAAGGGATATTTGCTGAATAGGGACTGTGATTTAGAGACAGTGGACTTGGGTAAGGCTGTAATACTCCATGCCTTTGTTACCTTATCCTTCACTGCCATGGTTTCCAGGCCTTAAGAGTCTAGAGACTGTGACAAAGAGAATTACCAGCAGTGGACTAGGACCAGATCAGGGATCTCCTGAGACACCTCCAGTCATGCAAATCCACAGCACCGGATGAGATGCTGAGAAAGTTAGGTGATGTCATTGAAGACCACTCACTATCACCTTTAAGCCATGCCATGGTGATTAGGGGCCTCCCATAACTGGGACCTCACAATGCCTGAAGGTAGACATTGCGCACATCTGCAAAAAAGGGCAAGATAATTCAGGGAACTACAGACCTCACTTTGGTCCTTGGAAGAGTCATAGAGCAAGTCCTCTTGGAAGCCATTTTTCAACAAGTGAAGGAGAAGAGTGGGAATGGGCAGGATAGATTTACCCAGGGTAAACCATACTTGACTAGCTTGGCTTTTACAATCAACTCACTAGATCTGTGGATAAGGGGAGAATAGCAGATGTCCACATGGTCATTGTATCCAAAGTGGGACATTACAGTCTAGGTCAATAGATACCTAAATGTGCAGAAGAACTAGATGGATCATTGGGCTCAAAAGTTGGTGTTTCATGGCCTGTACCGTGCCTGCAGACCAGCTACAAGAGGAGTTTCCCAAGGTCTATCCTACTTAATGCTGCTTCATCAATGACCTGAAAGAGGAGATGGAGTGCACCCTCATCAAGTTTGCGGACAGGGTACAGTCCACATCCTCAAGAGCAGCACTGCATTTCAGAAGAATCTAGGTTCTACAGGGATGGGTCAACAGAAGTGCAATGAATTCAACAAAGACAAATGCAAAATTCTGCACCTGGGATGGGCAAACTTCCTGCAATGGTATCAGCTGTGGAATGACTAGCTTAGGAGCAGCTCTGCTGAAACACACCTATGGGTCCAGGTGGACAGTAGCTTCAACAGGAGTTAGCATGACACCCTGACAACATTGAAGGCTAATAGCATACTGGGCTGTATCAACAGGATCATAGCCAGAAGTGTTTATTTCCCTTTGCTTGGCATTTGTTAGACATATCTGTAATACTGTGTGTAGTATTTGGGTCTTCTAGTACAAAAAGGATCCTAACTTGAGTGAGTACAGTGAAAGACCACCAAGGTAGTTAGAGGACTGGAGCATGTACCCTATCAGAAGAAACTGAGGGAACTGAGCTTGTTCCATCTGGATGAGGGAACGCCTGATGTGACCTGAGCAGAAGCCTGGACTACAGACCTAAATAAGTCCCTTTTAACCTGAATGGGCATATGAAAAAAGTAAAAAGTACACCAAGCCTCACACTGCACATCTGTCTACAGGAGTGTTGCAGGCTTCTGTAGCTAGCGAATTAAAAGCTAACTCATGAAAAAAAACCAAACTTAATAATCATAGCAGGAAAGGGAGGCAGAGTTGAGGATGTAGTTTACCGTATGTTTCAATGACTTTGGATAGATTACTCTGCTACCTAAACTATTCCTTTAAGATTAAATGAAAGGATTACCACTTCAGGCTTTCATTTAATAATTTTGAGGTTTCCAACATCTCATGGACCTGAAGTTACACAGTCTACACGTCTAATAATAAAAAGGTGACATCTAAGAAATAGAACATATTCTTCTTTGGAAGAACTTACCTTGGTATCTCTGCACTCTGCCTTTTCCAAATGGCATTGGTAGATTCAAAGGTATGTAGTGCTCATGATTACAGACTACACGGAGAAATTCAAATTTGAATTCAAAAAGAGTCTGCAAAGTAAAAGTATAAATTAAATAACCATGCAGTGATCTGAATAACACATTAAAAACAGCTTTCTAAGACAAAAGGGTGATTTCTCTCAGTCTTGCAGTATGAGGGATATAGACCTGTCAAAGTTCCATATGCCAGTATACGGTAATTCCAGCATAATTAATACTTGTCAACTGGATATAGTTTTATTTACCGTTCCCATTGTCCAAAGTTATTTGAGTTTACTAACATATTATGTACTTATGTAAGAAAAGTTTAGACCCACAAAATAAATTCTTTGGATATCTGGTACATGTTTTCACCACTATAGTAAACATACAGAAATTTATCAGATACCAATTCCAACTTCAGCCTCTCTCATATTCATGCTTAAAATTTCTGCTTACGGTTGCTCCCCCACCCCTACCACTTTCACAATACAGAAGCTCTAGCATGGTAAAGTTGAATGTGAAGATGGGAATCAAAATATGAAAAAGATTAGATGAAAAAAACCCAACAAAGCCACCACCACAAATATTCTAGCCACAGCACAGTGACTTCTAACGTAACTGCGAAGAAGTCTGAACACTTAATGCAGGATTCTATCCACACGCATCAAGAAGATGCAACTCCTAAAAATAGTTTGTTTAAAAATACTGAGTACCTTTGGATCTCCTGGGGCAAAGCCGCTGATGTAGTTATTGATTTGCTTGAAAACAAAGCCTCTATCCATAAAAGTAAAACATCTCTGGGGAAAACACGCAAAAACAAGATAGAATTGATTTAGTCACAGTGCTCAGTAGTTTTATTTCTATATTTAATAAGTTTATTTTCCAGACATAGTATTTCAGTTTGAATGTAAAACACAATAAAACAAGCAAATTAAATGTATGTATACACATACAAATACCAAATTTTCCCCTTAGACTGTAGAATGTAAACAAATTGCAAATAAAAAGCAGTTGAAGAACTCTGCCTTTACAGAAATAAAAATGGCATGCTGCTAGCAGCTTTACCTATCACTATTTCTCATCTTTTCTTCTCCCTACTGGATCTTACTGACTGAAAAAGGAAAGACACTGAAAGTCTGTTTACATAAAATGCAGGCAAATAAAACACTACTCATTGTATGAAGCTTTTGTAGGATTAGAAGGTAGCTTAGGTTATATTTGTAAAGAAAAAAGAAAAATCAAAATAGATTTTGGATGAAATATAAATTCATTTTAAAAAATATCACTTTTGAACAGATGGCTTCTTGATTACAAAAGATGCAAATTATACATCAATGCATTTTCACTTGGACATAAAATTATATTTAAAAAACATTATGCATATCCAGTTTTATGTGAGTTGGCTTTAATATTCTTTAAAATCCAAGAGAAGCAGCATTATTAAAATATTGAGCCCAAGTCGCTTGTGTACCTACTTTTATAAAGGCAGCAAGGCTATGGTTTGCATTTTTTGAAGCCTCTGGATTGTCTCTGTACTTCTGAGTGATGTGTGGCATTAGCATATTAACAACTGTTTCAACTGCATGATGAAAGGAAGCAGAAAATCTCTGGTTTCGCAACAGCTGGAAACAAATTCAGATAAAATATTTAATATGATTTGTAACACTGAAGTGTTATCAGAAAATTTACTTCAGAGAAGATACAAATAATCTGACAGCGAGAGGAAAGACAAAGATAGTTTTCAAATTTTCTCATTTGTCATTTAAAATCAACATTTTCTTTAAATTCAAGATTTTCCTGAACTTTCTACACTGAAGGGTGAAAAGCATTTGGTTAAAAGAAATTATAACAACATGTGCTAGCATCTGTTATTAACATTCAAGCAAGGCAATCTGATGACAAAACACACAGGTATGAAAGTTCATAAGTGTAATGCATAACTACTTTTCTATACTACAATAAACTTGATGACAGAAGCTAGGGGTAAAAGAGAATCCTTTACCTATCTTCCTTTCCAAAGCAGATACCAGCTGGTTCACATATAGTAACTGCATTATCAGACTCACCGTCTTAAAAAGACGGTTTTTGCTGTTCTGCAACTATCTCTTTAATAAGTCCTTTACCTTTTGCTGTTGTCCGAGTTCTCATCCATACTTTTCTTTCTCTGGCTTGTCAGCAACTTCAAATCTCAGCTCTTCCAGACTTCAGAATCTTACTCCCCATGTTTCTCAGTTTCCACAATCAGAACTGTTTTCCCTTGCTTTTAGGTAGTAGTTGCCAATTACCTTAAAAGATTTCCTGTACATTCACAACCTCCTCCTTTCCACTCACCATCCTCATTACCTTTATCAATGATTTTGCACATTCTGACTAGTATGGGTCAGTAAGTTCTCTTCAGCTTTTTGGCACTAGAGAGTCTCTTTTACTTCTATAAATCTTACAATCTTTAATAAAGATTCTGTCTTTTGTCTGATGGGACTTCATGACAAGTGGTTGAAGGCTGAAAAAGTTGACATTAACAAAAACTGTTCAACTGTATAGTCATTTTGTCTTTTCAAACTGAAAACTGAAATCAAAACATCCAAGAGCTCCAAATACTTTATCTAAATAGTTTTTTGAACTACATGGAATGCAAAATTCCTAAGCAGATCAAACCATTGTGTCAAGGCCCTACATGTAACTGTGATTACACAATTTTGCTCCCTTTGGGTTTGAACTGTGGCCCAAAGACTCTAGTTTTGTTTTTAATAAATATTTTAAAAAATAGATATTAAGGTTGAAAAAGATCCTTGTCTAAATATCAACAGCACACATTAACGAAATAACAATTAAAAATTAAAAGTTCTGTTTGTGGGTATGCCAGTCAGTGTCCTGGGATATTCTTGTAAGCTCAGTCTTTGCTGGACAGTAATTAAATATTTTTTAAAATACTACAAAATTCTTGCTACAGAAATACTTTGCTGCACCCAGAAATGCATCTTTTTATCAGATCTCATAAGTAGGAAATATCTGAACGCATATTTCTTTTATTACTTTACCCAGTAATACAAAAAACCCAATTTATTTGGTATTTAATGGGTTTGTAAATCAAGAAGTGATGTTTGCATGTATCCTCATTCCTGGACAAGAGGCAAGTTCTGCTCCTTTTTCTTTCGTGTCACAGGGAAGATGACAATGAGGTTAGTTCTAAAAGTAGAACTGTCTTTTTTAACATGAAATTTGGAGACAACAACAAATATCTGTCATAAAAAGTCACTCCAGTAGTTTATAAGCTATGAACCCTACTTCATGTTATTGCTGGGGAAGAATAAGAAAGAACAGCAGTTCAAGGTGACACACAGCAAAGTACCAGAATCTAAAAGGTGCACGTTAAGATAATTTGTTTCCTTTGTACAACTGAACAGTTCAGATTTGAGGGTTGCTTTTGCAGATGCTATTAAAACTAAACAAAATGTGAACCTGAAATGAGTGGTGTTCCTACACAGGCATACCTCACATGCTGCAACACTCTATTGAATGGGGTATCAATAGAAACCAGACAGGTACATTCCAGTATCAAGCTTAGGGGTTTGGGGATGGGGATTTTTTTTTTTTTTGGTTTGGGGATATTTTTCCTCTTCAGGTAGAATTACTGCATGCTTCTATACCTGTAGGTCCTAACAAAAAATGTGGCAACATTTTGGTAGTTTCAATGCTGCTTAAGAAAATCTCTGCATGAACAGAGCTTACCTAAATAATTTTGCATGATAGAAAGATTACCTAAAAAGACATTTTCAGAATTTATGATCATATAACCCCATGTAACAGACAAAATTTGATGTAACTAGTTGATGTAAAACATCACTGAAAGGTCATAATTCCTAGACCAATCTTCAGCAATATAAACATACACTGAATTGGCTCCTGTCTACATCTTTCGGGTGCATTTTACTGAAAACCCCAACCTTGCTTAAAAAAACCCTAGAAATTGATCTCAGAAGATCACAGCTTTTACAGCATGTTATTTATAGCATAGCATAAATTACAAAAGGAACTGCTCAGTATTTCAAGTACACCAAACCTGAAGCCATTAGATCTCAGCTATTGGCTGTTATTACTAAAAAAAGAAAATAATCAGTGCCTTCTCTCACAGTTACTTAGGTCACTTAGACATCAAAGAGAGAAAGCTTTTTCCGAATAAAAGTAATGGTTATGCCTGCTCCAACTCACACCATAACACCAGGTAATCAAATCTATCTCAGGCATGTGTAACTGACATACTATTCCTTTGTCAACTTTGTTTTCCCTAAAATGAAAGTCATGTTAAATTGAATTTGTTCCTCAGATGTACACGCTGGTGCTCTACAAATATAATTATTAGGATTACACGGGTCAGTAAAGACACATTAGCTTTGAGTAAATGAGTCAGTATAGCACTTGTGGAGGAAAAAAATGGTAATAAGAAAACACAAAAAGATAGGAAGAACTAGTAGTAATGTGAATGCTCATCAATGGTAGTATACCATACTGTACAAGAGATCATAAGGGAGAGGATACCAAAACCATGGACACTGGCAGAGTCATTCTGAGAAGTAAATTACATTTGGTTTTTTTGTTTGTTTACACAGATTCCTGCTTTAGAAAAAGATTACATTCTACTGTACTTATTTTATCCACCATCTGATCTCAATTTAAAAATGTAATCCCTGTTGTAAGGAAGTTATAATTAAATTAAGGAAATGGGTTTGCATGGCAGCAAGTTAGTGGTTTCTCTTAAGTTTTTTTTAAAGCAATAAGATGTTTCCAAACTTGTGAGGACTTTTGTAAGTTTGTTAAGATCAGGAAAAATTATATAAACTTTGTTTAGCCAAGCAAAACCAGCATGCCATTGTTTTTTGGAGTATCACCTAGCAATTTCAATATAAAACTTCCTCAAGCTATGCCAAGTTTCACACACACACTATGTTTTGAAAACCTTGGACAGATGCACCACATTCTGTAATTAGAAAAACTGCATCCTTCTCTCAGAGCTGAATACTGCAAAATAAAAAGTACTATCAGGTAAGTACTGAAACCAACAAAATTTTTTTCAGTTTTTTTCAATATAATTTTTTATAAAATTTTAATTCCATTCCAGAAGTCTCTAGAAAAATTCAGCTTTAAATGAGAAGTAGTGTTTTCTAAGACTATACTTCCATTTCAGCTGAATTAATTAAATGAATACAATTAATTTCACTGATTATAAGCAGCTCAAAATAGTGGGGTGGAATAAGAAATACTCCATTCGCAG